>NC_138043.1:3453926-3904047 GCF_964106645.2 Podarcis pityusensis
GTGATGTCTTCTTAGGGAGTGTGGGAAGACCCACGCCACACCCTATGTGTTCCTAGATAACACACATCTCTTGTCTATCTATTAAGAAGCCTTCTGTTGCAAAAGCAAATTCTGATTGCCCCCCACCACCATCAATGCGCTGATTTGCAGTATATTTTGGCTACCAGGACGCTTGCCTATACCCGCCACCTTTCACGAGAAAAGAAGGACCATTCTGCCAGCGAGAGCTATTGGGATTCTCCACCATGGAATGAATTAGGGATGTGCGTGCGATAGTTTGCACCGAGAGAGAGAGAGAAGTGAAAGGAGGAGGAGGAGAGACACAAGAAAAAGTCTGGACTGTCCAGGGGAGACCTAACCTCCCCGAAAAAACGCACCGAAAGAGCTATCCGCCAGAAAGCGCGCGTGCAAAGTGCAATGACCTGGTGGCCTTTTTCCTAAACGCACACCCACAAAAATTCCCGCAGCTTTTCGTGGAACAAAAGAAAGAAGGGGAGAAGAGGTGGAAGAAAGTGGAGGAGAAGGGGGGTTACGATGCCGAATTTGGAGGTAGCTGCGCTGCTGGTGGCCCTGGTTGGGGTTTGCGTGTGGACGGACGACAGCAGCAAAATTATCTCAGATCGTTATGCGGTGTACTGGAACAAAAGCAATCCCAGGTAGGATGGAGGGGGAGCCAGGAGGAGACCCCCCCCGTCTTATTGCATGTTTTAGACCTCGGGGGACTGTTGCCCTCTCAGCTTTTGTGTGTCTATGTTTTGGGTGGTGGCGGCTGTTGCCCCAAAGGGATGATGTACACAAGGCACTGTTATAGTCCGTTCATTATTATTATTATTATTATTTCCATATATTTTTTGCGTTGGAAGATTTGGGAGGAATGGTGAAACTTCTTTTTAGAAGGGAAAAAATAAATAAATCTCACAGGCTGATACTTGGGGAATCTTCTCATCCTACTCAAATGAGCCTTTCTTGTGGACTTGCCTGAAAATTATTATTATGTAAAAGGAAGCCCAGTCTTGCCAGTGATGTCACTGTTGGAAGGGGGAAAGGTTTTTAAAAGTGTGGGTTTTTTTTTTTTATTATTATCCTGTCTGTCTGTCTGTCATTCAAAGTCATGGCCAGGGAAACCAGGGTTTTCACACACGGCCTGGAGGAAGTTTGCCCCACAAGTGTCTCTCTCTGTCTGTGGTAAATAATTCCTGAGAAATCAGACGAAGGTCTCGAAAGCAAAACTTCCAAGCAGAAAAGGGTTGCTATATCTCTGTGTGAGATGCCCTTCTTTTTAAACTCCCACCATGCTCCTGTGTACTGAATTGCATCTAGGTTGTCGAGACAAACTCACGTTCAGACACAACTTCTGGGTTTGCACCCAATCTGAAGTCCTGCCCAGAACATACCCATTTAACTTCATGGATGCAACTAACTGCAGTCCATTAATTTCAAAGGTGCAGAACTTAGTTGGATACAACCCTCTGCGATTAATTCTTTGCTAAGTGGAAAGTGATTCTCCCCCCCCCCCAGTTTTCCCTATTGAACTCAGTGGGGCTTATTTCTGATCTATCTCTCTATGAATGATGATATTGTCGGTCTCTTTAGGATAACTGATATGCCGGGTTTTTTTTGGTCAAACTTTTGGACTTACTTTGCCTTATTTTGAAGAATTGGGGGGGGCACTTATCAGTTTGCCTTGAGGCTGACATTCTGAGCGCGTGTACCTATATAGCAGGGCTGTTTGAATATTTCCATCTATCTGTTTCCCCGTTTTTTCCAAGGGTTAAGTTCAAGAAGTTTCGCTGCGGTCTGTGTCGCCTTCCCCCCTTCCAAGCCAGATATAAAAAACAATTGAGGTGGGGGGGGGTTAGAGAGATATATTTTTTCTTAACAGCTGTTTTACGTTTGGAATCTGAACCACCGAAGAGTGGTGGCGGGTGTGTGTGTGTGTGTGTTGAGGAGGGAAATCATTCTTCCAGAAGTCAATTCTCGGAAGTTGTAATTCTGGGCAGCCAAGAGGAACAAAATGATAACAGTTTTCAGCAGAACTGCAGACTGTAAAATCAATTACGCGTCACTTACAGGGTTGCATCTTGTCAAATTAAAACACCAGTTCTCTCTCTTACACACACACACACACACACACACACACACACACGAGAAGAGACAGTTCTTGACCTGTTTCCTTGTGTCCCCCCCCCCAACATCTAACCTGATGGACAAAACCATCTCTTGCACAAGGACTACTCCTTGAAGAATCTTGGAAGGGAAATAAAGGGTTTTTTAAAAAACAAAATAAAATAAAATAAAAATAAAGTAAGCAGCATCCATTTCCAAACCGGTTTGCGGCCATAGACTCCATGGGGATAGTTTTAGGTTGGGCGACTCTCTCTATGGAGCGCTGAAAGGTTAGCGAAGCTGATCATGGCTTCGTAAGGTTTTCTCTTACGTGATGGTGAAGTAGGTTAGCTTTCCCCCTCCATCCTTCCCTGCTTTCTAAAGATTTATTGGGCAAGGGAGTCCACCACCTACAGCCTTGGTCGTGAACTCCAGGTACATCCCGGCCGCCTTTGGGGTTTGGTTTCTGGGTCAATTTTGCTGTGTTTCACCCATTTCTGGTGCCCGCAAAGTGGAAGGGAACCCCCACCTTCCAGATCTTATAATGTGAACATCAATTAGAGCAATCAGCTGGGAGGGAGGGGGCCGTGCGGCTCTTTTGGGGGGGGGACCCTCTTTCTCTGTCCACCGTAAGCTTGCGGTTCCAGAAATGGATGGTTCCCCTTCTCTCTTTGAGAGCTTGTAACAGCTTTCTGAAGTCTCAAGCAGTTGAGAAACAGGATGTTTGGACCACGTCCAAAATTCTGATGGCACATCGTGCCATTCCCCCCTCCACCTCCTCCCTAAAACCCCTTAAATGTTGCAGATAATTTTTATTTTTATTTAAAAGATACCCCCCCCAAAAAAACCACCACTCCTCCTTTTGTTTTGAAATCCCCCTTAAATTAAAGGAGAAAGAGCGATGAGAAAACGTTAGTTGCTTCTTATTGCTTCTTATCTGAACTTTGTTTCAGTGTTTTCAGTTTTTTCCCCGGTGTTCGTATTCCCCCCCCCCCATTAAAAACTTAAAGATCCTGGGGCACCCTATTTCTTTATGCGCTTTTAGACAAGCTGTGGCACCCCCCCACCTCCCCAGGTGTGTTAAATAGGCCAGTTACTGGAGCTTGTTCCACTGAACTCCTTTTGATTTACATGCAATTTTTCTAAATAGAAAGCTTCGGCCGCTTTTGCCCGGAATGGTCTCGAATTATTTGCGGGTGCAAAATTTCGAGAGTCCGGGGGCCCCTTCTCTGCTTGGAGGCTTTGACGCGTCTTCCTGTTCCTTTGCTCCACGGCACCAGCAAAGATGGCTATTGTTGCACGGCCCACTTAGCTCCTTGCTGAATGGGCAGCAAACAAAACGAAATAAATCCGTTCGCGAATGCAAAAGCGAACCTTTCCGGTTGTGCAGAAACCTGGCGAAACGCGGAATAAAAATATTTGCCCGGTGCCCAGCTTAAGAGAAATTCACCCACCCCCCGTTTTCTCCATATATACCCACATCTCAGTGGAAGATAATTCCCCCCCCCCTCTGGTCCCCACTCTTGCTGTGAGAAAGCTCCGAAGGGAACCTTTAATAGCAAAATCTCTCTCTCTCTGTCCCACACCCCCTAGCCCATTTCCTGCCATTATGAATGAGGGCCTTCATTCTGGAGATGAAATGTTTTAAAATTTGAGGGGAATTGGTGACCTCTTTTCAATGAGGACCTCTGTGGCGGGTCGCGCCGGGGGAAAGGGGGTCGGTTCGCCAGGCCGACTCGGCCTCCCTAAATCCGGCTTCCTGAATTAGTGACCAGCTGGGTCGGGGTCTGGTACGAAACATATCCGGAGGCCGCCCGTAACCCAGCGGGCATCTGTGGCATCTTCTTCGCCCGCAACCAGGAGGTTGCAAGCCCCATCGAGACAATACCCTTTATCTACGCTCTTCTTCCATTGCTCATCTAGTATTTGGGGCTGACTCTGGCTTTGGGGGCCGCAACCTCCGACCTTCA
Organism: Podarcis pityusensis; assembly: GCF_964106645.2. Classification (NCBI taxonomy): domain Eukaryota; kingdom Metazoa; phylum Chordata; class Lepidosauria; order Squamata; family Lacertidae; genus Podarcis; species Podarcis pityusensis. Next base: position 3,458,003 of record NC_138043.1, read on the forward strand.
CAGGGATTATATTTTCCTGGGTGATTTTGCATTTTTGCAATGGGCTTTTTTTGGGTCCACATCTTCCCCCTTCAACTCCTTTTCGTTAATATATATATGTGGGATTGATCAAAACAAGAGCCAGTGGTCCCGCCTTGAGACCACAATAGATACGCCGCCTATGTTTGCGTGGTATGCGATTTCTTGCTGCAAAGGTGAACATCCTTTGGGACGGCAATGGTGGTTTTTTGGTGATGTTGGCATGTATGATTTCCTCGCGTCGCTGTCCATCACTATAATTCTTCCTTGGCTTAACGAGAACCGTTGCGTCCTGTTCAACCTTGAGATTGCCCCTCTCCCAAGGCCCACGTTGCAGGGCTCTCTCCGACCCAAATCCTACTCAGAGTAGACTCACTGAACTGAACGGACCTAAGACAACCATCTCCCTTGATTTCAATGGATCTGCTCTCCTGAGTTATGACTTAACGTTGAATACAATCCGTAGCTTTTAAGAAACAGAGACTATCCTAATTTGTCGTATTTCCCTCCCTGTCACGAACAAATTAATGTTTAGCACGGCAGCAGCAATACCTGCGGGTTAGTGTATGTGTGTTCTGGTGGAGGCGAGGGTCTAAACTTTTTTTTTTTAAAAAAGCAAGAATTTGGAAATGAGGAATGGAAGGAAGCCAGTGGATTTTAGCCACCTAAAACCAGCAGTGGTCATACCTAGTGTGGACTCGTCCTAAGCCAGGGGTCAGCAAACTTTTTCAGCAGGGGGCTGGTCCACTGTCCCTCAGACCTTGTAGGGGGTCGGACTACATTTTGAAAATAATAATAATGAATGAATTCCTATGCCCCACAAATAATGCAGAGGTGCATTTTAAATAAAAGCACACATTCTACTCATGTAAAAACATGCTGATTCACGGACCGTCCGCAGGCCGGATTGAGAAGGCGATTGGGCCGGATCCGGCCCCCGTGCCTTAGTTTGCCTACCCATGTCCTAAGCTGTTGTGGTCCCCCCCCCTTCTGTTTCTGCTACTTTTGGTATGAATTTGCATCTTGCACCGTCGCTCAATTTGGTTTCAGATCAGTGGCGTTTGCACAGGAAATCTCAGAGTTCCTTTGTGGTTTTTTGCTACCTTCTCCTCTGCTGGCTTAAACCCCTGCAAACCCCCCTCCTCCTCAATTATTACTTTTTTGAGGTGGCAGTGGAGGAGAGACAAATCAGGTGTGATTCTTGACACTGACCGTAGCAAGATCCGGCCAACGATGCTGCGGATTTTATAGGGCGTGAGATGAAGGAATGGGTCATCTGTGGCCTAAAGTCAAGTGGCCTGAAAAGGGTCCATTGCGTGGGCAGCTGGCCCCACATGGGGAGAGCGGATCCCGAGGGATATGGGATCCACCCGAGGACTTCAAAGGCAGCAATGGCCTGCAACCTGGAGCAATAAAAGGTCACCCTCTGGATTTGAATAACACCGTTTAGCCCATGTTTCCTTTTTAGGACAGTGATTCTCACTACTGAAAGATTCCAAGGACTTTAGAGAATAATAATAATCCATGAAACATAAGGGAAGAAAACCCGGTTTCCCCAGTACTGACCCATCACAGATTGGCGAAATATATGCACACCCAAAGTTGGCAATTTTGGACTGGGCGATATATCCATCACAGACCAGCAGTTGCCTCACAATAAAAAAAAAAGGAGGAATCTGAATACATGTAATGGATGCTATCGGATGGTACCTTATCTTTGCGAGACGGGGAGTCATTCAAAACAATAAACCTTGCATGGTCATATGTGTGTTTATCTATATCTATATCTCTTTGCTCATCCCGTCCTCCCCATTCTATCCCTGCCATCTGGAACCCAACGTTTCCATCCCAGGGCACATGTGACTCACCCGGTAAAAAAATGAGAGAGAGAGAGAGAGGGATGCCCTCCTTGATAATTGCGTCTAAATTAAAAATCAATTGTAAATTGAGACGCGGGAAGCAGTCGCCCCTTCCGAACGCAATTTTAGATCACCCGCAGGCATCCTTGATATCTTCGACCCGCCGCCGTGTTTTATGTGGTCGCCCTGGGTCCGGAGAACGTGGGGAGATGTTTATTAAATATGTCTCTGTGTCGGCTGTTGATTGAAATCACAGCGGGAGGGTTGGGTTAGGTACATGGGGTGGGACGGATGCACTTTTCTGGGTTTGAATGAAGGTGTGTGTGTGGGGGGGGGCATGGTGTTTCCACCCCCAAAACCCCCCAAAACAAAGCTGAGCCGGAATCGAAGGCCCAGCATCTCCTAGACCCGTCTCCGAAGACGGCCGCCATGTTTATATTCCGGGACTTGGAAAGAGACTAGTTTCCATATTGGTTTGTGTGCCTCGCGGAGAATACATCAGTGCCACAAACAGTGGAATTGTTGGTTGGTGGGGAGATACTGAGATGGGAGGAGGGTGGATGTTGCCTCACTGGAACTACAAAAGTTGGCAGGCAGTGAATCTCACGTTTTATATCTCGGGGCACCGCAATTGGTTTTCTTTTCTTAAATGGCTTTGCCATCAGATAGGCACCCAAAAGGGTGTGTGGATTTTACAGTCCCAATATTTTTGTAGGATTTCACCAGGAATTCCTGTATTTCGCTTGTCTTCTTCCCCCCTCCCCTCTCGGATTCTTTATTTTAATCTTTCCATCTAATGATTAGGACGTAATACTTCCTTGGTGCTTGGAGCCTAATTCTCCATAAAGCTGATATTCTGAGGCGGGTCCATTGTATCGCCACCACCAGAGGGTCAAATCAACTTTGGCGGAGTCACACACACACATATCAGTCACCATGCTTTTAAAAAAAAATCGCGTTGATAAAATCATTGCTTTTGTGTTGTGTGTATGTGTGTGTGGAAATGTGTACAAGAGAAAAGTTTCAAAAAACAGCCCCATTCTGAGAAGGGGGTGACGATTCCGTCAGAAGCCCCAGCAAATTCCAGTTCTTCGTGCCGGCATGATTGGATAAATCATTTCCAATGTAACAGAGGGAAAGATTTGTTTCTCGGCTACATCCTACCTGCAACGGTGTAATGGGCAGTTTTGGAGTAATTCCGGAATGACAGTTTTCCTGCCGACAAATGTAATTCCTGAAAAGGCCCCCACATTTATATATATCAATCTCTGTGGAAGGGGGAGAGAGAGATACGAGATAGAGAGAGACGGGTAAATGGCCGGCTATTTTCTCCCTCGATTGTCAACGCAGGTACATCCCATTATTTCATCTTCCTTTGCCCCCCTGGCCTGTATTTAGCCACACAAGTGTTTTCTTTCCTCCAATTTTTATTATCATCACCATCATTACATATATATATATTTCTTTATATAAAAAAAAACTTTGACGTGACGGCCAGTCGCCTCTGGCTGTAAACATGTGGCCGTCGACGCTTGACCACAAAGAAGTTCTTGGGGGGCAGCGGAGGGGGGGGAAAACGTTTGCCTCTCCTGGGCCATGTGGAGGAGACTCGCTGGGTCTTCTTGCAGGCGATTCCATTATCTGTATCCTTGATGGGAGCTACCTGAAGCTGCTCTTCTTGATAGGGAGATGGGAAGCTTTCCGGATAGCGACTGGCTTGTGGGCTTTCCAGGGCTGCTCGTGGTCGGAACCAGAATGCAGATGTTTCTAGACAGATGTTTGGCCCGATCTGGGAAACATGGCTCCGAGGAGCTGGCTTGGGGGTTAACCCCATTGTGTCCAGCTAAAATTCTCCACTTAGACGTCCTAAATAGGAACGTGGGAAGGCTGCCTTTTACCAACTCAGTACGGCAAGGGCTCCCCAGGGTTTCAAGAAGCAGGCATTCCCCATCCCTACCTCCCATGTTGTGATTCCTGCATTGCACGGGGGTTGGACTAGATTACTCTTTGGGTGCCTCCTCACTCTACAATCCTGTGATTCTGCGCCGCGGGGGATCGAACCAGCGGCCTTCCTCTTTCAAAGCAGGTGCTCTGTCACCTAGGAGGGGCAACATCCCTTTGCGCGTTTCTCTGGGTCAATTCAGGTCCATCCCAACAGCCTTAAGGCCTTCAGGGTGGCCCGCAAAGATTCTCGCAGACAAGACCCAGCTCTCCTGTTCTCCTTCCTCTTCCTGAACGAACGGCTTCGCATGTTTGGGACCGCCTGAAAACAAAGTGTGTAAGGGCATCTTTCAACGGCTCCTCCTCAGACCAAAGTCTGATCTGACTGCCCCAAATGCCGGTTGCGAGCGGCGACACCTGCTGTCGCTCTGGGTCCAGCTTGTGGGCATCTCTTGGGGCAGAAAGCTGGGCTATGAGAGGGGCCAGGCTTCTTTGACGTTCTCTGCTGTCTTAATTGGCACGGCCGAAATCTGAATCCGATATCCCGACGAGCTTTGAGGCACCTTCGGATGGGGTAGAGACATCTTCATGGTCTCCAAAGCCTCTTCCACCAGGTGCCTCCATTCTCTCTGGTTTGGCAATATCTTGCCCCGTGAAATGTCCCCCCTGGACGTACGGCGAGATCCCCTTCTTTCATTGGCAGGGCAAGCCGGTCTGCTGCATTTGCCGACCGGCTATCCCTGCCGCCGCAAGGTACCGCCTGGCAAAATGGCTGGCCACCACCTCCTTGCAGATGAGCCTGGTCCTTGCAGCCCCGTAGGTTGAAGATCTCAGTCCATGTTGTGTAGGAGGAGGGTGAAGGCATTGGTGACGCATCTCAGATTTGTTCTTTAGAGAGGCCTGGAGCAAGGGCCACAACAACTCCCAAACTTCCCCCCCCTGATGACTTTCAAATATGGATGCTTCCCCCTTCCAGGTTCCCTCCACAGAGTTGACCAATTGGTTTTTGTGTGTGTGTGCTTTTGAGATATCTCCTCTTTCTCGGGTCTTGGCTATCTGGACACAGTCCTGCTTTTCTCGTGGATTCTTCAATAAATAAATTAAACCAATGGTTCTTTTGCAGATTCTCGGTTTCCCTCCTCCAGGGCCAGTCTGTGTTACCTTCTTTTCCATCCCACAATCTCCCGCAGGAATGCATTCGCCCCTGACCCTGTACACAAATCTTCCCGTAAAACAGACTCAGTAGGAACCGCCCCACAGAAGGTCTCTCCCTCTGCCTGCCTTCCCCTCGCCCTATTTTTTAAAAACCTCGTGCTTTTTGGGACCTTAAAAAGAAAGAATAAGTTCTCGCCTCAGAATCCCTTCAAACGTCTCCTTGGCCTGTTCCCCCCTTTTCCAAACCGTTAAATCTGCTTAGCACCTCTCCGAGGTGGATAGGCCGCACGGTTAATAAACGGCAGATGCAAACAAGGTCCAATTTCTGCGACTAGAATTTTTTTTGTGTGTGTTCTCTCTCTCTCTCTCTCTCTCTCGGGAGCACAATTCCTTTCCCTACAGGTTACTCATTTGACATCCAGATGCCATCTCCGTGCTGAATTGGAAATGAAGGAGAAGCTTCATGCTGGTTTGCGGAGTAAAGATGGGACTTTTCCCCAGGATCGCTGTGCGGCTACACCGTCCCCCCTCCCCCAAAAAGAACCTTTAAAAAGCTTTATTTCAAGTTCAACCTGCTTGAAGAAAGCGCCACACGCCAAGCGATTGGGTCCGCTTGCAAAAAATTAAAAAAACACTAGCCCATTCCTGTCAGTTTTCCACCCATGTTTGTTCCGCCTTGGTTCAGTTATATCTGTGCTATCGCCCACCACGTGCATCTTAATAGATATATTTCAAAACGCCTACGGTTTCTGTGCATTTTGAAAGCGGTGGGTTGTACGGGGGCACCCCAGTTTCGAAAGCTTGGGGGCATCGCTGGCTAAGTCTATAGGTATGCACAGCTCAGGTCGGCGCCGCGGGAAATGCAAACCGTGTCGTAGCTTATGGTGTCGTCGTGATGCATACATAAAACTCTGCGTATAGCGCACCGGCGTGGATACATCCGGCTGTCCAACACGTTTCGCGGAAATACACCATATGTAGCATATATATATATATAGAATGTCCATGCGCACAAAAATGTATATTTCATAGGTATTGCACACATTCCATGTACTGAACATCTGTGGGTGTTTGAGGGTGGGTGTGTATAGCGTTTTTAATCTGTTGAGTAGGTTAGACATCTCTAAGGGGCAATACACTATTTTGTATATGTATGCAGACATATACACAAACCCTTTTTTGTTGTGTATCGTTTCATTCTAGTGGTCTAGTAGGCTGGAGTAAAAGCTGCAAGCCTGTTTGCGCGTGATACAAAGTGATATAGAATGTGTCTTCCACGCTGAGGTTCCAGGGCGAGTTACAATGTTTAAAAAAACATTAAAACAACTTGCAATCGTGAAAACAAGGTGGGTCCTAAGACCCTCAATGGCCAGGATAAACAGGTGCGTCTTCAGGAAGCTGTAGGATGAAGGCGCAAAGCACACCTTTGTGAGGAGGGAGTTCCACAGCTTAGGGGCCACCACAGAGAAGGACATCTCCTCTCCTCTCCTGGGCTGCTGCCTCCCCAAACTTCTGATGGTGGAGAAACTACCAAGAGGGCTCCCTCCGCTGACCTCAGCACCTTAAGAGTAGGGCAGTACTTCAGATATTTGCAAATATCTATATTTATATCTATATCGATATATAGATATATATAGATATAATGCAAGAGGAATTACACCGGAATTGTCTAGGTAGGAACAGACCATAGCTTTGGAATACACCAGTGCATACAGTGGTACCTCGGGTTAAGAACCTAATTCGTTCCGGAGGTCCGTTCTTAACCAGAAACTGTTCTTAACCTGAAGCACCACTTTAGCTAATGGGGCCTCCTGCTGCCGCTGCGCCACTGCTGCACAATTTCTGTTCTTATCCTGAAGCAAAGTTCTTAAGCCGAGGTACTAGTTCTGGGTTAACGGAGTCTGTAACCTGAAGCGTATGTAACCCGAGGTACCACTGTACTTTTCTAGGCATGCACACGAATATTGTATCTTTGCTTGTAGCGGATGTGTTGTACTTAATAATAATACCCTGCCCATCTGGCTGGGTTTCCCCAGCCACTCTTGGCGGCTCCCAACAGAATATTAAAAGCAAAATAAAACTTTAAACATTAAAACCTTCCCTAAGCAGGGCTGCCTTCAGATGTCTTCTAAAAGTCAGTTAGTTGTTGATTTCCTTGACATCTGATGGGAGGGCGTTCCACAGGGCGGGCGCCACCACCGAGAAGGCCCTCTGCCTGGTTCCCTGTAACCTCACTTCTCGCAGGGAGGGAACCGCCAGAAGGCCCTCGGGAGATGGACCTCAGTGTCCGGGCTGGACGATGGGGGTGGAGACGCTCCCTCTAGCAGATATACGCAGGTGCATATACTACATTCTTTACAGGGTGTATTCCCTCCCCTTGAAGAGCTTGGCATCTAAATTTTGACAACACGGACAGGATGGGGGTGAAACTTGTGATGGGGATTTCCCTGAAGTTTATTTTAGAAGGGGGGGGAGGTTACGGCAGATACGGAAACCATAGCCAGAGGTCTTCTTCCTCTGTTGTTGGAAGGACTTGTTGCTTCTGAGTGCCAGAGAATCACAGATGGGGGAGAGTTGCTTCTCCTGAACTCAGGTCCTGCTTGGGCCTTCATTGGGCCGGATCCAGCTGTCGGGATCTTACGCCGGTGTGAGGCAGCAAGTACAATTGCTGTGTGCATAAGCTTCATATACGGATAGGGATCAGGACTGCGGAATACGCTTAAAGGTTTTCTGGATAAGAGTTTCCTGAGAAAACACTGGGACAAAGAGACGTTTGGGCAAAGGTGGCCTCTTTCCCCTATTCTATCTATCTATCTATCTATCTATCTATCTATCTATCTATCTATCTATCATCTATCTATCTATCCATCTAGGTTGAATCCAACCAAGATTTACTTCCAGCAGACCTATTGAAATTACCATACACAAATGAGTTGGGTCTATTAATTTCAATAGGTCTAGACAACTCTTGCTTCTGGGCAGCCGGGGAAAAAAAATTATTTTATAGCGTAGCCAGCTGAATTCTACTCAAGAGTAGACAATTTGATATGAACAGGCAGAACTGAGTTGCACTCTATGGTTTCAATTCATCTGCTAGGGATCGTAGTCATGTTTTTTATTCCATTGCCTTCAAAACTGGGCCTGTCTCCGTTGCCCTAGCCCATGGGTAGGCAAACTAAGACCCGGGGGCCGGATCCGGCCCAATCGCCTTCTAAATCCGGCCCGCGGACGGTCTGGGAATCAGCGTGTTTTTACATGAGTAGAATATGCCCTTTTATTTAAAATGCATCTCTGGGTTATTTGTGGGGCCTGCCTGGTGTTTTTACATGAGCAGAATGTGTTCTTTTATTTAAAATGCATCTCTGGGTTATTTGTGGGGCATAGGAATTTGTTCATTTCCCCCCCCCAAAAAAAATATAGTCTGGCCTCGCACAAGGTCTGAGGGACAGTGGACCCTGCTGAAAAAGTTTGCTGGCCCCTGCCCTAATCTATACTTCTTCTACAGCTTCACCTTATCCCTAAATCTTTTTTGGCGGGGGCCCTTACAGCCCCCACAATGCCAGAGACACCACTTCCCGCTTACTGTGGTTCAGGTTTATTTTAAGCTCTGTTTTACGATACCCACCAGTGCAATTGGATTGTCCGCCAGCCGTCGGAATGTGTCGCCTGTAATATTCATGTTATCCATTTCTCTGTCTAGATCTGGTGGTGGTGCGCGGCTGGGAGACTTTTGCGTTTATAGGTTAGCGGGGGACGTTCCAATCCCTGGAAAACACCCCCTCCATCCGCCCAGAGAAAGGTCTGCTTTAGTGTAAGGTTTTGATTTTTGATTTTTTTCGCCCTTTTCGCCTGCTCCATCGTGAGAGCACACAGGGCATTTTGCAATATCCTCCCCACGTGTCCCCAAAAAATAAAATAAAAAAGACAGAAGAAGCTGAGCTGGAATATCCTTGCTCCTCACTTTTAACCAGACCTGTTTTTTGACGTCCGAGGCAAAAATACAGCCAAGTATAGTTACCTTTAGCTCCCACTGCTGTTAGCCTTTTCCCTCCCTGCTCCCAAGTACTAATCACTGAAATATTTTTGGTGGATCCAAATATCTGCTTCTGGTCTTTTTTATTTTTTATTTAATATTTTTTCGGTTATTTCTCGCTTTTCAAATTTTGTTCTATAGCAAACCCCCTCCTCGTTTTGTTGCAGCCAAGCTTAAATTTCCACATACTTTTTACGCAGGAGCAAAAGCCATTGAATGCAGCTGGACTTGCTTTGGAGTAAGGGTGAAGTCAAAAGATGCACACCCCGTCAATGTCATATTATTATTATTATTATTAGCAATAATATTTGTACCTTTCCCTGCCTTCCGGGATATAGAAGATAGAAGCCCTGATGGAAGCTAAAAGATAACTAGCCACAAACCCCACCATCTCCCCCCTATAGGTTTTGGTCTCGATTTGGCAAATGCAAACCACCCAAAAGGAAAACAGCGAGGGTTATTTATGTCGGGTGATCAGGAGGTGTCTTTTAAAATTGTTGGCTTGCGGCCATGTTGGGTCTACAGAGCGAGAGGCGTGAATGAGACACGGGAGGCGATATTTACTACAAGGAAAACTAGGTTGTTAATAATAAGAATAAGAATAATAAGGTACTTTGTCAACAAACTGCACACTCTTTTTTAAAGGGTCCAGACAGCAACATTGACATTGCTGTGACTTCTAAGATGTTTGCTCCAAACTAATAAAATAATAATACCTTTTGCATTCCTTTCTCGGTATTTGAAATTCACAAGAGCCGCTCCACGGTGGGACGTTTTGGGCCACCATCTCTTTGGTTTGGACCCTCAAAAAAACCTGTCTTTATTTGTTCCATAAATTGTATACAGCGCTTGATTGTTTTTTTAAAAACAAAACATCTCAAAGCGGTTTACAAAATATATATATATATATGAAGCAATAAAACCGGTCACTTTGAAAAATGAACAGCGGCAAAATTTAAGACATTTGCAAAGTTTAAATAAGAATAGGTTAAAAGCAGATCAAAGCCCCCGTCTACTTTCGAAACATCTGGGGAGGCGTGCCTATACAGAAAGGTTTTTAGCAGCCGAAAAGAGAACTTGCCCCGATATCAATAGGCCACTTTAAAATAACAAGTTCTTTGTAAACGCTTTGATCAAAATGCCGCCTAAATGTGGCACAGAGGTCCCTGTTTACCGGGGAGATGGTCTCTGGTTGCTAACCCTATATTTATTTTGGGGCGGTGGTGTGTAATTATTATTATTATTATTATTATTATTATTATTATTATTATTTATACCCTGCCCATCTGGCTGGGCTTCCCCAGACACTCTGGGCAGCTTCCAACAAAACACTAAAATACAATAACCCATTAAACCTTAAAAGCTTCCCTAAACAGGCCTGCCTGAAACATTGTTCCATAGTACAGCCCAGGTCCCCCCAGGTAAAAATCTCTGGGTGATGGATGGACACCTTTGGAGAGCATGGATGATAAGGCAGTTGCTTGTGCCCTGATGTGCTGGATGCAAATTCTCCCCTCTGCATCCGCCGAGGTCTGTTTTTGAACTGTTTATAATATATACCCGTATTTTTCGCTCTTTAAGACGCACCAGGCCACAAGACGCAGCTAGTTTTTGGAGGAGGAAAACAAGAAAAAAAATATTCTGAATCTCAGAAGCCAGAACAGCAAGAAGGATCGCTGCGCAGCGAAAGCAGGAATCCCTCTTGCTGTTCTGGCTTCAGGGATAGCTGCGCAGCCTGCATTCGCTCCATAAGACGCACACACATTTCCCCTTACTTTTTAGGAGGGGAAAAGTGAGTCTTATAGAGCAAAAAATACGGTAATTACAGGATAGGACTTCTTTATTTTTCTCAAATATATTGGCATGAGGGGAGGGGCCCCTCTTAGCTTTCCGTCCCGTGCTGAGGAAGGCCATGCAGATATTAAACGAATAAATCCAGTTGGCAGGGGTCTTCTCGCAATGTGCAGCAACGGAGTCTTGAAGCATGATCTAAACTGGTATTTTCTGTGGAGGGTATACGCACCTGCCTTGGAAGCAGAATTTTAGGAGTTCTGGAGCAGGACATATCCTAAACATAGCTGTCAAGCGTCCCTTATTTGGCGGGACAGTCCCTTATCCCAGCGCCATGTCCCGCTGCTGTCCCTTATTGATGATGCCCCTTAAATAAGCTACTGAAGGTAATGGGGCCCTTTCTATGTCCAGCTGTCCTTTGTCAACAACAAATTGTTGCTGTTTTTTGTGTGTTGAATATATGCTATATGGTAATTTATGGACCTAATAGGTATCTAAAGCCATTTCCACGCAACAAAATATGTATTTTATCAAAGTAATTGTTGATCCCTTATTTTGGCTGCTGATCCCTTATTTTCGAGGCTGCTGGTCCCTTATTTTCAAATCTGTAAGTTGACAGCTATGATCCTAAAGCTGGGAAATATTTTCTTCAGCCTAAAAATGCAGCTGTACTAGGTAACACTACACAATTTGGCTTTTGTTTTTTTAAAAAAAAAAATATTTTACCCTCCCCTTCTCTGAAACGTCTACATTTCTCCCTTTATTTCTGTTCTCTCTCGTGAGCAAGTGAGTTGTGCGAGTTTCGCTTAAGGCTAGAGGTGGAGCCCAGCGATGGCTGGATTTTTACCAGCCAAAGGTTTTTTCTCTTCTCTTTCTGCGTATAACTGGAAACCTACATAGCATCTCGCTAGGCATAAGCCAATGCGCTGAGAAACGCTGCGCACCTTTACTCAGAAGTGAGGTCCTTTATGTTCCGGCTAAAGCGTGCAAATGTTGCAGCCTTGTAGACTGGAATCTTCCTTAATTTTAAAGGCTGCACTCTAGGGAGAGGGCTTGCTATAAATGCACGAAGTTCTAGCTTGAATTGTTTTCAGCATCTCCAGATACAGTGGTACCTCAGGTTAAGTACTTCATTCGTTCCGGAGGTCCGTACTTAACCTGAAACTGTTCTTAACCTGAAGCACCACTTTAGCTAATGGGGCCTCCTGCTGCCGCCGTGCCGCCGGAACATGATTTCTGTTCTCATCCTGAAGCAAAGTTCTTAACCTGAAGCACTATTTCTGGGTTAGCGGTGTCTGTAACCTGAAGCGTATGTAACCTGAAGCGTATGTAACCCGAGGTACCACTGTAGTTGGAAAAGGTTTTGTGGCTATCACATCAAACTAGTCCCCCCCACACCTGCTTTCACCCCACCATGCTGAAGAGTTCTGGATAACATAAAAACGTCCTCCTTATCCCGTGGCATTTTTTTAAAAATAGTTTTTATTAAGTTTTACAGTTTATATTCAACACAATCATCATTATCACAAAAAAATATATACGTGAATCCCAACCTTCCCCCCCCTCCCATGACTTCCCTCAACCTACTCTTCTGGGTTTTTAAATATTTACTTCTCCTACTTATTTTATTCTGCCTTGATTTTGTAATCTTTCAACTGAATATTCTTACATTCTTATCATTTTTATACCATTTTTTTTTAAATTGCATCTTACACCTTGCTGTTTTCCCAATTATTGCACCTTAACTTTTACACTTGTTTTCTTAATTGTAAGTGTTTACTCAAACCCTGACATTGAGTCCACTTCTTTACAGTGTTTCTGTAAGTACATCATACAGTTCCCAATCTTTTTAAAAGTCTCTATTATATAATAATATAATAATAATTTATTATTTATACCCCACCCATCTGGCTGGGTTTCCCCTATTGTCCTTGTCTCTGAATTTTCCCGTGAGCTTCGCCATTTCAGCGTATTCCATCAGTTTTGCTTGCCGTTCTTCTTTCGCTGGTGTCTTATCATCTTTCCATTTTCGGGCTAGTTATATCCTAGCCGCTGTTGTCGCATACATAAATAACTTCTTTCGCTCTTTTGGCAAGTCTTGACCTATGATACCTAGCGAGAAAGCTTCTGGTTTTTTTAACAAATGTTGTCTAAAACATTTTTCCCCAATTCATTGTAAATCATTTCCCAACAGCTTTTAGTTACTTTACAATTCCACCCCACGTGATAAAACGTGCCCTCGTTATCTCGTGACATTTTCAGTTTAGTCCAAATTTAGTGGAACCTCAGAAACCGAATACCTTGAAACTTGTAGGTTTTGGCTCCCAAATGATCGAAAACCAGAAGCGAGTGTCCCGTTTTCTGAACCATTTTTGGAAGCCACGCGTGTTCTGCAGCTTCTGATTGTGCGCAGGAAGCTCCTGCAGCCAATCGGAAGCCACACCTTGGTTCCTGAATGGTTCTGGGAGTCGAACGGATACGAGTCGAACGGACTCTCGAAATGGATTAAATTTGAGAACCGAGGTACGACTGTATTGTCTGATTGCGAGCTTCCAAAGGGTAGCTGGTTGGTTTCCCCCCTACCCTTTTCCCCTTTTGCAATGTAGCAAAGGCTAATTCCTTCTGTGAGGTCACAGCTGTGGCCGGCGAGATAACCTTGTGTCATGGGAGCAGCGGCCAATCTATCGTCTCAAGGTGCCCTGAGCAGCGTCCCAAAGACGGGGGGAAACCTGCCACTATCTAGCTGTGTGCACAAGGTAAAGCTAAAGGGACCCCTGACCATTAGGTCCAGTCGTGACTGACTCTGGGGTTATGGCGCTCATCTCGCTTTATTGGCCGAGGGAGCCGGCATACAGCTTCCGGGTCATGTGGCCAGCATGACTAAGCCGCTTCTGGCGAACCAGAGCAGCGCACGGAAACGCCGTTTACCTTCCCGCCGGAGCTCTCTTGGCCAATAAAGCGAGATGAGCGCTGCAACCCCAGAGTCGGCCACGACTGGACCTAATGATCAGGGGTCACCTTTACCTTTACCTTACCGTCTGCTGAGCGTAGGGGGCATATGCCATGATTTATTGGCCCATAGATGGTCTTTGTGGCTTTTAAAGAAACTTTGTGCATCATGAGTGTCGGCTAAGTGATGGATCTCTTGAGCTTTCTTTATCCACCAGGTGTTTTTTAATTCTCTGGTTCTTCTTTGAACCTCAGCCTTAGCATTGGCATAGATTTTTTCCCCTTAGTGGCACAGTTTCTATCTCTTTGCCAGATCTGAAAGGCCTTCCTTCTCTCATCAATCATGCGTCCAATCTCACTGTCATTCTCATCAAACCGGTCCTGGTGTTTCTTAGTTTGGTATCCAAATCCGAGAGAGAGATTTTGAGAAGAAACCAAATAGAATCTCGATGAGATTTTCTTACGCCTGTCAAGTTAGCCGCCTCCCCATCATACTGCTGACCGCAGGAACCTACATTGGGCCAGACATTCTGCTTGCAAAGTGGGTTTATCCAATATAAAAGGTACCCCTGACCATTAGGTCCAGTCGTGGCCGACTCTGGGGTTGCGGCGCTCATCTCGCTTTACTGGCCAAGGGAGCTGGCGTACAGCTTCCAGGTCATGTGGCCAGCAGGACTAAGCCGCTTCTGGCGAACCAGAAGCGCACGGAAACGCCGTTTACCTTCCTGCCACAGTAGTACCTATTTATCTACTTGCACTGGCGTACTTTTGAACTGCTAGGTTGGCAGGAGCAGGGACCGAGCAACGGGAGCTCACCCCGTTGCGGGGATTCGAACCGCCAACCTTCTGATTGGCAAGCCCTGGGCTTTGTGGTTTAGACCCCAGTGCCACCCTTTATCCAATTTAGGGACCAGGTTTTTTGACCTGGCAACTACGAGCCCCGTTTGTGGATTCCACATCTCACACCCAGCTTTCTTTCTGTGTGTGTTTGTGGCTGGTTGCGCTACCAGCAAAATAATAAATAAATAATACCCCGCTCCTCACACAGCAGCAAGCGACGGCTTTGTCAACAGAAAGAGATACCCATCTTGTCTATTACAGAATCCTTGGCAAAAAATGTCAGATAAACCCGTGCACATTTATTTACGATGTCCTAATCCTACCTTTTCCCCCAGAAGAGCTGAGGATGGCAAGCGTGTCTCCCCCTCCTTTCCATATTTATCATGACAGCAACCTTACAAGGTGGGCTGCAGTGAGGAATTTACGAGGGGCTCAAGTTTTGACTCCGGGGATATACCGTATTTTTCGCTCTATAAGACGCACCAGACCACAATACGCACCTAGTTTTTGGAGGAGGAAAACAAGAAAAAAAAATATTCTGAATCTCAGAAGCCAGAACAGCAAGAGGGATCACTGCGCAGTGAAAGCAGCAATCCCTCTTGCTGTTCTGGCTTCTGGGATAGCTGCGCAGCCTGCATTCGCTCCATAAAACGCACACACATTTCCCCTTACTTTTTAGGAGGGAAAAAGTGAGTCTTATAGAGCAAAAATGCTCTCTGGTTTCTCAAGAAAGGAAAAGGAAATACAAACATTCCACAATCTTCAGCGCAATTCTCCACATTTCCACATCAGGGTTTTTTTAAAGTCCTCATGAAAATTCATTTCCCCCAATAGCCCTAATTTTTGTTTATTTTGCTCGGTAAACACATTTTCGCAGAGCGAAAACACACTTTTCATACACACTTTGCTCTAGCGTATAATAATAATAAATAAATTTATTATTTATACCTCGCCCATCTGGCTGGGCTTCCCCAGCCACTCTGGGCGGCTTCCAAAAAAATATTAAAATACTATAATACATCAAACATTAAAAGCTTCCCTAAACAGGGCTGCCTTCAGATGTCTTCTAAAAGTCTGGTAGTTGTTGTTCTCTTTGACATCTGGTGGGAGGGCGTTCCACAGGGAGGGTGCCACCACCGAGAAGGCCCTCTGCCTGGTTCCCTGTAACTTGGCTTCTCGCAGTGAGGGAACCGCCAGAAGGCCCTCGGAGCTGGACCTCAGTGTCCGGGCAGAACGATGGGGGTGGAGACGCTCCGTCAGATATACTGTGTATACTGTGTTTTCGGATCCTTTTCATTCGTTAAAATTAATACACCGCTCAGTCCTCGAAGGAAGAAGGAAGAAGCCTTTGATTCTCTCTCTGCTCACCTCCTTGCTTCCTCCTTGCACTGCCTCTGCCCTTACATGTTGTTGTGTCCTCTCACCTTTCACGATCAAGATCAGGCCAAAGCGGCTCATCAAGCCCAGCATCCTGTTCTCACAGTGCCCAACCAGGTGCTTGGGAGAAACACAAGAGCCCTCTCCCCTTCTGCGGTGTCCAACAACTGGTCTTCAGAAGCCTTGCTGCCTTCTGGAGGCAGAACCTAACCTCCATCGTGGCTAGAGGCCATCCTCTTTTAAAGCCATCCAAGTTTGTGGCCATCACTGCCTCCTGTGGCGGGCAGTTCCGTAGTTTAATTACGCCAAGGGGAATTAATCACCATGCTTTCTTCCTGCCTAGACCTCCTAATTAGATGGGAATTACAGTCCTTGTGGGCAGGGCTGGATTTAGGTTGGACGAGGCCCTAGGCTGCTGAAGGTAATGGGGCCTTTTATATGTCCAGCTGTCCTTTGTCAACAAAAATTGTCGCTGTTTTTTTGTGTTGAATATATGCCATTGATGGGCCTAATAGGTATTTGCCCATATTGCCATGCAATCAGTCCCTGCAGAATGTTTTGTTGTTGTTGTTTAGTCGTTTAGTCATGTCCGACTCTTCGTGACCCCCTGGACCAGAGCACGCCAGGCCCTCCTGTCTTCCACTGCCTCCCGCAGTTTGGTCAAACTCATCCTGGTAGCTTCGAGAACACTATCCAACCATCTCATCTTGTGTCGTCCCCTTCTCCTTGTGCCCTCCATCTTTCCCAACATCAGGGTCTTTTCCAGGGAGTCTTCTCTTCTCATGAGGTGGCCAAAGTCTTGGAGCCTCAGCTTCAGGATCTGTCCTTCCAGTGAGCACTCAGGGCTGATTTCCTTCCGAATGGAGAGGTTTGATCTTCTTGCAGTCCATGGGACTCTCAAGAGTCTCCTCCAGCACCAGAATTCAAAAGCATCCATTCTTCAGTGATCAGCCTTCTTGATGGTCCAGCTCTCACTTCCATACATCACTACTGGGAAAACCATAGCTTTAACTATACGGACCTTTGTTGGCAAGGTGATGTCTCTGCTTTTTAACCTAACAGGTATCTCAAGCCATTTGCCCATGTTGCCGTGCAACCAGTCCATGCAGAATGTTGGCACGCTATATATAGAAAGGAGCAAACCAGGGATATTTTAGGGAGCAGGCTAGCAGGCGGGGCCCATGACTTACATCCTAGGAGCCTACACAACACAAAACACTGTTGCTGTATGTAGGTTTTGTTTTATTTGTTATCTTATATTTTAGAAATGTACATCCAGGGTTTTATTCCTTTAAATTTTGGGGGGCCCCCAAGAGAGTGGGGCCCTAAGCTATAGCTTGTTTAGCTTATAAGTAAATCCAGCACTGCTCACGTATGAGTTAAACCCTCCTATTCCAAGACTTGCTTTCTAGATTTGGGGGTGCCTGGACTCATTCCACCCCAACTGAGCTCCGCTCCTCTACCACCAGCGACTGGCCCAGCCCCTTTTCTGTGAAGAAGAGATGTGCCCCTTGGCATCGTCCCACAGCTGTGTCGCCTGTGTTGGCACGGATTGCTTCACAACCCATTTGGTGAGGACAGAATCGTGACATACGTCCAGCAACCCATGTCAGAAGTGTTGAATGTTTGTGAATTCCCTTAAAGAAAGCACAACAACTTTTGTGTCCGGGTTCTCACTTTTTGAAACATGGCAAGGTAGCGCTGTGGGTTAAACCACAGAGCCTAGGACTTGCCGATCAGAAGGTCGGCGGTTCGAATCCCCGCAATGACGGGGTGAGCTCCCGTTGCTCGGTCCCTGCTCCTGCCAACCTAGCAGTTCGAAAGCACGTCAAAGTGCAAGTAGATAAATAGGTACCGCTCCGGCGGGAAGGTAAACGGCGTTTCCGTGCGCTGCTCTGGTTTGCCAGAAGCGGCTTAGTCCTGCTGGCCACATGACCCGGAAGCTGTACGCCGGCTCCCTCGGCCAGCAAAGTGAGATGAGCGCCGCAACCCCAGAGTCGGCCACGACTGTACCTAATGGTCAGGGGTCCCTTTACCTTTACCTAACCCTACGTGAGTTATCTGTTTATCTCTGCAGCACCGTTAAAACGCAACAGGGCGCTGCAGCTGTCTCCCAGTTAGGGATGGGCTTATCACACGCAATTCAAAAATTCCAGGTAGAAATTTTGTAAAGCAAAGGGATGTTTTGCTTTGGAGCCCATTAAAGTTGCCTGGCTGACGGATTGGGGCCAGGAGGACGGCGCCCAGAAGTACGAGGCTGGCTTTGTTTTTTTAAAAATGTGTATGTAATTCAGGTATGTAACTAAACCAGATACTTTCAGCACCTAGCAGAGACTGGTTCAGTCTGGAATCTCTGTCAAGGAACTGGCGATGAATGAATTTGTACAGTTCTGGTTTCCCAGTCTTCAGCCTGGTATGCTACATTTCCACCCTAGAGGGTGACTTTATTTTATTTAAAAAATAGTCTTTGCAAACATTTGTCGGTGTTGCAGTGTGGGCCTCTCCTAACTGTCTAGCAACTTTCCCTGATGCGCATTTCTTTACGTTATTTTTCACAAATGCGCACAATTGCACATGCTTCCTCCTTCTCCTCATATATGATTCTCTGAGTACAGTGGTACCTTGGTTCTCAAACGCCTTGGTACTCAAACAACTTGGAACCTGAACATTGCAAACCCAGAAGTAAGTGTTTCGGTTTGTGAACTTTTTTCGGAAGCTGAACGTGCTCCGTTTTGAGTGTTACGCTTCTGTTTTGAGTGCCGCACTTGCGTTTTGAGAGTTACGCTGAGGTTTGTCTGTTTTTGCTATTTATTTTGCGTTCTTGTTTTTGCTGTTTTTTCTTCGTTTTGTTTTTGCCACTATGTGGGACCCAGTCCAGCTACTGATTGATTGATTGATTGATTGATTGATTAGTGGATGTTAGTTGCTGCTTCCTGCTGGAGCGAGTTCCACAGTTTAACAACCTCTTGCCCTTTGGATTTCTGGTAGTTGGTCTCCCGTGGAGACCAGTCGCCAAGCTAACTTTTATTTTTAAAATTCAGCTAGCCTTAATGCTTTTGAATTCTTCTTCTTCTTCTTCTTCTTCTTCTTCTTCATCCTCCTCCTCTCGGCTAATTTTCCCTTCCTGCCTGATTTATGCTGTCTGCTTCTTATGTTTCTTTTGGTATTTTTAAAAATATATATATTTGTTCTAAAAGTGTATGTGATTTATCGATCCTCGGCTTGTTGGCTTCATCGAATCTTCCCTCCTTCCGCCTTGAGGGCTTCTGATTGGGGGCAGAGAGGCAGGATTTTGAAACAATCCCCTTTAAAGCAAAAGAAACACACATATAAAATCTGCTCTGCTGGCAACCACAGAGCCTGTAAGCTGGCAAGCGGGGAAAGTAAATACGGGCATTCGCAATATCATTATAAAAAACTCACGAGAGCGAAATCAGCAAGACGACGGAGCTTTATTTTCCCAACGGGAGTGTTTTAAACTGGCCCAGTTTCACTGAGGCCTTGGGTCCCCCCCCCCAAAAAAATACTGGTCCTGTTCCTTCAACCGGGTAGCTGAATTGCAAACGAAATATTTCACCTCGCTGTTGAGCAAACAAGCGAGTGGTGGAATCGGGGGCTGTTTCTCGTTGGACCCCCGGACTGCAAAATCTGGGAGCCCCCTTTTCCGTGATTTCGTGAGCCTTTATTGCTCGGCGCAGAAATTTTTTAAAAAATAAATTCTGTGCCCCCCCCAAACACGCAACCTGCTCCCTCCTGCCTTGTTGATGCAGCTGTTCTGCTCAAGTGCTCCCCGCCGTCAGAGAGCTAATTATCACTTAATGAGTCTCCGAACTGCCAAACGAGAGACCCGAACGCAGGGTCGGTGTGTGTATATACCTACCGGTCGGGGAGGGGGGGGCGCGAGGAGCATGTAGGGGATTGGGGAAGGAAGAAAGGCTCGAACGCTTTGCTGGCAGAGCTTTTGTTGCTGAATCCTACCCGAAGAAGCGTCGTTCTCACAATATGTTCATTTCGATGTATTCCCTGCCCCCAATACGTCTGAACACCGGTTGGTTGCAGAACGGCATTGCAAAATTCGGACAAGGGCATGTGTCGAAAGGAAGGCTGTGTTTTGCTTCTTGCGTTGTTTCAGATAAATTTGCCTTAAAATGAGAACTCTTTTGAGTTTCTTCCTATCCATACCCTTGACAGCTTTTGAGACCTCTCCGTTGTTCTCCTTCTTCTTTGGCGATCCCTCGTAGCCAAGTAAGATTGTCTTCCACAAACACAGTTTTCACAGTGAGTCCGTAAGTGTTTGTGGAGGCCAATTCTGGATCCACACGTCCTTCCACAGTGGGGACAGAGGTTTCCGGGCGGGAGTTGATCCCGGTGAGGGTTTGCCAAGCATTCCTTCCTCTTAGCACGTTTCTCCCTTACATCCTGAATTTGAACATCTTCAAAGCCCACGACACCTTTGGGAAAGGCTGTTCTCCAACTCGAGCGCTCGCAGGCCAGTGTTTCCAAGTTGTCAGTGTTTATACTACATTTTTTAAGATTTGCCATGAGAGTGTCTTCAAACTTTTTTTCTTGACCACCAGCATTACGCTTTCCATTTTTAAGTTCTGAATAGAGTAGTTGCTTTGGAAGACGATAATAGGCACTCGCACAACATGACTGGTCCAACGAAGTTGATGTTGAAGAATCATCGCTTCAACACTGGTGATCTTTCAGTACACTGGCATTAGTTCACCTGTCTTCCCAAGTGATGTGTAAAAATTTCCGGAGACACCATTGACAGATACCTAAAGGAGCGTCTCCACCCCCATTGTTAAAACCACCTTGATTGTCTGTGTGGATATGCCGGAATTGAGATGACAGGGGTCTTTTCCAAACAGACAGGCAGAGGGACTTTCCATAGGAGTTCGACTCTGAAAAGGTGATGCTCACGGAGTTCTGTCACCACACTGCTGAAAACTTTTCTTTTCTTTTTTTTTAAAAAATCAAATTCATTTGATTTCTAGTTTTCCCAAGGCAGAGGAGTTGAGTGACGTTCTGACGGGGCTAATGGTCTCTCGTCAACATTTTCTCTCTTTAAAAATGTAAGCAGGACGGAGCGACAAAGATGATCAAACGTGGAAGGATTCCCTGTAATGTCCTGCCACGTTCTGGGGATAACAACAAAAGAAAGCACCCATTTCTGGCCTCCGAACTGTTCGTCCTTAAAAGCAGCTCTGATTAAAGAATGGCCATGGCACTGAACAAAAGAAATATTTCATTAGGCCTGCTTGCAAGATCTTTTAAGAAATATCCCATATGCTGTCAAATCATACGAGAATTCCACACTGGAACGGGGCAATCCATAAGAATAATTGCCCCGTTAGATTTGTAAAGGGAAGGGCCTCGTTTCAGAGATTAATAATAATAACAACAACAACAATAATTTTATTGTTTATAAGCAGCCCACCAAACTGGGTTGCTTTGTGCGCAGAAAATCTCAGGAATAATAATAATAATAATAATAATAATAATAATAATACCCCGCCGATCTGGCTGGATTTCCCCAGAATTGGGCAGCTCCCAACAGAATTGATAATAATAAAAAAGCAATGGTACATCAGATATTAAAAACTTCCCCAAAAAGGGCTGCCTTCAGATGTCTTCTAAAAGTCAGGTAGTTGTTTATTTCCTTGACATCTGAAGGGAGGGTGCCACCACCGAGAAGGCCCTCTGCCTAGTTCCCTGTAACTTGGCTTCTTGCAGGGAGGGAACCGCCAGAAGACCCTCAGGAGATGGACCCCAGTGTCCGGGCTGGACGATGGAGGTGGAGACGCTCCTTCAGGTATAATGGGCTATTTAGAGCTTTCAAGGTCAGCACCAACACTTTGAATTGTGCTCGGAAACGTCCTGGGAGCCAATGTAGGTCTTTCAAGACCGGTGTTATATGGTCTTGGCGGCCGCTCCCGGTCCCCAGTCTGGCTGCTGCATTCTGGAATAGTTGTAGTTTCCGGGTCACCTTCAAAGGCTGCCCCACGGAGAGCGCATGGCAGTAGTCCAAGCGGGAGATAACCAGAGCATGCACCACTCTGGCCAGACATTCTGGCCAGAAAATTTATTCATACCCCGCCCATCTGGCTGGGTTTCCCCAGCCGCTCTGCAACACAGGATTCTTTCACCCAACATGACCCTGGGATGAAGAGACAGAGGGTGTAAGCAAAGGTTTGCATGTGCTGGGCTTGTCCTGTGGGTTCTGACATCCTTTCTGGGCCGGGAAATCCACCTGGGTCCCAGGTCATGACACCTAGGCTAGCCACACATGTAAAGCACTATGACGCCACTTGGAACAGTCACAGCTTCTCCCAAAGGATTCTGGGAGCTGTGGTTTGTTAAGGGCACTGAGAGTTGGCAGGAGGGTCCGACTCCCCTCTGTGAACTACAGTTCCCAGTGTGGTTTAACAGCCAACCCCTCTTCCCAAGGAACGCTGGGAATTGTAGCTCTGGGAGGGATTTAGGGAGGGTCTTCTAACAGCTTCGTGCCCTAAACCAGCGACACCTCCCAGAATCCTTTGGAGGGAAGCCATAATGTGAGAGAATATGGCCCGTGGCTTCCTAACCATGAACTTCAATGGGTCTACTTTGAGTATGTCTGCCAGTAGATCCAAGCTGACCACAATGGACGAGCTCAGGCGGGGTCAACGGAAACCACGCTCTCGTGAGCCGGCTTCTCGTTTCATGGCGGGCCGCCCAGCTCGCGGCGGATTTCGCCTCTTCATGTGTCAGACGGAGGGGTGGGAAGGGGGCAGGCATTGGCAGACCCATAAAAAAGGGTCTGCCCTCAAGGGAGTCCGGAATCCGCCCCCTAGCTTCCACCGCCGCCCACCCACGCCCTACTCCGATTGAAGTCACCCGCTGTGGCTCCGTGGGGGCAGGCAGGCAGGCGGATCCGAAACTTCAGAAGTTTGGGTGGGAAGGGAAAAGTCAACGTGACACTTGGGGGAGAGAAAGGAAGACAGGGTTCACTGGAATTTTAATTAAGATGGGAGGTGACTGGCCCTCCGTGATCTCTATGCTGGCAACGCACGCGATTCCTTCCCTCCGGTCCAAGCTATCCCGATTTCCCCTGACCTGCGTGGTTGCACAAATAATTTAAGAACAATTGCACAGAATCGACCCATCCCACATAATCTGCCTGCCTACCAACCCTGCTATCTTTCCATCTTTGCCATATTCCTGGCTCTATCTCATCTCAAACTCTTCTTCGCTTAACGGGCAGACCCAATACATACGTGTGTGTTTTAAAATATATACAAATCTTTCCAACCTTTTCATTATACACCTTTAGGCGCCAGGCAAAAATGTTTCCTTTTCAATCAAGCCTTTGGTTGATTTGATTGACACACTATGCCCTTTTAAAATGTGGATTTTTTTGTAGGGCCGGATGGTGTTATTGGGTTGTTGTTGTTTTATTTTGATTATATCTTTTGCGGTTTCATATTCTGATTTTGTTCTGCGAACCGCCCTGAAACCTTTGGGTACAGGGTGATATAAATTCAATAAATAAAAAGTTAAGCAGGGGCATAGCTCTGGGGCAGAACATGCAGTCGGTCCCAGATACAATATCCGTTGGCTTCTCCAGCTAGGCTGAGAGATGCCCTCTGTACGAAACCCTGAACAGCCACAGTGTAGACAAAACGATGGATCAGGGTGTGACTCGTTGCAAGGCAGATTCCAGGACGTCCAGATGGAAGGACATCAACACCAAGGAATCTGTTATCAAGTAAATCTACACCAAGTAAATTATTATTATCCGCCCAAGGACAGTTTGGTAGTGGGATTGAGGAATATGTCTCATCGCCAAGTCAGTCTGGGTGACGTTCTGCGGCATCCTTTGTCAAACATTAGGGAGGATGTATGTGTGTGTGTGTCGCCGTGTCGAAATGGCTGGACTCCGGCCCCCCGTCCAGTTTGGGAATTCGCCCGCGGAGCGAAGGGGGGCGAGCCGACAGATGTCAAACATGCCCCCCTTTGGCCCTGGGGTGCCAAAGGTCCGGGGTCTTCCTTTTTCCTCCTTGCTTGCTAATATTGATTACCTGGAGGGGATGGAAATGCGCCTTCCTTATTACAGAGAGGGACGCGGCAAGGTTGTGTTAAATGAATCCTTGATTTGTAGATCAACCTGGCTTGGAGGAAACTAGAGCAGCCTTTCGGGATGTTAAGAGAGGGAAAGGAGGGCGGGAGGGAGGGGCGGGCGAGAGCCAGCCACGTTTGATCTTTCGCTCGGTTTTGCCAACAGCATCTTAATGAACCTGGCCCTGCGAGAGCCATTGGCCTAGGCTCCGTCGTCTTCCATGTTACTGCCGTCGCCAAACTCTTCAGGGCTGCTGGGAGAATCTTGTCTTCACCCCATGCTCGTCTTAACCACCTCTTTGAAGCCACAGCACCCCGGGGGTGTCGATGAACCAATGTTGACATTGAGGACAGCTTTGGGTGGAGAGAGAGAGAGAGAAAGAGAGAGGCTGATCTATATTAATCGAGTGGCTTCCTTTTTTTAAAAGCAGAAGCCGCATAAAGAAAAGTTAGCGCAAGGTGGCATTTTGCGTCGGAGCCGTTGCGCACGGACACAGGTCAATGTTTTCCAGTCGGACGCCATTGCTCAAGGCAGGATGGAGATCGGGAAAATTATGTTGGCGGCCGACGTTGTTTTGACCACAGTTCTGGCCAGGGAATGTTACCAGATCTTCGGAAAGGGAGTGTGTTCGTGGGTCTTCCCCCGACCCACCCACCGTTTTCAATTCCTATGGGTCAGAAAGCATAGTAAAGGAGGGGCGTGCGCCTTTTTAAAGTTTCCCCACTGAAACATTTCCTGTTCAGCCTCTTCCCCCAAAACTGGAAGCTTCCATTTTATGCCTTTCTCTCTTTTTGCGATGGTGGGGTTGCCTTTGTTTTTTAGGGCAGTTACTGTTTAAAAAGAGAATGTCATGCTAAGTCGCTATCGTTACATCTTTTTTAAAATTTTTTTTTGGGGGGTGGGGACTCTTCAGTTAACCCCCTTCGCTGCATACCCATCATTCTTTGGGTTTTAAACCACCGTAGTCCGAGCAAAGATCTTGACACCCAAATGATCCACCGTTGTGTTTCTTTCTCCGAAATATTGCTGCACTCTCTATCCTGCTGAATAGTCTACGAGGAGGCTGACATTGCAAAAGTGTAGAGTTGAAATGGTCACAACTGTGTTGCGATCAGTGCCGGATTTACGTATAAGCTAAATAAGCTATAGCTTAGGACCCCACTCTCTTGGGGGCCCCCCAAAATTTAAAGGAAAAAACAAACCTGGATGTACATCTCCAAAATATAAGATAAAAAATAAATAGCATAAAACCTACATACAGCAACAGTGTTTTGTGTTGTGTAGGCTCCTATGAAGTCATGGGCCCCGCCTGCTCCCTAAAATATCCCTGGTTTGCTCATTTCTATATATAGGGTGCCTACATTCTGCATGTGCAAATGGCTTGAGATACCTATTAGGTCCATAAATTACCATATAGCATATATTCAACACAAAAAACAGTGACAATTTGATGTTGAGAAAGGACAGCTGGACGTATAAAGGGCCCCATTACCTCCAGTAGCTTAGGGCCTCATCAAACCTAAATCCGGCCCTGGTTGCGATAAACAATAGGATTTTAGGGATGGCATTTTGCTCCGAAACCCCTCCTCATTTTGAGAGGTGTTTCCCCCTCCCCTGGTGCAGGAGAACCAACCTGTGGCACCTTATAGATACAAAGCAAATTATTTTTATGGCCTCGCGGTTTTTCGGGCTGCAGTCCACGAATGCTGGTGTCGTACTCCATTTGGGTTAGATCCACAAGGTGCTGAAATTTCTGGATTTCCTAACTGAACGAGAAAAACCTTTAAACAAATAACTTCATTAAACTCTTCGTGTGGTCCTGTTACAATGCGAAAAACAGTTGCGGCCGTATTTTTAGTTTTTGAATAAAGACACGTCCGTATCTCACTGGCTACCTATATGTGCGTTTCGCAAAGACAGGGTAGAGATACACAGTTGGGTGTCTTGCATATTTCCAGGCGATGAATGCTGGAAGAGAACTTTTGATTTGGGCAAAGAACTCTCTTGAAATCTAAGCCGCTCGTTGCGTGACTTTGCAGGCAGCTGCGTGCTGCAGATGAATTTTCAGGGGGCTGGGGCTGGTTCACATCTGTACCCGAGGCATGTTGAACTGAAACGAGAGAACAATGTGAATTTTATCTAGGTAAGATCTCCTTAAAATACGTTCCAGCAGTGGTACGGTACATTTAGCTTAGTGGCCTCCCCGGCTCATACCCCAAGGAACAATTTCTTCTTTGGCTTGGTACGGAAACATATTTTGTGGCAGAAAGGTGGACATTTGAGTCATTTTATCGTGTTTTAAAAATATTTTGGCTTTCGAACAGCCTAGCAGTTTCCGTTCCCCCAGTTCCCCCACTTGAGAAAACAGAAGGGGTGCGCAGCCTGTGAAGGTGAATATTCTTGCCTTGGGGAGAACAACCCCCATTTATTAGCAGAGTTTGGGGCTCGTTTGAGCGCAGGATTTTGCTTTGCATTGGCTTAAACAATGATTGGGGAGGGGAAAATATATAGCCTGGATTTTCCATGGAGAGCCTGAAAATAATTCAGCCAAGCAATTGTACCTTCCCCTCGCCCTCTCTGAAAAGGATGGTTTTACACCAAAATTTCATTGCAGTGAGACAAAGCGATTGAACTATCGCTGACGTCAAGCAATAGGGCTGTGGGGCCTAATGGAAGGGCTAGTCTCTCCCCTCTGTTTGGATGCTGTGGGAAATGAAAACCTAGCTGGACTGTGGGTTGAGTCTTGTGGGTCCCTCCTGGGGTCTCCTCCTCTGATCTCCCCCCTCTCCATCCCCCGAGGGATGAGCCGCAAGGTTGCGCCTGGATACATCGAGATCTCTGGCAATGTAGGCGATCGGCGCCTCGTAATAGACGCAGCAAACACACTGGTGGCAAAAGCCAAAGGTGGGGTGCAGCGGAGGGTGCCTGGAGAGGAGAGAGATTACTTACTGGTAGAGTTGTTTGCATGGCTTATGGGGTCCCCGTCTTGCTGGGATGCTTTGGGTGGAGAGTGTGGGGTTCTTATAGTTAAGGGGAGATGGAGACCTGATACTCTTGCACCTTTGGCTGGGGAAATAGGGATACAGTGGTACCTCTGGTTAAGAACTTAATTCGTTCCGGAGGTCCGTTCTTAACCTGAAACTGTTCTTAGCCTGAAGCACCACTTTAGCTAATGGGGCTTCCTGCTGCCGCCGTGCGATTTCTGTTCTCATCCTGAAGCGAAGTTCTTAACCCGAGGTACTATTTCTGGGTTAGCGGAGTCTGTAACTTGAAGCGTCTGTAATCCGAGGTACCACTGTATAACCTTTAGAATATTGGGATTATTGAGAGGACAATTCAGCGGCCGGGCATCAGACTTAAAAAAGATGCTTTGACTCCTTTCTGGAATTTTTTTTTTTGGTCAATTCTCTTTTTGCAGGTGGGCAATTTTTTCTTTCTTCTTCTTCTTCTTCTTCTTCTTCTTCTTCTTCTTCTTCTTCTTCTTCTTCTTCTTCTTCTTCTTCTGCGATCCCTCGTAGCCGAGTATGATTGTCTTCCACAAACACGGTTTTAACAGTGAGTCCATAAGTGACTGGGGAGGCCAATTCTGGATCCACACATCCTTCCACAGTGAGGACATTGGTTTCTGGGTGGGAGTTGATCCCGGTGAGGGTTTGCCAAGCGTGCCTTCCTCTTAGCATATTTCTCTCTTTCGTCCTGAGTTTGAGCATCTTCAAAGCCCATGGCACCTTTGGTCAAGGCTGTTCTCCAACTGGAGCGCTCGCAGGCAAGTGTTTCCCAATTGCTAGTGTTTATACTACATTTTTAAAGTCTTCGAACCTCTTTTGTTGACCACCAGCATTACACTTTCCAATTTTAAGTTCAGAATAGAGGAGTTGCTTTGGAAGGAACAGACCCTCCATGTGCCCCTGTTTTCCAGAGGCAGCCCCAGATTTACAGAAGCCGTCCCGGTTTCTGATCTCACCCCGCTTTCCCTTAGGACGTCCCTATTTTCACCGGAGAAATGTTGGAGGGAATGGAGTTATGCGACCCCCAAGCCAAGGAGATAAGTAACTCTGACAACTTTCAGAAGGCATCAGAAAGCAGCCCTGTATGGGGAAGTTGCTTTTTTAATGTTTCATTGTGTTTTTGTATCTGTCGGAAGCCGCCCAGAGTGGCTGGAGCAACTGAGTCAGGTGGGCGAGGTGCAAATAATAAAATCATTGCTATTATTATTATGGAATCGAACGTCCCTGTTTTCATCGGAGAAGCGTTGGAGGGTATGTCGGAGAAGTCACCCATTTGGGGTTGCTTTGAGACGTTTTCTTTTTGACTGAATAAATGTGAGCGATAATAAAGATCGAGTGGAACACCAAGAAAGAGGCCACTTCGAGGTGGCCACAACTTTCATCCCGGCCGAGGTGGATCGGAAGAGATGAATTTGTCCAATGAAGCAGGACATCTTTCAGAAGCTTGCGGCGATAGGGGAAGTCCCGCCGGTTCGTTTGTGTCCCTCCACCCCCCTTGGCTTGCTCATTCCCCCTTTGCAACGCAGCTTATCATCTGGTGGTTGGACCGAGGTTTCTGACGAGGGTGGATCTCTCGTTCCGGCTGCGTGCCTTGGTGAGGGGCTCGCGACAGATTCGCCTCTCCTCGATTCGGAAAGGAAATTGCGTGCGGGAGCGTGTAAGTGGAAGGAAAATGCAGTGCACCTCAGGAATTCTTGGTATATGAGAGTTTTGGTACACAGCTGGAGGAGCCGATGGGTCTCGTGTGTGTGATAGTTGGAATGAAGAGAACTGGGGTTTCTTTCGTGCAAGTCTGTACGATAAGCAGGGAGGGAGCAATACCTGGATCCACTCCCTCCACATAGGCCAGCGGTTCCCAACCCTGCCAGATCACCTGAAAATTGCTGAGGGTCTTGGCGAGGGACCACTCAATTATTTCCGCCTACTGCAGCAATTACAAAGCACTGGGCTCCATGTTGCATAATATTTTATCGCCTCTTCCATTCCTCACATTGCGTTTAGTCGTATTGTGTTGCAGTTTGCCTTCCCTTAGATTTCAGACCGTCACGAAATAAATTTCCTTGCGTTTGCAAGAAATCGGTATTTCAGTGCGGCAGCACCGGCGGAACTCCCTGCCTATTGAGACGAGGCAGCACTTTTCGGCGCCTGCTAAAAACGGTTTTGTTTACTCAGATCTGCATAATGCCAATGTGTCCTTTAATCCGGTTTTCAGTTTATTGCCAAACTTAATTTTTAACATGTTCTTTTTAAGTAGTTGTGGGGCCTGCCTGGTGTTTTTACATGAATAGAATGTGTGCTTTTAGTTAAAATGCACCTCTGGGTTATTTGTGGGGCATAGGAATTCATTCACCCCCCCAAAAAAAAATAGTCCGGCCCCTCACAAGGTCGGAGGGACAGTGGACCGGACCCCTGCTGGAAAAGTTTGCTGACCCCTGGGCTAAGGGGCCCCTCTGCCTCTATTGTACATTGGCAACCCAACCACCTTCTGTATCTGCCATACAGATGCCGTCCGTCCTCTCTGTAATAATTAAGACGGTTTAATTAGGTGTTTTAGAGGGACGCGGGTGGCGCTGTGGGTAAAACCTCAGTGCCTAGGACTTGCTGATCGCATGGTCGGCGGTTCGAATCCCTGCAATGACGGGGTGAGCTCCCATCTTTCGGTCCCAGCTCCTGCCCACCTAGCAGTTCGAAAGCACCCTTAAGTGCAAGTAGATAAATAGGTACCACTCCAGCGGGAAGGTAAACGGCATTTCCGTGTGCTGCACTGGTGCTGGCTCGCCAGCTGCAGCTTCGTCACGCTGGCCACGTGACCCGGAAGTGTCTCCGGACAGCGCTGGCCCCCGGCCTCTTGAGCGAGATGAGCACGCAACCCTAGAGTCGGACACGACTGGCCTGTACAGGCAGGGGGTACCTTTACCTTTTTAATCAGGTGTTTTATCTCACATTGAGATGGGATGCACTCCAAAGTGCGGCTCCGGAAGCCAAATACGGCTTATTATCTGGACAAGGCATTTGAGGAAGGCCATGGTGTGCCCCTCCCCTCGCGACGTGTCCGAAAGGCAATTAATAAATTGGCGAAACCGAGCCTCCCTCTCTCTCTCTCTCTCTCTCTCTCTCTATATATATATATATATTGGCTAGGACAGAAAATTATGCCGTTGCCATCCCCGACCGAGAAAGGCAGGTGGGACTCACGCAATAACTCCCAGTATTATTAAGAATGTTAATATTAATGTGCGGAGATTAATAAGTTAATCATGGGGAAAAAATGGAATGTTATTAAAATCAAATCTGCTGTAATGCAGTTGCTTCTGCTGGATATATAATTGCATAGAAAGAGAGAGAGTCTGTGTTTGGCCACGAATCGGGATATTTTGGACTCGGATAACGTCAAAGATGTGATATTTCAGTTTTGGTGGAACTGGAGGAGAATCTGTATATGGGGGGGGGGGAGAGAGAAGGATCTGGGGGAAGCACGATATCCCCCAAATCATAAGCTGTGGGCTGCAGCTAACGTTTGCCCTTCTCAGAGTAGACCCACGGCAAGGAAAGTAGATGGTTTGCTTCGTTTCAGTTGTGGTCTCCCAGTTTCTCTCTGTGTTTTAAAAGTTCACAAGCCACTTGTGCAGGATTCCTCCCCTCTGTTGTTTTATATTTTATTTTTGAGACGGACACAAATAACATTTGCGGGAATAAATGTATTTCAAGCCTCGTTCCCCCTCCCAGATTCTCATTGCCGTCGTATACAAAATAGGACCACCTCTTGAACAAGTTTGAATTGTAGGCGTTTCTGTTCCTGTTGCAGACCAAATCAGTCCATTTCTGCTAATTCAGAGGCCTTCAGAAGACATCCCCATATAGATAGAAGACAGAGGTCTTTTCATTTTCTTAGCCTGACTATGATTAACAAGTTTGTTCTTCTTCTTCTTCTTCTTCCTAAATCCCCACATAGTTTTGTATCCAGGTCATCTGACGGGATGCATTTCTGCACACATTTTTCTGCACATTTTTGCAAGCCGTTCCCCCAAACGCAACACATCTCTTGCGCATCGTTTTCACTCGGAAACTCATATCTGTGTGCACTTTTCACTAACAGATGCATTTTTGGGTGTGTGTGTGTGTGTGTGTGTGTGTGTGTGTGTGTTGGAGACCGCCATCTTAAAGGCTTCCTCCCGACAGAAGTCAATCAATCAATCAGTCAGTCAGTCAATCCAGACATTCATGCCTTATATATCAGACCTATTTTCACTAAATTCCCAGGCAGATCTGATCGTTTTTTGAGCTTCCCTATTTTTATCAGAGTCCACTAAACGAAATCGGAATCCAAGTGGCAAAATTGTCCTCATCAACATGTATTAGGGAAGTTTTTAATGTCTGATGTTTTATTGTGTTCGTAATATCCTGTTGGGAGCTGCCCAGAGTGGCTGGGGAAGCCTGGCCAGATGGGTGGGGTATAAGTAATAAATGATGATGATGATGATGATGATGAACCAGATGAGCAAATTTTCTTACCAACCGCATTGGACAACTTCTTCTAATGAGACAAAACAAGCACAACATCCTAGCTCTTTGCCATGCTGTCCAACCCAAGTGTCTGGGTTTTTTTATTGGAATTTAGTGGTTGATCTGT
Organism: Podarcis pityusensis; assembly: GCF_964106645.2. NCBI lineage: Eukaryota > Metazoa > Chordata > Lepidosauria > Squamata > Lacertidae > Podarcis > Podarcis pityusensis. Next base: position 3,489,708 of record NC_138043.1, read on the forward strand.
GATTGATTGATCAATGCCGGTCATGATCAGGGGAGACCCATTGAAATGAAAAGACATGGCTTTGATCGGTCCATTTCAGTAGGCGGAATTTGGTCGGATAAAGCCCAGCATTTGGAGGAGGGCGGATTTCTAAAGATCACGGCATTTCGGTCCATGAATCCAGTAGTATAATGAATTTCTCCCTCTGTTCCTATACAGAGTACTGCAGTCTCATTCTTGTCAAAGCCTCCAAGTGGCCGAGACCCAGCCATCTACCGTATATTTCGCTCTATAAGACACACCAGACCACAAGACGCACCTAGTTTTTGGAGGAGGAAAACAAGAAAGAAAATATTCTGAATCTCAGAAGCCAGAACAGCAAGAGGGATCGCTGCGCAGTGAAAGCAGCAATCCCTCTTTCTGTTCTGGCTTCTGGGATAGCTGCGCAGCCTGCATTCGCTCCATAAGACGCACACACATTTCCCCTTACTTTTTAGGAGGGAAAAAGTGAGCCTTATAGAGCAAAAAATATGGTACTTAACTCAACAATAGTCTCTCGTGATGGTCTGGTGGGATCTCAGCTTCCAAATGTCCCCCTGCAGGTCTTGTGTGTTTGCATCACTGCGCAAGAGCCTTCCCCACCCTCTTGCTTTCCGAAATCTCCCTCCCCGCCGACGCTCGCCCTGTGCCAACCGGGTTTCGAAAGCCAGGGTTGCATTAGCAACCTGACCGCAACTGTTTGTTCTTCTCTTTCTCTGCCTTCGTTAAAAACATGCACGCACGCACACACAAAACCCTTAAGAATGCATGGCGGAAGGTTTAATCTGGCGACGGATCTGGCTGAGTATCTTATAAAGGCAATGCGCTGGCGACGTCCCCTCTCCGGATGAGCAGTTACAGGGTGGAGGTGGACGAGAAGCAGTTTGCGTCTGTGCATTTGAGTATGTGTGTGTGAGAGAGAGTCTGGATGCATCCATTAACCCCACTCCGGGTCTGAGGGTAAGGAGGCCTCTTTCCTGCCCCACTGACTCGATATACGATAAACGATACAATATAAAGGTAAAGGGACCCCTGACCATTAGGTCCAGTCGTGGCCGACTCTGGGGTTGTGGCGCTCATCTCGCTTTATTGGCCGAGGGAGCCAGCGTACAGCTTCCGGGTCATGTGGAAGGCGATTGGGCCGGATCAGTAGCTTAGGGCTTCATCAAACCTAAATCCGGCCGTGCTTCTGAGCACCAATTGGATCTAACCAGGACCGCAACCTTTATTGCCAGTGAATCCTCCAGGTTCTCTGCCTGCCCTATGGCATATCTAGCTAAACTCAAAATCCCTAAGCACCCCTTTACCTTGGCTCAATGTCATGCCCTCCCTTTGGCTGTCCTTGAAGGAGATTGCTTACCTGGAGAGGCAGTGCTCCTTTGACTCTGGACAAACAGAAACAACAGAGCGTGCACTTCTTCTGTGTCTTTATTATAGAGCCATTCGTACCTGCCTCATCTTACCATCGCTGCATAAGTACCTAAGGCACACAGGGCAATTTTATACCTCCCTGCTGCTTTCAGATACCGGTCCTGCTACGACATACGACGTTGCCAGGTTCAGCACAGCAGCGCTCAAAATTTGTCGGATGATGACCTGTTCCACAAACTAGATAGAATGAGTACTCATATTAGAGTGCTCTGTAGAGTGATAGTAAAGGTAAAGTGACCCCTGACCATTAGGTCCAGTCGTGGCCGACTCTGGGGTTGCGTGCTCATCTCGCTTTACTGGCTGAGGGAGCCGGCGTTCAGCTCGTGTTCTATAGGCCGAGGGAGCCGGCATTTGTCCACAGACATCTTCCTGTGGCCAGCATGACTAAGCCGCTTCTGGCGAACCAGAGCAGCGCATGGAAACACTGTTTACCTTCCCACCAGAGCGGTACCTAGCAGGGACCGAACAACGGGAGCTTACCCTGTTGCGGGGATTCGAACCGCCGACCTTCTGATTGGCAAGCCCTAGGCTCTGTGGTTTAACCCACAGCGCCACCCACGTCCCTTTCCTGTAGACTGATAGCCATAGTGTTATACAGTCTTATATAGTTTCAAACGCCTTGGTACTCAAACAACTTGGAACCCAAACACTGCAAACCCAGAAGCAAGTGTTGCGGTTTGCAAACTTTTTTCGGAAGCCGAACGTGCTCCTCGTTTGAGTGCCACACTTCCGTTTTGAGTGTTACACTGAGGTCTGTCTGCTTTTGCTATTTATTTTGCGTTTTTGTTTTTGTGGCTCTTGTGGTTTTGTGGTTTTGTGGTTTTGTGACTGCGTGGAACCCAGTCCAGCTACTGATGGATTGATTGTGTGACTGCAGTACATTGTTTATTGCTTTCATTTTATGGCTCAATGGTCTCGTTAGATAGTAAAATTAATGTTCAATTGCTGTTTTAGGGGTATTTTTTAAAAGTCTGGAACTAATCCATTTTGCATTGCTTTCTATGGGAAAGCGCGCCTTGGTTTTGGAACGCTTTGGTTTTGGAACGGACTTTCGGAATGGAATAAGTTTGAGAACTAAGGTACCATTGTACGCCGTTGACAGATTCTGCACAGCAGCGCTCAAAATTCCGCAGAGCCGGAAGTGATTATTCTGGTTTCTGAACGTTTTTTGGAAGTCGAACGTCCGACGCGGCTTCTGATTGAGTGCAGGAAGCTCCTGCAGCCAATTGGAAGCTGTGCCTTGGTTTTCGAACATTTTCAGAAGTCGAATGGAATGGATTCTGTTCGAGAACCAAGGTATGACTATTGTTGTTGTTGCTTCCAACTTCTAAATTGTCCCCCACTTCCAAATGGAAAAGAAAAAAGCAAACTGGACACACACATACCTTTTTACACAACTGGAAGGTGTGATTCAAATGTCAACACATATTGCAAGATTCATGCAAGCCCCGAATTTCAGAGAGTCAAAAGTTCCAGATATCAACACAAAAGAAAATACTATTAATGTCCATATACAGGCAGCTCCCCATATATACGCATTCAAGGCACCTGAACTGCGCACATCGCTGCAAACCCAGAAGTGAGGATGAAAGGGTGAAGGAGGAGAACACTGTACACCGCTGTGACATCATTGGAAGATAAAAGTGGTACAGTATATATAAAGGTAAAGGGACCCCTGACCATTAGGTCCAGTCGTGGCCGACTCTGGGGTTGCGGTGCTCATCTCGCTTTACTGGCCGAGGGAGCCGGCGTACAGCTTCCAGGTCATGTGGCCAGCAGGACTAAGCCACTTCTGGCGAACCAGAGCAGCACACGGAAACGCCGTTTCCCTTCCCGCCGGAGTGGTACCTATTGATCTACTTGCGCTTTGATGTGCTTTCGAACTGCTAGGTTGGCAGGAGCAGGGACCGAGCAACGGGAGCTCACCCCGTCATTGCGGGGATTCAAACCGCCGACCTTCTGATCGGCAAGTCCTCGGCTCTGTGGTTTAACCCACAGCGCCACCCGCATCCCGCTTAAACAAATGCCGCACTCTTAAATGCCCCACATGGTTGCCATAACTGTTGGGAAAGGACGTTGGACTCCAGCTCCCATCAGCCCCGCCAGCTGATGTTCAGGGGATTATGGGAGTTGTAGTCTAGCAAACTGCGGGAGGCAGTGGAAGACAGGAGTGCCTGGTGTGCTCTGGTCCAGGGGGTCACGAAGAGGAGGACACAACTAAACGACTAAACAACAACAACAGTCTAGCAACATTAGGGTGGCCCCCCAGAAACTATGGGTGTCACATCATCGAGAGGAAACTGTCCTGGCCACTCCTGGCATGAAACTACCGTATTTTTGCTCTATAAGACTCACTTTCCCCCTCCTAAAAAGTAAGGGGAAATGTGTGTGCGTCTTATCATTTACACGTATTTTGTAAATGCCACCTCTTGCTGTTCTGGCTTCTGGGATTCAGAATAATTTTTTTCTTGTTTTCCTCCTCCAAAAACTAGGTGCGTCTTGTGGTCTGGTGCGTCTTATAGAGCGAAAAATACGTGTAAATGATTTGTGCTAAGGCTGCAGGCCTGTTGTCAAACTCTACGCGGCTTCCTTCTCCATAGACATGAGCGGGTTGCTTTTCTCACCCAAATCAGTGGGGCTAGAGATAAGCCACGAATAATTTTGCCTGGACCAAACCGTCTACAGTGGTACCTTGGTTGCTGAACTTATTCCGTTCCGGGAGGCCGTTCGACTCCTGGAACCATTCGGAAATCAAGGCACGGCTTCTGATTGCCCGCGGGAGCTTCCTGCTCTCAAGCAAAAGCCGCTGTCAGGAGTGCTTGCAGGAGCCAGGCCCTGGGACCAGTAGGACTTTGCAGGACTGGGGCCTTCCTAAGTTTGTTCTGGAGAGGCAAGACGCGACCGCACAGGTGAGGCCGATTGGTAACTCACAGCACCTGGTGGCAAGAGCCGGGAAGGGATATAAGGTCAGCATTTCCCTTCGGCACTTTGCCCACAGCAACACGTTCCCTGCCTTGCTCCGTTTGGCTCCTTGACTCCTTGCTTCTTGAACCTCGGACCCCTGACTTCGTAACTCTTTGCTTCTTGATCCTCGGACCCCTGACTTCGTGACTCCTTGCTTCTTGATCCTTGGACCCCTGACTTTGTGACTCCTTGCTTCTTGATCCTCGGACCCCTGACTTCATGACTCCTTGCTTCCTGACCCTCGGACCCCTGACTTTGTGACTCCTTGCTTCTTGATCCTCGGACCCTTGGCTTCATGACTCCTGGCTTTTTGTCCCTCGGACCCTTGGCTTCCTGACTCCCATTCCTGCTCCCACCCCGCCATCTTGCCCCCGGTCCCGACGTCCCCAGCCGGGACTTTGATTACCCATGAACCGGACCATGACTGTCGCGTTGGACGTTCAGCTTCCGAAAAACGTTCACAAACCGAAACTCTCACTTCCAGGTTTGTGGCGTTCAGGAGCCGATTTGTTCGTGAGCCAAACCATTCAACAACCAAGGTACCACTGTACTTTTTTTCTGAGCTGTGTAGGCAACTATTCCCCTTTGGGGGGCCACATTCCCACTGGAAGAATCTGTTAGGGGCCACATACACGTGTGGCGTGGGCCAACGCTAATACCTTCTTTCCACTTTCTCAGTCGCCCCTTCTCTCTCTCTCTCTCTCTCTCCCTCTCTCTCAACCTTCTTTCCTCTTTCTAACGCACCCCTTTCCTTCCTCTCCATCACCCCATTTTTCTCTCTCCCTGCCCCCCTTGCTTTTGTTGTTGTTTAGTCGTTTAGTCATGTCCAACTCTTCGTGACCCCCTGGACCAGAGCACGCCAGGCACTCCTGTCTTCCACTGCCTCCCGCAGTTTGGTCAAACTCATGCTGGTCGCTTCGAGAACACTGTCCCACCATCTCGTCCTCCGTCGTCCCCTTCTCCTTGCGCCCTCCATCTTTCCCAACATCAGGGTCTTTTCCAGGGAGTCTTCTCTTCTCCTGAAGTGGCCAAAGTCTTGGAGCCTCAGCTTCAGGATCTGCCCTTCCAGTGAGCACTCAGGGCTGATTTCCTTCAGAATTGAGAGGTTGGATCTTCTTGCAGTCCATGGGACTCTCCAGAGTCTCCTCCAGCACCAGAATTCAAAAGCATCAAAATTCAAAAGCATCACCCCTTGCTACCTATGTGAAATTAGGCCATGGGGCCGCAGGTTGCCCACCCCTGTTCTTGAGCGCCGGCTTATTAGCCAAGCTGGTTTGGGAGAGGTGTCAGGTGAGGAGAAGAGAGGCCCAGAGCTCCTGAAGCTTTTAATAGAAAATGGAATTATGGCAGAGATTAGATCAGCTCCACCTCTGGAAACTCCCCCATCGCCGCAACTCTTAACGGGGCGTCAGGAAGTGGGGGAAGAGGGGGGGGGAGATCCTGTTCTCTTGTGCTTCCAATCTGCGCCGTGTTGTGTTAAATTAAGTAATAAATAGACTTTGACCGCCATCCCCAGAGTTGGTGTTTAAATGAACATCATTGCCCATGAGTCGCTCCTGGGATGTTAATTCATTCTTTCGAAACCCAAGAAGTGAAAAATTTCCCAGAGGATTCCACCCGCCCCCTCTGGGTTGAGAGGTAGCTAATTTTTGCAAAAATAGAAAGAAGAAGAAGAAGAAGAAAATCTTGGGGGTTGCTTCAGAATCATCTTGCTGGACCAAACCATTGCTTTGTCTCCCAGCAGCAGCCCCTCCCATTAAAACAGGGCCGAGACGGAGGACTTGTAGCCCCTTCCCAAGAGGTTGATGTGGCTCCCATCAGACCCAACAGCCAGCATGCACAGTGGTCAGGGATGTTGGCAGCTGGAGTCCGGCCCCATGTATCCTGCCACCCGAGGATAGAGACACCAGCCCCCCTCTGTTGTTCGCTGAAGCATCTGGCACTTAGAGATAGACAATGACTGAACATGGAGGTTCCACGGGAGTTCTGTGTCAGGTGTTAAAATTCTGAATTGTGGCGAGAGGCATCATAAAACAGGGGTCAGCAAACTTTTTCAGCAGGGGGCCAGTCCACTGTCCCTCAGACCTTTGGGGGGCCAGACTATCTATCTATCATCTCTCTCTCTCTCTCTCTCTCTCTCTATATATATATATCTATACAGTGGTACCTCAGGTTACATACGCTTCAGGTTACACACGCTTCAGGTTACAGACTCTGCTAACCCAGAAATAGTGCTTCAGGTTAAGAACTTTGCTTCAGGATGAGAACAGAAATCGTGCTCCAGCAGCGTGGCAGCAGCAGGAGGCCCCATTAGCTAAAGTGGTGCTTCAGGTTAAGAACGGACCTCCGGAACGAATTAAGTACTTAACCTGAGGTACCACACTGTGTGTGTGCGTGTGTGTGTGTGTGTATTTAAATGAATGAATTCCTATGCCCCACAAATAACCCAGAGATGCATTTTAAATAAAAGGGCACATTCTACTCATGTAAAAACACACTGATTCCCAGATCGTCTGCGGGCCGGATTGAGAAGGCGATTGGGCTGGATCCGGCCCCTGGGCCTTAGTTTGCCTACCCATGTCATAAAATATAGGTGGACGGCTCCATTAGGAACCTGGGCAGCCACCTTAAACCAAGTCAGGCAATTGGTCCATCTCACTCAGTGTTGCCTACAACAATTGGCTGGCAGCTGCTGTCCAGGGCTTCAGGGCAGGAGTCTACCAGGAGAAGCCACTAGGGATTGAATATGGAGCCTTCTGCAGGCAAAGTAGGTGCTCAGCCCCTAAACATAAAGTGGGATTCGAGTCCTCAGTATTTTGAATAATGGCTGAATATGATGAGACGCTAGGAAGCTCTCCTATTCTAGGTTCATCTATCTACCTCCATTTTGGGAGTTGAACCTGGGTCTTTTAAACCATGTGCGCCAATACTGAGCTATAGCTTTCCCCCTAAAAATGAAGCAAGATTCAAGTCTTCACTTCCTTGCTTAAAGGTAAAGGGACCCCTGACCATTAGGTCCGGTCGTGACCGACTCTGGAGTTGCGGCGCTCATCTTGCTTTACTGGCCGAGAGAGCCGGCGTACAGCTTTTGGGTCATGTGGCCAGCAGGACTAAGCTGCTTCTAGCGAACCAAAGCAGCACACGGAAACGCCGTTTACCTTCCCGCCGGAGTGGTACCTATTTATCTACTTGCACTTTGACATGCTTTTGAACTGCTAGGTTGGCACAGGGACCGAGCAACGGGAGCTCACCCCGTCCATCGCGGGGATTCGAACCGCCGACCTTCTGATCGGCAAGTCCTAGGCTCTGTGGTTTAACCCACAGCGCCACCTGCGTCCCTCACACTTCCTTGCTTGCTCCATAGTTAACAGAGCAGCCAGCTCAGAAGCTAGTTCTATGGGGCTTGACTTTCTCCTGAAGGGAGACCAGGTTGGCGAGTTGAAAAGAGCTGGCTAGGTTTAGCCTGGAGAAGAGAATTCAGCTTTGTGCTCAAAGTTGGGGGTTGCATGCTTAAATTTAGGTCTCTGCCATTGTGGTTTGCACCGTCGATAGTTGGGTTTGCCCATCAAAAGAATGAAACTAAACGAAACTCGCCACTGCCACAGTCCTCAGAGAAACAGAAGCGTTTTTGAGCCAGTGATGAGTTGGGATGTTCCTCAAAGATGAGCACAGTGTTGGTCCCCCAAAATGAAGTGCTCTTGAGGCAAAGGGTTCCTTGCCCCGGACTTTCCCCTGAACCGATCTCTCTTTTCCTGCTTCCCGTCTTCCTGGACTCCAGGACTCGCCTGTTCCCAAGGAAAGGAGCCGAGGGCCTGCGATTGGCATCTGTTCCCCAGATGTCTGCCGCTCGGTGGTTGTTGATTTAAACGCTCCCATTTCAAACACCTCATTGTCCTTGCCTTGTGACTTGGTGGAGCGGGAGGAGGAGGAGTTGCGGGGGGAGACTGTGTCAGTGGTGGGGGGGAAAGTTGCTCATGGATGCGAGCTCCTGATCCCTGAGATCCTGCTTTAAAGAGATGGTTCTCCTTTGCAACGCAGCACAACTCAAACTCAATGCAGCGCAACTCAACAAACCAAAAGTCAAAGCCTAATAATAATAATAATAATAATAATAATTTATTTATACCCCGCCCATCTGGCTGAGTTTCCCCAGCCACTCTGGGCGGCTCCCAATCAAGTATTAAAAACAATACAGCGTTAAATATTAAAAACTTCCCTGAACAGGGCTGCCTTCAGATGTCTTTTAAAGAGAAGATAGCTGCTTATTTCCTTCACATCTGAAGGGGGGGGGGTCCACAGGGCAGGCGCCACCACCGAGAAGGCCCTCTGTCTGGTTCCCCGTAACTTGGCTTCTCGCAGTGAGGGAACCGCCAGACGGCCCTCGGAGATGGACCCCAGTGTCCGGGCTGAACGATGGGGGTGGAGACGCTCCTTCAGGTATACAGGACCGAGGCTGTTAAAGAGCTTTCAAGGTCAGCACCAACACTTTGAATTGTGCTTGGAAACGTACTGGGAGCCAATGCAGATCTCTCAGGACTGGTGTTATGTTGTCCCGGCGGCCGCCCCCAGTCACCAGTCTAGCTGCCGCATTTTGGATTAATTGCAGTTTTTGGGTCACCTTCAAAGGTAGCCCCATGTAGAGCGCGTTGCAGTAGTCCAAGCGGGAGATAACTAGAGCATGCACCACTCTGGCCAGACAGTCTGCGGGCAGAGAGGGTCTCATCCTGCATACCAGATGGAGCTGGTAGACAGCCGCCCTGGACACAGAATTGACCTGTGCCTCCATGGACAGCTGTGAGTCCAGAATGACTCCCAGGCTGCGCACCTGGTCCTTCAGGGGCACAGTGATCCCATTCAGGACCAGGGAGTCCCCCACACCTGCCCGCCCCCTGTCCCCCCAAAACAGTCCTTCTGTCTTGTCAGTATTCAACCTCAATCTGTTAGCCGCCATCCATCCTCCCACCGCCTCCAGGCACTCAGAACGGGGCACGAGAAATCAGACAAGAGGGCCCTAGCTCAGTGGCAGTGTGTCTGCATGCAGAAAATCCCAGGTTCCATCCCTGTTGTCTCCAAAGAGAAGACAGACAGACAGACAGACAGACAGACAGACAGACAGACAGGGATGCTTGCTGCCAGTCAGTGTGGCCAATACTGAACTAGATGGACCAACGATCTTAGCCTGCACGAGGCAGCTTCCGACGTTCCTATTTAAACCACCCCTTTGTTTATTATCCTGTTGCTGTTATTAATTATTACATTTGCACGCTGCCCTTCGTCCAAAGATCTCAGGGCGGCTCCCAGCATAAAAATGCAGAATAAAACCACAAAGTGCATAATGAAAACATGAACAGCAACAATAACCAATAACATTGGAAGCATTGGTCAGACCCTAAGCGTACAAGCAAGCCCTTTTTTCCAAGGGGCGGAGGGCGGACAAAACCCCAAAGTGTTCTTCTATATTTTGTTGGAAGCCGCCCACAGTGGCTGGGGCAACCCGGTCAGATGGGCAGGGTACAAGTAGGTTGTTGTTGTTGTTATTGTGTACAAGAAGTTTGTTGTTGGGGGACGCGGGTGGCGCTGTGGGTTAAACCACAGAGCCTAGGACTTGCCGATCAGAAGGTCAGCAGTTCGAATCCCCGCGACTGGGTGAGCTCCCCTTTCTCAGTCCCTGCTCCTGCCAACCTAGCAGTTCGAAAGCACATCAAAGTGCAAGTAGATAAATAGGCACCGCTCCGGCGGGAAGGTAAACGGCATTTCCGTGCGCTGCTCTGGTTCGCCAGAAGCGGCTTATTCCTGCTGGCCACATGACCCGGAAGCTGTACGCCGGCTCCCTCGGCCAGTAAAGCGAGATGAGCGCCGCAACCCCAGAGTCGGCCACGACTGGACCTAATTGTTACGTATTGAAGTTCTCACCCTAGGCCAGCAGGGGGATACTGTAGATAGTTATGCAAATGAAGGATCGAAAGTGACGTTCAGTGATTGCATAGTTTTAGAAAGTTGCCACAGTTATGTTGTTCTGGAGCTCTATATAAGCAGGCTGACTGAGCCCTTCAGTTCAGTTCTGTTCTGGCCTCTGAATAAATAAGAGCTGTTTGAAGAATCGCTGTGTCGTCTGATATGTTCGCCCACAACTTAACACTAATGGTCAGGGGTCCCTTTACCTTTACCTTATAGTTGAACTATGGAACTCCCTGCCACAGGAGGCTGTCCACTTGGATGTCTTTAAAAGAGGATTAGACAAATTCACGGGGGAAGAGAGGGCTATGTATGGCTGCTAATCAGGATGGCTTTGCTCTGCCTCCATGGACAGAAGCGGTGATGCTCCCGAATCCGAGTTGCTGCAAATTACAGAAGGGGAGAGGGATCTTGTGTTCGAATCCTGATTGAGGGTTCCCATTGGGGCATCTGGTCGGCCACCGTGAGAACAAGTGAGGACAAGAAGCTCTTCTTGTTGTTGTTTAGTTGTTTAGTTGTGTCCGCCTCTTCGTGACCCCCTGGACCAGAGCACGCCAGGCACTCCTGTCTTCCACTGCCTCCCGCAGTTTGGTCAAACTCATGCTGGCAGCTTCGAGAACACTGTCCCACCATCTCGTCCTCTGTTGTCCCCTTCTCCTTGTGCCCTCCATCTTTCCCAACATCAGGGTCTTTTCCAGGGAGTCTTCTCTTCTCATGAGGTGGCCAAAGTCTTGGAGCCTCAGCTTCAGGATCTGTCCTTCCAGTGAGCGCTCAGGGCTGATTTCCTTCAGAATGGATCGGTTGGATCTTTTTGCAGTCCATGGGACTCTCAAGAGTCTCCTCCAGCACCAGAATTCAAAAGCATCCATTCTTCGGCCATCAGCCTTCTTGATGGTCCAGCTCTCACTTCCATACATCACTACTGGGAAAACCATGGCTTTAACTATGCAGACCTTTGTTGGCAAGGTGATGTCTCTGCTTTTTAAGATGCTGTCTAGGTTTGCCATCGCCTTTCTCCCAAGGAGCAGGCGTCTTTTAATTTCGTGACTGCTGTCACCATCTGCGGTGATCATGGAGCCCAAGAAAGTAAAATCTCTCACTGCCTCCATTTCTTCCCAAGCTCCTCTTAGCTTCGCCTATTTAATTTTTGACCCGCATCCCAAAACAGAGATTCTACGAACATCTCTAGATCCATGCAGCAGAGGGGGGAATTGCTATGTCTATGTCTCCCCCCCTTTATTATTCTTTTTTTCAAAACTTTCCTGAAGTGTTTTAATATTTGTTTCACCTTATAAATCAAGCCACCCCTGACTGGCTTGTAAAAAAAAGAAAGAGAGAGAGAGAGTAGGATTTATGAGCCCAGGTGTAACGGCACCGAGATGAACTTAGCTGTTGGTGACCGGACTGTTTTAATGTTTTTCTAATGATGGCACCACCGGGGTGATTTGGTTTAAAGAAAGAGATCGGCTCCGGCTATAAATCTTCCCTCCAAATGGGCACGGCTGGTTTGGGAACATGTGGAAGGAATAGGAATAAGAGCCTGGTGGGGCCAGCTGAATCCAGACCGAAACAGATTGAATTCAGAAAGGATGTCTGGCTTTCGACTTAGCGCTGGTTTTTCCCTGATGGGAGCCGGTGAAAAAACTGAGACTCGAAGCCGGTGCGAGGCAGGTAATCTAGTTTCAGACAAGTAAGCCATCTCGGCTTCAACTATCCTTCAAGATCCTGGATGAAGGCTTTGTGGGGGTCTATGGATGCCTGCCTGCCAACAAAGGTCCGTATAGTTAAAGCCATGGTTTTCCCAGTAGTGAGGTATGGAAGTGAGAGCTGGACCATCAAGAAGGCTGATCGCCAAAGAATGGATGCTTTTGAATTGTGGTGCTGGAGGAGACTCTGGAGAGTCCCATGGACTGCAAGAAGATCAAACCTCTCCATTCGGAAGGCAATCAGCCCTGAGTGCTCACTGGAAGGACAGATCGTGAAGTTGAGGCTCCCATACTTTGGCCACCTCATGAGAAGAGAAGACTCCCTGGAAAAGACCCTGATGTTGGGGAAGATGGAGGGCACAAGGAGAAGGGGACGACAGAGGACAAGATGGTTGGACAGTGTTCTCGAAGCTACAAACATGAGCCTGACCAAACTCTGGGAGGCAGTGGAAGACAGGAGTGCCTGGCGTGCTCTGGTCCATGGGGTCATGAAGAGGTGGACACGACTAAACGACTGAACAACACCACCACCAACAACATGGATGCCGGTCAGTTTTCCCACTTCGATAGAAAGAAAATTGCCAGATATTTCCTCCTTCTGCTTTAGAGAGGAGGTAGCGGTGGAATATCTCTCTCAATGTCGCAAGAGGCCTGTTTTCAACTTCATTGCGATTTCCCGAGCAATGGAAGGATGTGAAAACGCAACTCTGAAGGTTTAAACCCCAGCTGCTGGTTAGCTCAGATCTAAGCTCTTGGAGCTTGCAGGACCTTAGAGCTGAGCTATCTAATGGCTCAGGTTTGGCAAGCTTCCTTGGGTTAATTCCCCATTAGTTGCTTCACAAGAGTCCTTTGTTAGCAAGTTAAGCAGGACCCAGGGAAGTATGTGTGTGTCTATATCTTATCATCTGCGATTTTGATCTAATCTTGAGTCTAAAGTGTAGCAGTGTGAAGAGAATGCAGAAAGGGATTGTGCTGGGCCTGTTCCTTTCCGTTTCCTTCTCACACTGCCTTCCTCACCAGAACATCAGAAGAGCACCGTGGCTAGATCAGGCCCCTCTCTGCCAACACAGACAGGGATCCCCACTTGGAGAGAGTTGGCTATGTTTTGTTGTTGTTTAGTCGTTTAGTCGTGTCCGCCTCTTTGTGACCCCCTGGACCAGAGCACACCAGGCACTCCTGTCTTTCAGTTCCTCCCGCAGTTTGGTCAAACTCATGCTGGTAGCTTCAAGAACACTGTCCCACCATCTCGTCCTCTGTCGTCCCCTTCTCCTTGTGCCCCCCATCTTTCCCAACATCAGGGTCTTTTCCAGGGAGTCTTCTCTTCTCATGAGGTGGCCAAAGTCTTGGAGCCTCAGCTTCAGGATCTGTCCTTCCAGTGAGCACTCAGGGCTGATTTCCTTCCGAATGGAGAGGTTTGATCTTCTCGCAGTCCATGGGACTCTCAAGAGTCTCCTCCAGCACCAGAATTCAAAAGCATCCATTCTTCGGCCATCAGCCTGGGTATGTTTAGCCTGGAGAAAAGAAGACTGATGAGAGGTGATTGGAAAGCCATCTTCAACTACAGTGCTACCTTGGTTCTCGAACTTAATCCATTCCGGGAGCCCGTCCGACTCCCGAAACAGTTCGAAAACCAAGGCTGTGGGAGCTTCCTGCACTCAAGCAGAAGCCTCGTTGGACGTTCAGCTTCCAAAAAACGTCCGCAAACCGGAACACACACTTCTGGGTTGGCGGCGTTCAGGAGCCAATTTGTTCAGGAGCCAAGTCATTTGGGAGACCAAGGTTCGACTGTATCTGAAAGACTGTCAATGGAGCAGGCTTGTTTTCTCCTCTTCTAGAGGGTAGAGGATCCAGTGGATCCAATGGATTCAAATGACAAGAAAGGAGATACTAGCTCAACGCAGCATGAGACTCTTAATCACAGGGCTGTGGGTTCTAGCCCCACATTGGGCAAAAGGATTCTTGCATCGCAGGGGGTTGAACTAGATCAAGCATGTCCAACAGGTTGATCGTGATCTACTGGTTGATTGCGGGATGACCCTGGTCGATCCTGGTCAATCTTGGGACCCTTTCAAAAAAGAAAAAGAAAAAAGCTCAACAACTTTGGCTCCCTAAAAAAAGCTCCAAACCTCTGACAATGGGTAAATCACTGTCAGTTTTTTAATACAGTAGTATCTTGGGTTAAGGGGACCCGGGTGGCGCTGTGGGTTAAACCACAGAGCCTAGGACTTGCCGATCAGAAGGTTGGCGGTTCGAATCCCTGCAACAGGGTGAGCTCCCGTTGCTCGGTCCTTGCTCCTGCCAACCTAGCAGTTCGAAAGCACGTCAAAGTGCAAGTAGATAAATAGGTCCCGCTCGGGCGGGAAGGTAAACGGCGCTTCCGTGCGCTGCTCTGGTTCGCCAGAAGCGGCTCAGTCCTGCTGGCCACACGGCCCGGAAGCTGTACGCCGGCTCCCTCGGCCAGTAAAGCGAGATGAGCGCCACAACCCCAGAGTCGGTCACGACTGGACCTAATGGTCAGGGGTCCTTTTACCTTTACCTCGGGTTAAGAACTTAATTTGTTCTGGAGTTCCGTTCTTAACCTGAAACTGTTCTTAACCTGAAGCACCACTTTAGCTAACAGGGCCTCCTGCTGCCGCCGTGCCGCCGGAGCACGATTTCTGTTCTCATCCTGAAGCAAAGTTCTTAACCCGAAGCACTATTTCTGGGTTAGCGGAGTCTGTAACCTGAAGCGTCTGTAACCCGAGGTACCACTGTAGTAGTAGTTTCCTTGCCCTCCTCCACCGTGAATTTATCTCATCCAATTTTAAAAACCATCCACGTTGGGTGGCTTGAGTATTGGGATGGGACAGAAACCCTGGGGGATTTCTACAAGGAACTCTGAGGATGCTGTCGAAAACAGACCCTCCTTAAATCCTTCGCTTCCCCTCCCCCCCCGCAAAAAAACCCAGGCAGTTTCCAGCTTCCGTTGTGTGACTCGCTGAGCAACTTGAAGGTAATCCGATTGGGATCTGTGAGCCAGAGCTGATTTCGCACTGCGTTGGGGGGAAATGGGGCGTTCAGCAAACAATTAAAAAGCCATTGTGTGCCAGGGCGGCGCAAAAACTGGCGGAAATTGCAGACTCCCTCCCCCCCCCGAACAGGTGTAAGTGAGCATAATTCTCCAGGGGTCACTCCCATTATGTCTAGCTGCTCTTCTGAGAAACCCCTTTTTGTCTTTTCCACCGGATGCGAGGAGAATTTGTTGGGTCTGCATTCTATTTTTATTTTTTAAATTTTTTTTATTAATTTTCCAATAAAAACAAATTTATAACACAATTAAACATTAGGAATTCATCACACGTCTTTTTTCTTTTAGACTTCCATCAACATGTCTGATAATTTTCCGTAGTTATTACATATCTTCACCCTCTTATCTTACCATGTTATTTAAACAATATTTCTACCAAACCTTCTTACAGAGCTTCTTGGAAGCTTACAAACGTTATATCATTATCACAAATATTTTTTATATATTCTGTAAATTTATTCCAGTCCTCAGTGAATCTTTGGTCCCATCGGTTGCGAATCCTCCCTGTTAATCTGTCCAGTTCTGCATAATCCATTAATTTCGTTCTCCATTCTTCAATCGTGGGCATTTCTTCTTGTTTCCATTTCTGGGCCACAAGAGTTCTAGCTGCTGTTACTGCATACAAAAATATTTTCTGATCCTTCCTTTTTATCTCACCACCTAAAATTCCTAATAGGAATGCTTCTGGTTTTTTAACAAATGTATATTTCAATATTTTCTTTATCTCATTATATATCATTTCCCAGAAGCACTTCATTTTTTTACATTCCCACCACATATGATAAAGTGTCCCTTCTTTCTCCTTACATTTCCAACATTTATTACTCACCTTATACATCTTACTTAATTTGACTGGTGTTATATACCATTGATATATCATTTTCATAACATTTTCTTTAATTGTGGTGCATGCTGTAAATCTCATCCCTTCCTTCCATAATTTTATCCAATCATCAAATTGAATGTTATGTCCAAAATCTTTGGCCCATTGTTGGGTCTGCATTCTAAAGAGAACCCAGCTAATCTGCCCATCCCGGATTAGGGAGCAGTTGGGAATGCCCTTTATCGGTCTGCTGCAGAATTCTGCAAGGCATGCCACCAACACCCGCAAAAAGAAAAGAAAAAATGCACGCAGGAGATCTGTATATTCGCGTGCACAAATTAGTGAGGAGAACGTGCAAATAAATGCACGGCTTCCTGCAAAAATTCCTTGCAGAAATGTGCCTGTTAGACGAAATCGCGTCAAAGATTTCCACTCATGTGGAAATGCAGGAAACTTTTTTTAAAGGGGCGACTGAGAAAAATGGACAGATCTATCTAACCCTGTAGGGACGCGGGTGGCGCCGTGGGTTAAACCACAGAGCCTAGGATTTGCCGATCAGAAGGTCGGCGGTTCGAATCCCCGCAATGACAGGGTGAACTCCCGTTGCTCGGTCCCTGCTCCTGCCAACCTAGCAGTTCAAAAGCACGTCAAAGTGCAAGTAGATAAATAGGTACCACTCCGGCGGGAAGGTAAACGGCGTTTCCGTGGGCTGCTCTGGTTCGCCAGAAGCGGCTTAGTCCTGCTGGCCACATGACCCGGAAGCTGTACGCCGGCTCCCTCAGCCAATAAAGCGAGATGAGCGCCGCAACCCCAGAGTCGGCCACCACTGAACCTAATGGTCAGGGGTCCCTTTACCTTTATATTCGTAAAACCTGGCAACATACCTCTTGAGCATGCGCAGAGCATCTTCTCCACACCCCCTCCGCAGGTGCAGCCAGTTAGTCCCGGCTGGGGAGGGAGGCGAGTTCGAGGTTCTCCTCCTCACCCCCTAAACCGATGTCTCCCGATGTCAGCTGTCTCCTGGGGAGGAGGGGAAAGGGAGGGCAGGAGAACCCCCAAAGACAACATGAGGCATGTTTTTATAGCTGTTAGTCGATGGGACTTTATGATACGGCAGCTGAGCAATTGCTGGCTATTTTCTGGATCAATGCGGCGTGACTGAGAAACCGGCTGTTTGTCCTGCCGTCGGCTCCCCAAACTGCAATTGTGGGCTCTGAGCGCCAGTGTGCACGTGTGCTTTTAAAAAACAAAATAAAACAGAGGGAGGCGATATCAGGAAGGGCCATAATTCGGCGGGAGAGACTCTCGTCTGGCGCACAGAAAACTCGCAGTTCAACCCCTGCCATCTTCACTTGCATTAAGTGGCGAGGCAGCGTGGTGTAGTGGTTAGAGTTTTGGACTGCCAGGACCTGGGAGAGACCGGGGTTTGAATAAGTCAAAAGCTCACTGGGTGACCCTGATCTGGTCGCATTGCCTCTCAGCCTAAGCAACCTCGCAGGGATGTTGTAGAGATTAACTGAAGAGAGGGAGAACAATGTGCAAGCCACCCCAAACTCCGGGGGGGGGGGGAGGCAGGATATAAAAATGCAAAAAAAACCTACGTAAATAATAAAAGGAACGGTTCTTAGGTGATGGGAAATGCCTGCCTGTGCTGGAGTTTGGGAAGTGATGCTACCGGTCAGAGCATGCAGCGCTGGGTTAAATGGAGAAATAGTTTGACCTGGTTTAAGGCAGCTTTTTTAAGAAGAGCTCTGCTGGGTCAGATGAGAAGGACCCATCTTAGGGGTTGCCATCCCCAGTGCCCATGGGAGCCATCGTGCCCATGTCAGACTTCAGTGGCACCCCTTCCCCGGACAGGGGCCATCTGCGTTGAGCTTTTTAAAAGAATAACCACCGCCACCCCTGGAAAATTAGCCAGCATTTCAGTGCTAATTTCTCCCAATAAACGACATTTTTAAAATGTGCAAAATGCTTTTCTCTGCTCTCTGAGTAAGCACAAGCTCCTCTGACTCTCCCACTATATAAACCGTAGCGTTCCGTGATACTGGTAACCAGGGAACGGGGAAGGGGAACCTAGTTTTTGTGGAGTCGGGATCCCGGTCGATGGATGGGTCAAATATTGTTAATTGATGGCCTGTTACTCGCCTGCAATCAAATAACTGTCAAATATAAGATGAGGCTTTGTGTAGGTGTCAGCTTAGCTCAGACACAAGTGAGGGTTTCTTATTTGGGGTGATAAATAAAGAAAATAAAAGCCCCCCACTCGTTTCAGCCATGCCGTGGCAATTGAACAGATCAGTTCTTTAAACCATTGCACTGCTATTCCAAAGTATCCTTGGCTGAACCACCCGGGGGCCGAAGGCTCAGAATCCAGCCAGAATTAAGCCCATTTAAAAAATACCTGCGCTGGAAATTTTGTGGGAAACTCTGGGCTCACCCAGACGTTCGTTGACTTCAGAGAGCGACTTTCCGAATGCTCCATTAATTCTCCATTGTTCTCCAAATCTTTGCCTTCCAACGCTATAGGTAAAGGTAAAGGGACCCCTGACCATTAGGTCCAGTGGTGACCGACTCTGGGGTTGCGGCGCTAATCTCGCTTTACTGGCCTAGAACTTGCCGATCAGAAGGTCGGCGGTTCAAATCCCCGTGATGGGATGAGCTCCCGCTGCTTGATCCCTGCTCCTGCCAACCTAGCAGTTCAAAAGCACATCAAAGTGCAAGTAGATAAATAGGTACCGCTCTGGCGGGAAGGTAAACAGCGTTTCCGTGCGCTGCTCTGGTTCGCCAGAAGCGAGCGGCTCAGTCCTGCTGGCCACATGACCTGGAAGCTGTACGCCAGCTCCCTCAGCCAATAAAACGAGATGAGCGCCACAACCCAGAGTCGGTCACAACTGGACCTAATGGTCAGGGGTCCCTTTACCTTTACCTATTGCGCTTCATTTAAAGCAAAATTAGGCAATTGCCCAGTTGCGAGCCACAATGACTGCGGATGCCTGATTATCGCCTTCCAAAGCAACTCCTCTATTCCGAACTTAAAAATGGGAAGCGTAATGGGGGCAGTCAACAAAAGAGGTTCAAAGACTCTCTCAAGGGAAATCTTTAAAAATATTGTATAAACACCAAAACTGGGGAACACTGGTCTGCGAGTGCTCCAGCTGGAGAACAGCCTTTACCAAAGGCGTTGTGGGCTTTGAAGACACTCGAACTCAGGACGCAAGGGAGAAACATGCTAAGAGGAAGGCACGCTTGGCAAACCCTCACTGGGATCAACTCCTGCTGGAAACCACTGTCCCCACTGTGGAAGGACGTGGGGATCCAGAATTGGCCTCCACAGTCACTTACAGACTCAATGTTAAGACAGTGTTTATGGAAGACAACCTTACTCGGCTGCGAGGGATCGCCAAAGAAGAAGAAGCTGTGCCTCCTGAATCCCGGTTGCTGGAAATTGCAGGAGGGGAGAGTTGCTCTTGCGCTTGGGTCCCGTTCAAAGGCATCTGGTTGGCCACTCTGAGAACAGGATAGAGGAGGAGATGGGCTCCCTTTGGCCTCATCCTGCAGGCTGTGGTTTGCATCCTAAGAAGGATTAATGGAGGAGAAGTCTGTGGATGGGAAACGAACCACAGGAGCTGCTTCGGCATTCGGAGGCAGCAAATACCAGTTGCTGGAAACCACAGGAGGGGAAAGGGCTCTCGTGCCCGGATCCTGCTAGGGGGCTCCCCTCGGGCAACTGACCAGCCCCTATGAGAACAGGATGCTGGGCTTGATGGGACGTTAATCCAGCAGGGCTCTGTGGCTCTTCTTAACCGCAACTCAGCCCTGCCGTAGCTGGCTGCCCTCTCCAAATATTTCACGGCTGCCTTCAAGCCGGTCGCGGTTTTCTGGGCTCACGTCCAACGCTAACTGATACTTCCCCTTGCCCCCCCCCCCAGTCTTTGTAACGGCAGCGTCAGGAGAGCAGGGATCGGAGGCCTCTTCCGGGGGGCCGGCGGGGGGGGTAGATACCACAGTGGAAGGAGAGACCCCAGAGAGTTGGCCTAGGCAGGTTTGATCCTCCGCCGTCTCGCACCACTGTCCCCTGGCCTTTTTATCCTGGGACAATAGTGACTTGCTCCATTGGCTGTGGAGCTCTGGAGAGAGGGAGGGGGGCCGTTAAGCTTCCTTTGATGGAAACGGGGATTTGGGGGTGGGGCAGGGCAGGAGGGAAGTTCGGAAGTCACGGCCGGCTGCCCACCTTTGCCACGGCCGGGGCCCACTGGCGAGGACGGGTGTCTCTCTGTGTGTGTGCATCACTCATCCGAGGTCCTCTGCGTTGGCACAGAGCCATGTTGGGCTGCCCTTGGGAGTGGGGTGGGGGGAGGCAGGGGGGCGGCATGGATAATCCCACCCCCATGACCCCCTCTCCCTTAATCCTCTCCCCACGTCACTTTCCAAGGCGTTCCGAATAATTGCGCCAAAGATACTTGTCAGGTCAGATGCGACGCTCTGGGATCACTCCCCGCCCCCACCTCTGCATATCCATGGGTGCCCCTCCCTGCCTGGAAAAGTAAAAGAAGAAGAAGATGGGATTTCTCAATAATCTGGATTATCGGTATTCCAGGCTTTGGCAGATTGCCCTGCTCAAGGAGGGAAATCTCGTGCGAGCTAAAAGGGTTCAAACGAGCTCAATATGGCTTTGCCCCCCCCCTCCCAATTGGTCAGGGTTCTTTACAGTCTTTGACATTGCTTATCCTGACTGCTGTTTGGGGGCTGGGAGGGGGGAGACCTTTTGGACCACCGCCCCGGCTTGCAAATCTGCTTGCTCGTCACTGAAACCCTTGCTGTCTTCTGCAACGTTCGCCCTCTCCGCTGTTCTGCTTTGGGGCCTCTCTTTCTCGGCCTGTGTACACACCCACACCCACACACACACACACACACCCTCTCATAAAGATACCGGGTTTTCCCACCGCCCCGCACCTTCTGGTTCTGATCAATCTCTGCTTCTCGAATGGTTGGGAGCTGGAGGACTTACCATTATAGATTACAGCGGCTGGAGGAGCTGAGGAAGAGCGCAGCCTTTCTGTCGGAGAGCGCATGTGGCTTCAATCGAAGGAGAGGAAACGTCCCCCTTTCCTAATGGGCCAGGAGGTGTTACTGTAAAGGGGTTGCCATCCACCTCCCATGGAAAAACAAGCCATGCCTCTTCTATTTTTCAGTGGAAGTGGGGTGTTCTGTTGTTCCACATTGAATCATGGAATTGTAGAGTCGTCTTCTTCTTCTTTGGTGATCCCTCGTAGCCGAGTAAGATTGTCTTCCATAAACACAGTTTTAACAGTGAGCCCGTAAGTGACTGTGGAGGCCAATTCTGGACCCTCACGTCCTTCCACAGTGGGGACGTAGGTTTCCAGGCAGGAGTTGATCCCGGTGAGGGTTTGCCAAGCGTGCCTTCCTCTTAGCGCATTTCTCCCTCTTGTCCTGAGTTCGAGCGTATAAAGCCCATGACACCTTTGGTAAAGGCTGTTCTCCAACTGGATCGCCCGCAGGCCAGTGTTTCCCAGTCGCCGGTGTTTATACTACATTTCTTTAGATTTGCCTTGAGAGAGTCTTTAAACCTCTTTTGTTGACCACCAGCATTACCCTTTCCGTTTTCAAGTTCGGAATACAGGAGTTGCTTTGGAAGACGATCATCAGGCATCCGCACAACATGACCAGTCCAACGAAGTTGATGTTGAAGAATCATTGCTTCGACACTGCTGGGAAGGGACCCCAAGGACTGTCCAGCCCAGCCCCCTGCAATGCAGGAATCTCAGCTGAAGAAACCCTGACAAGTAGCCACCCAGCCTCTGTTAAAAACCTCTAAGGTTCTTCAGAGGTCTTCCGTTCCGCTGTCAGAGGGCTCTTATTGCCAAAAAGTTCTTCTGAATGTTGAGTCGGAATCTCCCTCCTTGTTGTTTGATTCCAGCAGTTCAGGTACTGCTCTCTGGAGTGACAGAAAACATGCTTATTCCATCTTCCATGGGGCAGCCCTTTAGATAGATAGATAGATAGATAGATAGATAGATAGATAGATAGATAGATAGACAGACAGACAGAAAAATAGATAGATGATAGATAGATAGATAGAGAGATAGAGAGATAGAGAGATAGATAGATATAATTTATTACTTATGCCCTGCCCATTTGGCCGGGCCTCCCCAGCCACTCTGGGCAGCTCCCAACAGAATATTAAAATCCCGACAAAACATCAAACATTAAAAACTTCCCTAAACAGGGCTGCCTTCAGATGCCTTCAAAAAGTCAGGTAGTTGTTTATTTCCTTGACATCTGATGGGAGGGCGTTCCACAGGGTGGGTGCCACCACTGAGAAGGCCCTCTGCTAAATGCTGATGGGACTCCAGCACCCATCATCCCTAGCTACCAGGACCAGCGGTCAGGAATGACGGGAGTTGTCATCCCGCAACATCTGGGAACCCAAGTTTGAGAAAGGCGGATTTAGGGGCTGTGGGAACTCCTGCCAGATGATCCCACCTCAAGTCCTATCAGGGTAATCTGGGTCACAGGACCATCCTAAGCCCTTTTGATGGTTCACAAGGACGTTTCGAAATATAACTTTGCCTGTGAACAGTCTGTGCTGAACGGCACACGTCGGACACCTGTAAGGAGCTCACCTGAAATCTGGATAAAGTGTTCTATCTAAGAAAATGTACACATATTTGCTTGCGTTGCAAATTATCCATGGGGGCGGGGAGGAAAGCTAAGTGGGGGTTCGGAAGCCCTCCCATCCACCAATCTAACTCAGCCTGCTTGTCCTCTAGCCCAGGTTCTGGGATTAGGCCTGACCCAAATATTATTTTGAGGCCGAAAATGGTGATGGGGGAGCAGAGATACTTCCCAGGAAGTCAAATGAGAGCGAGGGCAAGGCTTCCTAGATTATCTGCAAAGGTGAACCAAGCCCCTCACGTATCATACGACCCAGAGGGGGGTGTCGCTAATGCTCTGTAGCCCTGCGGGTCCAGCTTCTCTGAGGGCAACTGTGGAGAGCAGATAGATTTTCAGAAGTAGTGTGTGTTTTTACCAAACTACCAAAGGCTTTTCACCAAAGCCAGACTAAACGTCTGTCCTTCTGCAGTGTTGGATGGCAGGTTGAGAGGAGTTCCCTACCAGGACAGACTTGGCTCGTGTGCTGAAGACATCGATTCCATAAAACATATTTTGCTGCATTGTGCAAAATATGAGCAGGCCAGGGCTGAACTGATACTCCCCTTGCTGGTACCTTTCCCGGGAAATCAGAGGCTCACTATGTCAGGTTCCTACTGGAAGACCGGACAAATGCTAGAACGTTAGCAGTGGCAAAGTTTTTATCAGTGGTTGCAAGAACAAATGAGCCCTATATTCTAAACAAAATGCTTGTCTAACCTGGAGGTAGGCTGTATGAATTGTGTATTGATTTGTAATGATTTGTTGGGTCTCTGGACCGTAACAAAGATTGATTGATTGATTTTCTGACTGAAAAAGTCCTGACAAGCACTGAGTTTCCGGACTTGAGCCCTTCCTGTTTTCAAACCCGTCCGTGCGGTCTTAGGGACTAGAACCTTGGGGGTCTTGTTTTTATTCTTAAAGAACGGCAGACTCCAGTCTCGCGAAGCGGGATTGTGGGCTGTACGGCGGCACCGGGTCACCCGAGCACGAAAACTCTTGCAAAAGCTCCGTGTGTGCTCTCTGCAAATTCCCCTTTCTCTCCAGTTTCCCATGTACCCTTCAGGCTGTCTAAGAGTTGCAGCTGCTCTGTCGTTCCTCTTCTCTTTCTCTCTCTCTCTCTTTCTCTGTTTAAACTCCCTTCTTCTACTTAAAGAGAAGTGTGCAAGAGAGGGGGGAAGGGGGGGTGTCGTTGGGAGGGGGGGAGACGCATTTTAACCTTCTGCCTGGAACCAATTAAAAAGGTCTTTCCGCAGAGACGAAAGTACTCTGCCACCTTTGTATACGGAGCGAGCGGGCGGAAGAAAAAGGGAAAAAAAGAGCTTTTGAAGCCAGAGAAGAGCTCTATCCGTTGGGATACCTCCAGGCTTTTCAAAGCTCGGTTTAGCTTCACCCTCCTCCCCTTTCTTTTTTCCCTTTTTTCTAAAAAAAAAAATTATTTTGGGTTTTTAAATAGCCAAATTAAAGGGCCCCCCGCCTGCTGGCTTTGCAAGTTTGCAAACTTAGAAGATTAGCAGTGCAGGCCAGGGGGAAACCACAGGGGAAAGCGACAGAGGGTGGAATCATCAGATGTGGGCCAAATTCAGGCAAGGACTATCATCACCCTGTCGAAGGAGACAGAGGCATGGGGCGTATAGGAAATGCAGGGTAGCAAACCAATGTCACCTAAAATATTTTTTTTTTTAAGTGGGGTCGGCGGAGGAAGAGAAAAGATTTTATGTGGGGATGGGCAGGAAATTCGGTTCCCCTTTAAAGGGGAACCTACCTACCTGATTTGCAGGTCCCCAAAATATATGCGTATTGGAACGCAGCCAGCCTTTGGAATTCGCCTTTCTCTGAATTTTCACAGTGCAGTCCTCCAGCCAAGGAACCCGCACACACAAAATTGTTGTTGTTGTTTAGTTGTTTAGTTGTGTTCGCCTCTTCGTGACCCCCTGGACCAGAGCACGCCAGGCCCTCCTGTCTTCCACTGCCTCCCGCAGTTTGGTCAGACCCATGCTGGTAGCTTTGAGAACACTGTCCCACCATCTCGTCCTCTGTCATCCCCTTCTCCTTGTGCCCTCCATCTTTCCCAACATCAGGGTCTTTTCCAGGGAGTCTTCTCTTCTCCTGAGGTGGCCAAAGTCTTGGAGCCTCAGCTTCAGGATTTGTCCTTCCAGTGAGCACTCAGGGCTGATTTCCTTCCGAATGGAGAGGTTTGACCATCTTGCAGTCCATGGGACTCTCAAGAGTCTCCTCCAGCACCAGAATTCAAAAGCATCCATTCTTCGGCGTTCAGCCTTCTTTGTGGTCCAGCTCTCACTTCCATACATCACTCCTGGGAAAACTAGAGCTTTAACTGTACGGACCTTTGTTGGCAAGGTGATGTCTCTGCATCTGTGCATTTGTGAAAATAACATGCAAAAATGACAATGCATTATTGCTTTGCAAAAGCGTGTACGTCAGGCCAAATTCGTACAAATATGTGCGTGTGCTGGGAGAGATTCACACTTTTTTCTTTTCTTTTGATGGAAACTGATGTGGAAATGTGGATAATTGAATGTAAAGTTGGAAACATGGAGATTCTCCCGTTCCTCGCTGTGGAGGGCGTTCCACAGGAGGGACACCACTACATTACATAGGTAAAGGTAAAGGGACCCCTGACCATTAGGTCCAGTCGTGGCCGACTCTGGGGTTGCGGCGCTCATCTCACTTTACTGGCCGAGGGAGCCGGCGTACAGCTTCCGGGTCATGTGGCCAGCAGGACTAAGCCGCTTCTGGCGAACCAGAGCAGCGCACGGAAATGCCGTTTACCTTCCTGCCAGAGCAATACCTATTTATCTACTTGCACTTTGACGTGCTTTCAAACTGCTAGGTTGGCAGGAGCAGGGTCCGAGCAACAGGAGCTCACCCCGTCGTGGGGATTCGAACCTCCGACCTTCTGATTGGCAAGTCCTAGGCTCTGTGGTTTAACCCACAGCGCCACCCGCATCCCACTACATTACATAGCTACATACATACTACATTACATAGTAACAAACAAAAACAATAACCTCCCCACATACTGTAAAAGTAAGATCAAGCACAAAAAGATTTATTCCTATTTATTTATTTTTAAATATCACTGTTCATTAAAAAAAAGTCTGAGCGTTTCACAACGACAGCACATATGAAACCATGTTAAGAAGTCAAAAGCAGACATCCGTTAACTATTTTGGAAAGATGCATTCTTCATTGCCTGATGGAACGGGTACGTTTTCAGGCGGCATTTAAAAGTTGAAACTGAGGATGACAAACTTGGTAAAGTGTGAGCGACAAGACCAAGTCTGCAATGTCACAATGATTACTCCTGTGCTCCATCCTCATAGCGACCCTGAGAGAGGGATTGTCAGCCAATTGGCTCCCAAGACGTTTCTGAGCACCATTCAAAGTGTTGGTGCTGACCTTGAAAGCCCTAAATGGCCCAGTAGACCTGAAGGAGCGTCTCCACCCCCATCGTCCAGCCCGGACACGGAGGTCCAGCTCCAAGGGCCTTCTGGCGGTTCCCTCACTATGAGAAGCCAAGTTACAGGGAACCAGGCAGAGGGCCTTCTCGGTGGTGGTGCCCACCCTGTGGAACGCCCTCCCATCAGATGTCAAGGAGATAAACAACTATCTGACTTTTAGAAGACATCTGAAGGCAGCCCTGGATAGGGAACTTTTTAATGTTTGATGTTTTATTGTGTTTTTCATATTCTGTTGGGAGCCGCCCAGAGTGGCTGGGAAAATCCAGTCAGATGGGCAGGGTAAATTATTATTGTTATGAGCTTCATAGCTGAGTTGGGATTTGAATGTTGGTCTTTCTGTACTTTGTCCAACGCCAGCTCAGCCTCCCTGAACCCACGCTTCCTGGGACTGGCGAGAACAGTGGGCTTCCATTGCTTCCACCCCACCGACTTCCACCAACGTTGTGATTCCATTGCATTCCTGCATTGCAGGGGGTTGGTCTGGATGACCTTTGGGACCCCTTCCAATCCTGCGATTCCAGGATTCCATGCCAGGTCTGCAGGAAGGGAAACCGAGTCGACCCCAAGCAGAAACCTTTCTTGGGCGGGCTCCCCTTCTCTCCCTTGCCCGCCGGCAAATCTCCTTGAACTCCGGGACGGACGACTGGCTGCCTTCAAAGATGTTATTGATGTCCCTTTTGTGGGGCGGGGGGCTGCCGCCCGCTTGGCGCCCCCATGCCGCCTTTTTTCAGAGCCCCGTGAAAAGGGACAATGGGGAGGAAGGATTTAAGGTGCCTTCTCGGCCCAGACCTGAATCGCAAAACATTCAGCGGAGTGATGGGGCTGGAATCCGAGGCAGGGACAGGACTTCTTTATCTCTTTGCAGATGTCCGGGCGATGGGGGGTATCCACACTGAGAAAAGGCCCGCCACGTCCCCCACCCCCAGAGCCCGATCCCTTTTTAAGCTACCTCCGTCCCTTCGCTCCCCTCTCTCAAAATATTGCATTTTCCTACAGTATAATTCCGGAAGGCAGGCGCCCGTGAATTATGCATGAGCCCCTCGCTGTTTTTTGCGGCTGCTGGGGGTGTCCGCGCCGACCACGTCCCGGGGAACGGCCCCCTCCACCCCCACACTTGAAATCCAGCCCATTGTGTGCGCGGTGGACGGAATTTCAATATATATAAAATATAGGGTATGCCGGTACAGTGCCTGTGGGGGGGCCCGTACCCCCATAGAGACCTTTCCTGCTCCCTGGTTGCCCCCTCCCTTTGCTGCTGAAATCGGGCTTGAAAGAAACGTTTTTATTGTAACTAACAGGAAAGGCTGCAGTGTGTGCTTGGTTTTTTTTTGGGGGGGGGGTTTGAAACACCTCCACAGCAGTCCCTCCAGTTTCTAAAATGGTTGGCTTTCCTCAATACAGTGGTACCTTGGGTTACATGCGCTTCAGGTTACAGACTCTGCTAACCCAGAAATATTACCTCGGGTTAAGAACTTTGCTTCAGGATGAGAACAGAAATCGCACGACGGCAGCGGGAGGCCCCATTAGCTAAGGTGGTGCTTCAGGTTAAGAACTGTTTCAGGTTAAGAACAGACCTCCAGAACGAATTAAGTTCTTAACCCGAGGTACCACTGTATACATCTTTGTGGGACCCTGATTAGAGACAGCCGAATCGGTCCAGTTTGCTTCTCTCCGTTTTTCCGTATTTTTTAACGTCCTCGTGAAAATTCACCAAATGCAAATTTTTTTGTATATGTGCTCTTTTCGCGTACACATTTTTGCATGCAGTTTCTCTCGGCTAAAAAATGCATTTCGCTGTGTTATTTTTCGCCAGCGTCTTCTTCATCCTCACATGCGCTTTCACCTAAAGTACACATGTTGGGTCAGTTGGAGAACCACATTGCAAAATTCAGATGAGTGTGAATTTCAATGGAATGTTGCGTTTTGCTTTGGGAAAGTATGGATTTTATAGATTCGGCTTAAAATGCGTACTGAATCAAATCTCTCTTCCATCCCTAATCCTTCTAAGGCTGCAGGTCAAAAGGGGGTTCAGCCCTCGGGAAGAGGGATACGGCACTGAGTGAGGCAAGACTAGACCAGGGTTCAGCAGAAGGTGTTTGGGGATTGAACTGTAGCTTTCTCACTGATCTACAAGGGAATCTGGGTTGCATCCAGATTGCACCCACTGAATTGAAGGACACCCCGGACTAGGATATCTCAGCCTGGAGAGCATAGGACTCTTAATCTCAGGGTTGTGACATCGAGCCCCATGTTGGGCAAAAACCACCTCTCTTTGGGGTGGCTGGGGGGCAGTTCATAGACCAGTGGCTGACCGGAGGACTCCCCAGCAGAGAGGAGAGGAGGTTGAGGGAACAACCCACAAGGGAGGGGGTTGAAAAAAGGCGTGAGGGGCTGCCAGCTTTGCAGGCAAGGGAGGACTTAACTGGGCTCCTGAGCCCCATAGGAGTGCCACAGAAAGAATGTAGTTGATCAAGGTAAGGTAAAAAGATAAGGTAAAGGACCCCTGGATGGTTAAGTCCAGTCAAAGGTGCCTATGGGGTTGCAGCGCTCATCTCACTTTCAGGCCAAGGGAGCCAACGTTTGTCCGCAGACAGCTTTCGGGTCATGTGGCCAGCAGGACTAAACCGCTTCTGGTGCAACGGGACACCATGACGGAAACCAGAGTGCACAGAAACGTCGTTTGCCTTCCCGCAACAGTGGTACCTATTTATCTACTTGCACTGGCGTGCTTTCGAACTGCTAGGTTGGCAGGAGCTGGGACAGAGCAACGGGAGCTCACCCCGTCACAGGGATTCGAACCACTAAGCTTCTGATCAGCAAGCCCAAGAGTTGGTCAAGGGAGCTGTGGTCTTGAAAAGGTTGAAAACATCTGGTTTAGAGAAAAGCTGAGCTGAGGAGACACAATTTGTAGGAATTTACAAAATGATGGAGGACGCAGAGAAAAGTTCTCTCTCTCTTTTAGAACACTAGAACTCCTGGGCATCCAATGAATGTTGGAAGATTCAGGACAGGAAACAGAAAGTCATTCTCCATGCAGTTAAACTATGGAAGCGACAGCCACCGACTCAGATGTTTTTCAAAGAGGACTGAATAAATTTATGGAGGCCGGGGGCAAATGTGCTGGACATGATGGCTACACTCGGAGGTGGTCTTGTCGAGATGGTA
Source organism: Podarcis pityusensis (assembly GCF_964106645.2). NCBI lineage: Eukaryota > Metazoa > Chordata > Lepidosauria > Squamata > Lacertidae > Podarcis > Podarcis pityusensis. The sequence goes on from NC_138043.1 coordinate 3,518,994, forward strand.
ATGTTGTAAATCTAGTTTTCCCCAAAGTTGGGTCTCCAGTTGCTTTTGGACTACAACTCCCATCATCCCTAGCTAGCAGGACCAAGCGGTCAGGGACGATGGGGACTGTAGTCCAAAAACAGCTGGGGACCCTAGTTTGAGAAACTCTGTTGCAAAGAGAAGTGGGAAAACATTAATAGACATTATTAAGCTGTACCACTGATGGCGTTAAAATGGGGCAGAGCATCCTCTGTGGTGTGCTTGCTTTGTTTAAGTTCTTTAATTGATTCTTTGCCTGTTGTTTAGTCATTTAGTCGTGTCCGCCTCTTCGTGACCCGCTGGGCCAGAGCACGCCAGGCCCTCCTGTCTTCCACTGCCTCCCACAGTTGGGTCAAACTCATGCTGGTAGCTTCGAGAACACTGTCCCACCATCTCGTCCTCTGTCGTCCCCTTCTCCTTGCGCCCTCCATCTTTCCCAGCATCAGGGTCTTTTCCAGGGAGTCTTCTCTTCTCCTGAGGTGGCCAAAGTCTTGGAGCCTCAGCTTCAGGATCTGTCCTTCCAGTGAGCACTCAGGGCTGATTTCCTTCCGAATGGAGAGGTTGGATCTTCTTGCAGTCCATGGGACTCTCAAGAGTCTCCTCCAGCACCAGAATTCAAAAGCATCCATTCTTCGGCGATCAGCCTTCTTGATGGTCCAGCTCTCACTTCCATACATCACTACTGGGAAAACCAGAGCTTTAACTATACGGACCTTTGTTGGCAAGGTGATGTCTCTACTTTTTTTTAACTTTTTTGGCTACATATCAATTAAAAACATATTTATTTATTTATTTATCTATCTATCTATCTATCTATTTTAAAAGGCTTTAAAAGTGAGCAGAGCAGAGAATGAAAAGGTGCTGGCCGAAAGGGGCAAAGGAATTTTGCACCCAGGGAAGCAAAGGCTTCCTTTGAGCTTGCCAAATGTGGTCCAATACGTGTGTATATATCTGTTCAGTGTTGGGGAGAGATATTGCCTTTTTGGGGAGGCTTTTGTGCCACCCCCCAGTCGCTGAAGGACCATGCGCTGGTGAGGGAAGCCAAGCCAAGTGGTTGCCATCTTTCTGGAGCAGGGAATACCCACTCTGCCACCTTGCCCTCGCTCACTTCAAATATGTTTGGCAAAGTTTGCAGTGAGGGCCGTCTCACTACCACCCACACTCCCCTTCCACCAGCCTGGGCCTTGCAATTATAAAGGTAAAGGGACCCCTGACCATTAGGTCCAGTCGTGACCGACTCTGGGGTTGCGGCGCTCATCTTGCTTTATTGGCCGAGGGAGCCGGCATACAGCTTCCGGGTCATGTGGCCAGCAGGACTAAGCCGCTTCTGGCGAACCAGAGCAGTGCACGGAAACACCGTTTACCTTCCTGCTGGAGTGGTACCTATTTATCTACTTGCACTTTGACGTGCTTTCGAACTGCTAGGTTGGCAGGAGCAGGGACCGAGCAACGGGAGCTCACCCCGTGGCGGGGATTTGAACCGCTGACCTTCTGTTCGGCAAGTCCTAGGCTCTGTGGTTTAACCCAATTATAAAAGACAATAATTAATTGGAATAATGGAACGGGCTCTATCTCTCCCCGCCCCTCTCCAACTCACACCCAGCCTGCCAAGAAGGAGGCAATGGAAATTAAGAGCAAAGTTGAGCGGTGCAAGAAAAGGCAGGCAGAGATTCCTGCAATTGCACATCTAGCTTCGTTACAGTGAAAAGTGGATTGGCACTGCTCATCATCGCAAATACTTGAAATTCGCTTTCACAACTGTTCAGGACGCGTACCACCTGGCTGTGGACTGGGCTTCAGTTTTCTTTCCATTTGCTTTCAGACCAATGGATTTTCTGTCTCTGTGTCTGCCTGCCTTTCTTGAAATTGGTACAGCAGTTGATTTAGAAAGCAAAAAGAAAAAAACCCTCTCCAAATACAGGAAGTCGAACAAATGGAATTCATTCCAGAAGTCCATTCGACTTCCAAAACTTTCGGAAACCAAAGCACGGCTCCTGATTGGCTGCAGAAAGATCCTGCAGCCAATCGGAAGCCGCTGAAGCCGTGGCGGACATTTGGCTTGTGAAAGAATGCTCGCAAACTAGAACAATCACTTCTGTGTTTGCGGCATTCGGGAGCCCAAACGTTCAACTTGCAAGGCGTTCGGGATCCAAGGCGTGACTGTATAGGATAGGGGACACCTGGCTTGGCAGCAGGATGTGTGCAAAGGGGTCTCAGCAGACCACAAGATTAATGTGAGTCGAGAGCGAGATACAGCAGCAAAAAAAGCAAATGCAATTCTAGAGTGCATTGTCAGAAGTCTAGTGTCCAGATCAAGGGATAGAATAAAAAGGTAAAGGGTAAAGGGACCCCTAACCATTAGGTCCAGTCGTGACCGACTCTGGGGTTGCGGCGCTCATCTCGCTTTATTGGCTGAGGGAGCTGGTGTACAGCTTCCGGGTCATGTGGCCAGCAGGACTAAGCCGCTTCTGGCGAACCAGAGCAGCGCACGGAAACGCCGTTTACCTTCCCGCCGGAGCAGTACCTATTGATCTACTTGCACTTTGAACTGCTAGGTTGGCAGGAGCAGGGACCGAGCAATGAGAGCTCACCCCATTGCAGGGATTCAAACCGCCAACCTTCCGATCGGCAAGCCCTAGGCTCTGTGGTTTAACCCACAGCGCCACCCACGTCCCTTAAGGGAAGGAATAGTATCACTCTATTCTGCCCTGGTCAAAGCCCACCTGGAGTCCTGTGTCCAATTCTGGGCACCACAATTTAAGAAGGATGTTGACAAGCTGGAAGGTGTGCAGAGGAGGGTGACCGAGATGATCAAGGGTCTGGAAGCCAAGCCTGATGAGGAACGGTTGAAGGAGCTGGGTATGTTTAGCCTGAGAAAGAGGAGATAGGAGAGCCATCTTCAAATATCTCAAGGGCTGTCAGAGTTCTCTCCTGCCCCCTACCTGCGGATGCCGTTGGGGTCGGGACCTCGTGCTCTGCCCCTGAGCTTCTGCCTGTTCCCTAAATACAACCTACAAGAAGCTGCTTTGTGCTGTGTCTGACCTTTGGTGTCTCCCAGCCCTAACTGGGGGTGCTGGGAATTAAAACTGGGCTCTCCTGCAAGCAAGGCCAATCGACAGTCCTTACCCTGGAGTAAGGTTCTAGTCCTCAGGTTTCCAAACAATGGCCTGATTTAAACAGGAACATAGGAAGCGGCCTCAAGATCATCTAGCTAGCCTAACAACAACAACAACAATAAAACAAACAATAAAACAAAAACAGTTACCGTATTTTTTGCTCTATGAGACTCACTTTTTCCCTCCTAAAAAGTAAGGAGAAATGTGTGTGCGTCTTATGGAGCGAATGCAGGCTGCGCAGCTATCCCAGAAGCCAGAACAGCAAGAGGGATTGCTGCTTTCCCTCTTGCTGTTCTGGCTTCTGAGATTCAGAATGTTTTTTTTCTTGTTTTCCTCCTCCAAAAACTAGGTGCGTCTTGTGGTCTGGTGCATCTTATAGAGCGAAAAATACGGTATACCCCTCCCATCTGGCTGAGTTTCCCCAGCCACTCTGGGCGGCTTCCAATCGAGTGTTAAAAACAATACAGATGGAGCAAGCTTGCTTTCTCCTACTCCGGAGGGCAGGATCCGAACCCGTGACTTCAAGTTACGAGAAAGGAGATTGCAACCAAACACTAGGAAGAGGGTGAAAGCTGTTCGACAGTGGAGTGGACTTTCCTTCCTTGTTGTTGTTGTTTAGTCGTGTCCGCCTCTTCGTGACCCCCTGGACCAGAGCACGCCAGGCCCTCCTATCTTCCATTGCTTCCCGCAGTTTGGTCAAACTCATGCTAGTAGCTTCGAGAACACTGTCCCACCATCTCGTCCTCTGTCGTCCCCTTCTCCTTCTGCCCTCCATCTTTCCCAACATCAGGGTCTTTCCCAGGGAGTCTTCTCTTCTCATGAGGTGGCCAAAGTCTTGGAGCCTCAGCTTCAGGATCTGTCCTTCCAGTGAGCACTCAGGGCTGATTTCCTTCCGAATGGAGAGGTTGGATCTTCTTGCAGTCCATGGGACTCTCAAGAGTCTCCTCCAGCACCAGAATTCAAAAGCATCCATTCTTCGGCGATCAGCCTTCTTGATGGTCCAGCTCTCGCTTCCATACATCACTACTGGGAAAACCATAGCTTTTGCTATACGGACCTTTGTTGGCAAGGTGATGTCTCTACTGTCTCTAGATAGCATCTTAAAAAGTAGAGACCAAAAAAAAAGTAGTTCCCCCCCGTTCCTTGGAGGTTTTTAAACCAAGATTGGAGGCTCATCTGCCAGGGATCCATTAGCGGAGGTTCCTGCATTGCAGTGGGTTGGACCAGATGACCTTTGGGTACCTTCAAACTCTGCAGTTTTATGATTCTATGATTCCTTGCACCGCACACACAACTCTTCCCCCCTTTTCTCGTCTCTCGCTGTCAAGGGCACCAGATACCTCCCGGGGCCGCGAGGAAGAGACCTCCTCGCTCTGTTGCCTTCCAGACCCGCCACTTAAACTTGTTCCAGGAGTCAGAGGCCTGACTTTAATTGTTTTCCCGTTCTATCGATCCCTGCCCTCTTTTCCTCCCCTTCTCCTCCTCCTCCGAATCAATGGGCCTTTTCAATTTGGGGACAGAGGAAAGGGTGGAGGTTGGCTGAAGAATTACTTTTTTTTTCTTCTTTTTTTAACGAAGAGAGCGAAAGGTTTGGTGGTGGTGGGTGGAAATATCCCTCCAGTCTTTGAAAGATTTCTGATATCGATCCGCCGGGAAAGAGAAGCAGCAACCTTGTCGGAGATCAATTAACCAAATCATTAGCCGTGGTCAAAGAGGAGAAATATGAGTCTTGTTTGCGCCGCGGAGAAAGTGAAGAGGGAAGGGGGTTCACGGTGGCTCTCCTACTCAGGAGGAAGCCGTGCTGAGTCTGGCGGGGCTGACCCCCAAGTAGGGAGAAAGGTCTGCCCAGTTCCCAAACCAATATCCCAACCAAAATCACATATGTATTTATTTATTACCTGCGTATCGGATCCTTGAGATCCCAAGGGGCTCCAGGTGTCATGCCCAGTTCTCTTCTCGCCCCTCGTTTTATCCCACAACAACCCTGTGAGGTGGGCAAGGCTGAGAGACTCTGACTGGCCCCCGGGGTCACCCCACATGCTGGGTGGGACAGATTTGAACTCTGATCTCCCAGGTCCTTAGCCTGATACTCTAACCCAGGCATAGGCAAACTCTGTCTCTCCAGGTGTTTGGGACTGCAATTCCCATCATCCCTAGCTAACAGGACCAGTGGTCAGGGATGATGGGAATCGTAGTCCCACGAAAGGAACGTCTTACCAGTTAGATTCCTTAATAATCACGGGGTGAGAAAAACGAACACGTCTATCTAGAATGGTGGTGCTCCCAATTAAGTCTTACTCCTCCTCCCTCTGTCCCTATTAGTCTACTACATCATTCCTATGTATTGTAATATGAGCTTGTAACCTCTTTGCTTTCTGTTCTGACGCTTTCTGAACTCTCCATGTCTTTGGGGAAGGGGGGGGTGAATGCTGTCCTGAGACTGTGAATCTGTTAATATTATAATAATAATAATAATACTAATAATAATAATAATAATTTATTATTTATACCCCGCCCATCTGGCTAAGTTTCCCCAGCCACTCTGGGCAGCTTCCAATCGAGAGTTAAAAACAATACAGCATTAACCCTCTCTCTGCTAGTGTTTCTTCTGCTAGCTGTTTCGCCATCCAGTATTTCCTAGCTTCTGCCTTCTGAACTGTGCCCCTCTGCAAACCACTCTTCCAAATCTATACTGCCCTCCTGCTTCCTGGGATGATTCAGGATCAGGAAGAAGGGGTGGCTCCTACCAATCTTCCTCCGTGCAGCCCTCCTCAGAACGGTCCCTGACATCTGGCCAGATGCTGTAGCCATCACTGAAAGCAGGCTAGGCCTCTTGAGGAGCCTTCATGGAAGAGGCGCAGTGTCTTCGGAAGAACCTAGAACCGCAAAGCCAGATCATTTGGTATACGCTGTGCGTCTGTAAAAGCCTTGCTGAAATGGGCGGATGATCTGAAGGAAACTGCATGCACCTCCTCTCCAGAATTGCAGCCCCAAATCCTCTCCGGGAAACTACCATATTTTTTGCTTTATAAGACTCACTTTTTCCCTCCTAAAAAGTAAGGGGAAATGTGTGTGCGTCTTATGGAGCGAATGCAGGCTGTGCAGCTATCCCAGAAGCCAGAACAGCAAGAGGGATTGCTGCTTTCACTGCGCAGCGATCCCTCTTGCTGTTCTGGCTTCTGAGAGTCAGAATATTTTTTTTCTTGTTCTCCTCCTCCAAAAACTAGGTGCGTCTTGTGGTCTGGTGCGTCTTATAGAGCGAAAAATACTGTAATTTGGGATGAGTGGGATGCGAGTGGAATTTTGTAATGATGAAGGAGAGGGCCACAGATCCACTCTGCATGCAGATAGCATCTTTAAGTAGGACTGGGAATATCCCCTGCCTGAAACGATGGAGAGCAGCTGCCAGCCAGTGTAAACTGTACTGAGTAAGGAGGGGTCCATGACCTGGCTTGGTAGAAAGCCATTTCTGGTTCTTGGGTATCAGTTTAAGTCAGAACATGAGGAACAGAAGCTTAATGTTAAGTAAAAGGACAGAGCTCAGCAGTAGAGCAGGAAGAAGTCCCTGGGTCCAGTAACCAATGGCATCTTCAGGTAGCGATGGGAGAGAGACTTCCTGTCTGAAACCCTGTAATCATAGAATTGTAGAGTTAGAAGGGACTACAAGGGTGGTGTTATGGTCTAAACCACTGAGCCTCTTGGGCTTGCCAATCGGAAGGTCGGGGGTTCGAATCCCCGCGATGGGGTGAGCTCCCGGTCCCTGCTCCTACCAACCTAGCAGTTCGAAAGCACACCGGTGCAAGTAGATAAATAGGTACCACTCCAGCGGGAAGGGAAACAGCATTTCCGTGTGCTCAGGTTTCTTTCACGGTGTCCCGTTGCACCAGAAGCAGTTTAGTCCTGCTGGCCACATGACCCAGGAAGCTCTCTGTGGATAAACGCCGGCTCCCTCGGCCTGAAAAAGAGATGAGCGCTGCAACCCCATAGTCGCCTTTGACTCAACTTAACCGTCCAGGGGTCCTTTGCCTAACCAGGGTCATCTAGTCCAACCCCCTGCAGTACAGGAATATTGTTGTCTGACACAGGGCTCGAACCCACAACCCTGGGATTGAGATGACTCCTTGTTGCCCGTCAGCATGGACAAGACTGAAACCAGATGAACCAAATGGTGGGATGAGGTGGGCTCCCATGATCCTCAGGAAGGAACACGTAAATTCGCCTTCTCTTGAAGGATTTGCATTAAACCCAGGGGTCAGCAAACATTTTCAGCAGGGGGCCAGTCCACTGTCCCTCAGACTTTGTGGGGGGCCGGACTATATTTTTTTTTGGGGGGGGGGGAATGAACAAATTCCTATTCCCCACAAATAACCCAGAGATGCATTTTAATTAAAAGCACACATTCTACTCATGTAAAAACACGCAGATTCCTGGACTGAGACCGGACTGAGAAGGCGATTGGGCCGGATCCGGCCCCCGGGCCTTCGTTTGCCGACCCATGCATTAAACAAATGGGACCGCCTCTTCCTTTGATTCTGCGCTTCCGGCGCATAAGCCTGCCAGGCTTTGATTCCCCCCTCCTCCTCAAACCGGATCTCACAAACCTTAAGCCTGCCCCGGGAAAGAGAAACTGGGGCACTCCGGCAGAGCCGTCCCGGAGACGAGCGAAACAAATTACCTGCCTCTCCCCTCTCGCCTCCTCTCTGTTTAAGCCCGGTTAATAGCAAAGTGTCCCCTGGTTTGAAACCCAAATGGCATTTCCACCCCCCCTCCTCCTCTCAGAGTTACAATAACTGAGCTATTACCCGCCCTATTGATGCTCTCTCCGTGCCGAACGGACTGGCTCATCCCAAGCCGGCCGCCGAAAGCTCCTTCAGTCAATATCAGTTCTATTTTTCATTACTCCCTGGAAATGTGGCGCTTGGAAGCTCATCCGTCATTCAATTACACCCCGGTTCAGGCCTATCATACACGTGTCATAAAGTTCCTCAGATCTGAACCGCTGTTAATTTTCTGCGCCGTCCCGAGGGGGTGCCCGGGACGTGATCGGAAAGTAACGAGGCGAGTGGAGGGCATGATGGGTAAGGGGGAGGCGGCTAGGGAATTGAGCGGCACTCGGGCTGGAGTGGTACACACAGAGAGAGAGAGAAAGAGAGAGACAGCATGCGGAGGAAAAGCTCGGCTCCAAACCAAAGCGCCGTTCATTGCCGTCACCGTCTCTTCACCTCTGCAAATTCGCTGCGTCAACACGATGGATGGGATCGCTTTAGGCCATCCACGGGCACCCGTTTGTGCCACTTTGTTGTTGTTTAGTCATTTAGTCGTGTCTGCCTCTTCGTGACCCCCTGGACCAAAGCACGCTAGGCCCGCCTGTCTTCCACTGCCTCCCACAGTTTGGTCAAACTCATGCTGGTAGCTTCGAGAACACTGTCCCACCATCTCGTCCTCCGTCGTCCCCTTCTCCTTGTGCCCTCCATCTTTCCCAGCATCAGGGTCTTTTCCAGGGAGTCTTCTCTTCTCATGAGGTGGCCAAAGTCTTGGAGCCTCAGCTTCAGGATCTGTCCTTCCAGTGAGCACTCAGGGCTGATTTCCTTCAGAATGGAGAGGTTGGATCTTCTTGCAGTCCATGGGACTCTCAAGAGTCTCCTCCAGCACCAGGATTCAAAAGCATCCATTCTTCGGCGATCAGCCTTCTTTATGGTCCAGCTCTCACTTCCATACATCACTACTGGGAAAACCATGGCTTTAACTATACGGACCTTTGTTGGCAAGGTGATGTCTCTGCTTTTTAAAACGCTGTCTAGGTTTGCCATCGCCTGTCTCCCAAGGAGCAGGCATCTTTTAATTTCGTGGCTGCTGTCACCATCTGCAGTGATCATGGAGCCCAAGAAAAAAAATAAAAATGAACGAATTCCTATGCCCCACAAATAACCCAGAGATGCATTTTAAATAAAAGGACACATTCTACTCATGTAAAAACACGCTGATTCCTGGAGCGTCCGCAGACTGGATTTCGAAGGCAATTGGGCCGGATCCGGCCCGCGGGCCTTAGGGCCTGCATAAGATATTGCTGTCAGCCACTCATTGGTTCCGGAACCTTCTCTTTGCTCGATGCAAGTTTTCTCTCTCTTAGAAAAAGAAACATTGCAGGCCAAGGAACCTGGAAGGGGATTGCGTGGTTGGGACCAGAAGTTAGGCCTCTGTTGCCATGCCAACCTACCCCAAGCCCTGGAGCAACCAGGAGTTAGCCATGAGTGACTCGTGCCCATTCATTTCAATGGGTCTACTCTGAGAAGTACTCAGTCGGAAGAGGGCCAGAGGCTGGTTGGAGAAGTATGAATTTCAAAGAATAGCCAAGTTGTCTCCGTTTGAGAAGTCTGACTTAGGCAGTTTCTCTTCAAAATGCAAACAACACTGAATTTTCTCTAGCCGCCCCCTCTCCAGCAGGCCTGGTTGTTTCCAGCACTGGATTTAAGTTTGATGAGGCCCTCAGCTACTGAAGGTAATAGGGCCCTTTCTATGTCCAGCTGTCCTTTGTCGACAACAAATTGTCACTGGTTTTTTGTGTTGAATATATTTGTTGTTGTTTAGTTGTGTCCGCCTCTTCGTGACCCCCTGGACCAGAGCACGCCAGGCCCTCCTGTCTTCCACTGCCTCCCGCAGTTTGGTCAAACTCATGCGGGTAGCTTCGAGAACACTGTCCCACCATCTCGTCCTCTGTCTTCCCCTTCTCCTTGCGCCCTCCATCTTTCCCAACATCAGGGTCTTTTCCAGGGAGTCTTCTCTTCTCATGAGGTGGCCAAAGTCTTGGAGCCTCAGTTTCAGGATCTGTCCTTCCAGTGAGCACTCAGGGCTGATTTCCTTCCGAATGGAGAGGTTGAATATATGCTATATGGTAATTTATGGACCTCATAGGTATCTCAAGCCATTTGCCCATGTTGCCATGCAACCAGTCCATGCAGAATGTAGGCACCCTATATATAGAAAGGAGCAAACCAGTGATATTTTAGGGAGCAGGCTAGCAGGCAGGGCCCATGACTTACATCCTAGGAGCCTACACAACACAAAACACTGTTGCTGTATGTAGGTTTTATTTTGTTTTTTATCTTATATTTTGGAAATGTACATCCAGGTTTTTTTCCCCCTTTACATTTTTTTTGGGGGGGCCCCCAAGAGAGTGGGGCCCTAAGCTAGAGCTTGTTTAGCTTATACGTAAATCCGGCACTGGTTGTTTCATACCCAAGAATGCTATTCATATCACTCTGACCTCCTGCAGCAGCTAACTTGGACTTTAAGCGCCGGTTTTTGACTGCAGATCATCAGCCAGCCTGAGAGAGAGAGAGAGAGAGAGAGAGAGAGAGAGAGAGAGAGAGAGAGAGATTGCTTAAAAGGCTGCAATTGAAATCTGGGTCCGCGCCGTTCCACCCTGGATCTAGCGCTGCGGACCCCTGAGGCATAATGGCAGCCTATTGGAAAAGTGCGCCTGAACTTAAATGGATTTTCTCTGTTAACAAAGACCCATCATCCAGTTATATATCTGCTCCCGCCGTGGAGCGGATGCAAAGCCAGTGGTCTGTCTGTCTGGGCTGCTTTAAATAACGCAGGGCACCAGATGGAGCAAAAGGGCAGGGGGGGAATCCGAGATATATCAGCTGGTGTTGAAAGATGCTTTGCTCACCGCTTATGGGAGAACATGGGCCATATATACCTGAGCTCACCTCTCTCCCTCTCTCAAGTCTGTGAGTGTTGCTGAATTAAGAAGAGTTAGGAGAATCAAGAACAAAAGAAAGAGCACTTAAAAAAAAAGAAATGCCAATATTTTAACAGAATGAGTTTTACATTCTGAGGGACGTGGGTGGTGCTGTGGGTTAAACCACAGAGCCTAGGGCTGGCTGATCGGGAGGTCGGCGGTTCGAATCCCTGCAATGACGGGGTGAGCTCCTGTTGCTTCGTCCCTGCTCCTGCCCACCTAGCAGTTCGAAAGCATGTCAAAGTGCAAGTAGATAAATAGGTACCACTCCGGCGGGAAGGTAAACGGCGTTTCCGTGTGCTGCTCTGGTTCACCAGAAGCGGATTAGTCCTGCTGGCCACATGACCCAGAAGCTGTACGCCGGCTCCCTCAGCCAGTAAAGCGAGATGAGTGCCGCAACCCCAGAGTCGGCCACGACTGGACCTAATGGTCAGGGGTCCCTTTACCTTTTTAGTCCCACTGAAATTAGTGGCCCAAATTATCCACTCATCTGGCCCAGAGAACCTCAGTGATTCCATACACCTGGAAAATGAGGTGGATAAATCTCGTTTGGATAAATCTCGGATAAATCTTAACAATCTTGCAGTTACCTGTGTTCCGGACAGATTGCAAGGGTCGTGATCCAAGGGAGACAGAAGCTCAGGTGATGCCCTTGCACAGAGCAAGCACTGAGGCTTTAGAGCAGGGGTCAGCAAAGGTCCACTGTCCCTCAGACCTTGTGGGGGGCCAGACTATATTTTGGAGGGGGGAAAATGAATGAATTCCTATGACCCACAAATAACCCAGAGATGCATTTTAAATAAATGGGCACATTCTACTCATGTAAAAACATGCTGATTCCCGGACCATCTGCAGGCCGGATTTAGAAGGCGATTGGGCCGGATCCAGCCCCCGGGCCTTAGTTTGCCTACCCATGCTTTAGGAATGGCTGGTCAGTGATTTGGCTGTGGGTTAGAATGCAGGAGCAAGAAGTTCAGAACCACGGACAGCAGCCTGGGAGCTGAGAGCAGGAGGAAGACCAGGGGGCAGCAAACGTTTTCAGCAGGGGGCCGGTCCACTGTCCCTCAGACCTTGTGGGGGGCCGGACTATATTGGGGGGGACGACGAATTCCTATGCCCCACAAATAACCCAGAGATGCATTTTAAATAAAAGCACACATTCGACTCATGTAAAAACATGCTGATTCCCAGACCGTCCGCAGGCCTGATTGAGAAGGCGATTGGGCAGGATTCGGCCCCCAGGCCTTAGGTTGCCTACCCATGAGGAAGATGTTGCTTCAGCGCTAGGCTCATGGCAATTGCCAAAAGCTTTAGGGCAGGGGTAGCCAACATGGTGACTGAGTACAACCCCATCACCATCCCTGAACCTTGGCCACGCTTGCTGTGTGGCTGGTGGAAGGAACCCTGACAGATCTTCTTTTTGGTTATTATTATTATTATTATTATTATTATTATTATTATTATTATATAATGCATATAAAGCAGGGGAGAACAGTTGACACGTCAGATGAAAATTAAAATATAAAAACAAAACTATAAAACAGGCACATAAGAATTAGCACAGTTGCACAAAGATTAAAATGATGAAGTAAAGAATATTAGTGCTATCCAATTGTCAAGTCTAGTTCCAGATTTGCTAGGCTTGTGAAGGGGATTGTCTTGAAAACGATGGCCCTGTTGCATATGTAATAAAGGAGCGACAAGCATATTAAAAGAGCCTGCAGGTTCTAGACTTTGTCCAAATCTCAAATTATGCACAATTCTCTCCATTGTAGCACTTTCCCAAAGTGACTGGTACCATGCGTTCAGTGTAAGATTTTCATTTGGGGGTATTTCCCATTGAGTTGCAGTTACTATTTGAGCTGCCAAGATCATATATAATTCCATTTCTTTTGGCAATATTTCTACGTTGATGTCATCAGAAATATTCAGCGATGTTAGTTATGTACAAGAAGCAACTGTTTCTTTTGTAATACAGTGGTACCTCAAGTTATGTATGCTTCAGGTTACATACGCTTCAGGTTACAGACTGCGCTAACCCAGAAATAGTGCTTCAGGTTAAGAACTTTGCTTCAGGATGAGAACAGAAATTGGGCTCTGGCGGCGCGGCAGCAGCAGGAGGCCCCATTAGCTAAAGTGGTGCTTCAGGTTAAGAACAGTTTCAGGTTAAGTATGGACCTCTGGAACGAATTAAGTACTTAACCTGAGGTACCACTGTACTGACCATTTCTGTCGAAATCCAATTCCGAAAATCTCGCACCAACTCACATCCCTACCATAAATGATGATATGTACCAAATTGCACATATGAATCTCTTGATTCCCTTGAAGGGAACCTCTCCCACAACTCTTGCTGTTCTGTGTGTGTTGGAAGGAGTGACAGACTGGATTTATCATTACCTGGGGAAATAATTAATCGCTGGGCAGGAGAAGACCAGCCCTCCGTCTCCACCTCTCTGGGGACCCTGTCAGAGAGGGAGCTCAGCACCCCACCCACTCTCGCGCGGCTTGATTTCATGATGGATAGTGTCTGCTTGAGTTCTATGGTCCATCAGCCAAGGGGCTGAGTTGGGGTGTGCTTGTGGGACAGAGCAACTAGGAGTCGCCCTTATGGGTGGAAAACTCCCATGGAGGCTGATAGCTAGGACTGAATATCCAGAGAGCCACACCACTAAATGAGAAAGGAGGGGGAACCTAAGGAGCTCCCTTATACCACCAAGCCAGACGATTGGTCCATCTCACTCTAGGGATGTGGGTGGCGCTGTGGTCTAAACCACTGAGCCTCTTGGGCTTGCTGATCAGAAGGTCGCCGGTTCAAATCCCCACGATGGGGTGAGCTCCCGTTGCTCTGTCCCAGCTCCTACCAACCTAGCAGTTCGAAAGCACACCAGTGCAAGTAGATAAATAGTTACCACTGCGGCAGGAAGGTAGACAGTGTTTCCATACGCTCTGGTTTCTGTCATGCGCCAGAAGCGGTTTAGTCCTGCTGGCCACATGACCCGGAAAGCTGTCTGCAGACAAACGCCGGCTCCCTCGGCCTGAATGCGAGATGAGCGCCGCAACCCCATAGTCGCCTTTGACTGGACTTAACCGTCCAGGGGTCCTTTGCCTAACAAGGGTCATCTAGTCCAAACCCCTGCAGTACAGGAATATTGTTGTCTGACACGGGGCTCGAATCCACAACCCTGGGATTGAGATGACTCCTTGTTGCCCGTCAGCATGGACAAGACTGAAACTTAGGTAGCTGGAAGGGGTATTGAGGTGATGAAGGATCTGGAGTTGGGGATATTTAGCCCAGAGAAGAAACACAACTCTGAAGGGCCGTCGTATGTAAGACGGAGCGAGCTTCTCAGGAGGGTAGGACCCAAACCATTGGATTCAAGTTGCAAGAAAGCAGATTCCGGTTCAGCATCAGGAATGACTTTCTGACGGTTCTTTGGCAGTGGAACGGACTTGCTTGGAAGGTGGTGGGAGCTTTTTAAACAGAGCTGGGTAGTCATCTGTTAGGGATTCTTTAGCTGCAGTTCCTGCATTGCAGGGGTTCCCTTCCAGCTCTGCAGTTCTGTGATTCTAACCCAGGCTTCCTCAGCCTCGGCCCTCCAGATGTTTTTGGCCTACAACTCCCATGATCCCTAGCTAGCAGGACCAGTGGTCAGGGATGATGGGAATTGTAGTCTCAAAACATTGGGAGGGCCGAGGTTGAGGAAGCCTGTTCTAACCCCTGCCCAATGCATTACACAAAAGCCCTGACAGGTAGTAGTAGTAGTAGTAGTAGTAATAATAATAATAATAATAATAATAATAATAATAATAATAATATATTTATACCCCGCCCATCTGGCTGGGTTTCCCCAGCCACTCTGGGCAGCTCCCAACAAAATATTAATAAAAAAGCAACAACATCAAACATTAAAAGCTTCCCTAAACAGGGCTACCTTCAGATGTCCTCTAAATGTCAGATAGTTGTTTATTTGTGCCACATATGATGGGAGGGTGGTCCACAGGGCGGGCGCCACCACTGAGAAGGCCCTCTGCCTGGTTCCCTATAACCTCGCTTTTCGCAGGGAGGGAATCCCCAGAAGGCTCTCGGAGCTGGACCTCAGTGTCCGGGCTGGACGATGGGGGTGGAGACGCTCCTTCAGGTCTACTGGGTCGAGGCCGTTTAGGGCTTTAAAGGTCAGCACCAACACTTTGAATTGTGCCTGGAAACGTACTGGGAGCCAATGTAGGTCTTTCAGGACCAGTGTTATATGGTCTTGGCAGCCGCCCCCAGTCCCCAGTCTGGCAGCCGCATTCTGGATTAGTTGTCGTTTCCGGGTCACCTTCAAAGGTAGCCCCACGGAGAGTGCATGGCAGTAGTCCAAGCAGGAGATAACAAGAGCATGCACCACTCTGGCCAGACAGTCTGTGGGAAGGGAGGGTCTCAGTCACTTAGGGCTTTGAAGGTCAGCACCAACACTTTGAATGGTGCTCGGAATTATGTATGTACTTTTCAAGGTGACCAAGGGGGCAGTGAGTCAGAGAGAGGCTCAGAGTCTTTGTGGGCACCTGGGTGAGTCCTGAATGCCACCCTCACTTTACCCCCTTACATGCCCACTCGACCTCTTCGATCTGTGGAACAAGTTTCGAAACCCACACTTTGGAACTCCTTGCCAATTGACACCAGGCAGGCCCTTTCGCTTGTATCCTTTTCGCTACCTGCTGAAAACATTTCCATTTAGCCAAGCCTATCTCGATTTGTAAGGGACACGGGTGGCGCTATTGGTTAAACCACAGAGCCTAGGACTTGCCGATCAGAAGGTCGGCGGTTCGAATCCCCGCTATGGGGTGAGCTCCCGTTGCTCGGTCCCTGCTCCTGCCAACCTAGCAGTTCGAAAGCACATCAAAGTGCAAGTAGATCAATAGGTACCGCTCCGGCGGGAAGGTAAACGGTGTTTCCGTGCGCAGCTCTGGTTCGCCAGAAGCGGCTTAGTCTTGCTGGCCACATGACCCGGAAGCTGTACGCCGGCTCCCTTGGCCTATAGAGCGAGATGAGTGCCGCAACCCCAGAGTCGGCCACGACTGTACCTAATCGTCAGGGGTCCCTTTACCTTTATCTCGATTTGTAAACATGTATCTGCATTTCATTTTTTCTTAGCTGTTGTAGATTTCAGGTACTATTTCCAGGCCCGTGTTTAACTTGGGGGGAAAAAAGTTTTAGTTTGTATTTCTGTAAACGGCTTGGTGGTTTTCCTACGATGGAGCCAACCCGGCCTCTTCCCCTCTTGGGGAAACCTGTCCCACAGCTCAGCAGCCTCTACCTGCTGCACCACCCCACAACCTTCCAGCCACCCTCGTCTTAAAAAGCAGAGCGTCTCACCAGGTTCGACATTCCCTGCTCACTTCGACCTGTTCATCAATTCATCTATTAACTCCCATTGACTTAAACCCGGAGAACCAAAGCGATCTTCCAGGCCTCAGAGCCCTCATTTCGTTTTATTTTTTATTTTGCGCCGAGGAGATTATCGGCGTGATTGCAGAGCTCCGGGTTCCTTTCTCGCGCGCCGTTCCCTGCTGATCAAATTACGGAGGAATGCTTTTGACAGCAGATTTGGAAAGAAGAGGAAGGTGGGGCGGGATGGGGGAAGAGAGAGAGAGGGAAAATAATATATCAAAAAATACATATATCTCCCATTGTTTGTGTCTTAGATTTCCTTTGAATTACGGCTTTACGAGTTGACACAATTATCTGCGGCCCCTGCCCCGCCCGCCCCCTCTTCCAGAGCGCGGTGCCCAAGTGCGACCAAGCGCGGCCCCCCAACCCGGCTTCGGAACAGATATCAATAATAATGATGATGGCTGATAATGAGAAACGCGTACCCACGCCAAGCAGACGAAAACGATTTTTTAAAAACTAAAAACTAGGAATGTGGAATCCCCCCCGCGCGCGAGAATTGGTGCTGATGACTTGACTGCGCCGCCCGTAATGGGAGCGGTTTGCCCATATCGCATCCTCCAACACGGACTTATTCCGAGAGCAAATAATTTACTCCAGGGAGAGAGAGAGAGGGAAAGAGACGCAAATTGAATTTATCTCTCGCTTGCCAGATAAGTAGGGGTTGGGGGGGGTGCGGAAATCAAGTTGCATCAAATCTCTGCAAATCGACGCCTTCTCTCGCCTTTTGTACACTCGTTTTAGAAGCGTGTATTTTGTACATCTCTGGAAGCTTTGCTGTAGCCTTTGACTCCCTCCCTCGCTTCCTTCTCTCCTAAATGGGTTACTATTCAGTTCAGTTCCTAAGCTTATTGTTCCAGCCAAAGGCCATGACAAATCTGTAAGGTAAAGGTAAAGGGACCCCTGGCCATTAGGTCCAGTCGTGACCGACTCTGGGGTTGCGGCGCTCATCTCGCTTTATTGGCCGAGGGAGCCGGCGTACAGCTTCCGGGTATGTGGCCAGCAGGACTAAGCCGCTTCTGGCGAACAAGAGCAGCGCACGGAAAAGCCGTTTACCTTCCTGCCGGAGCAGTACCTATTTATCTACTTGCACTTTGATGTGCTTTCGAACTGCTAGGTTGGCAGGAGCAGGGATCGAGCAACGGGAGTCACCCCATCATTGCGGGGATTCGAACCGCCGACCTTCTGATCGGCAGGTTCTAGGCTCTGTGGTTTAATCTGTAGCAATACTTAAAAAAACAACTACAGAATGTACATCCGTAATAACTTCGTACCTCGGAAGCCAAACGGAATCCATTCCGGAAGTCCATTCGACTTCCAAAATGTTCGGAAACCAAGGCGCGGCTTCCAATTGGCTGCACGAAGCTCCCTACAATTTCCGCTTTGCTGACCTATAGTATTATGGCCATGGTCTATAGTATTAAAGCCATGGTTTTCCCAGTAGTGATGTATGGAAGTGAGAGCTGGACCCTAAAGAAGGCTGATCACCAAAGAATGGATGCTTTTGAATTCTGGTGCTGGAGGAGACTCTTGAGAGTGCCATGGACTGCAAGAAGATCAAACGCATCCATTCTGAAGGAAATCAGCCCTGAGTACTCGCTGGAAGGACAGATCCTGAAGCTGAGGCTCCAAGACTTTGGCCACCTCATGAGAAGGGAAGACTCCCTGGAAAAGACCCTGATGCTGGGAAAGATGGAGGTCAGCAGAGGACGAGATGGTTGGACAGTGTTCTCGAAGCTGCCAGCATGAGTTTGACCAAACTGCGGGAGGCAGTGGAAGACAGGAGTGCCTGGCGTGCTCTGGTCCAGGGGGTCACGAAGAGTCGTACACGACCAAACGACTAAACAACAAGAAGTATTACTGAGGATGGCTACTAGCCACAAAGTTCTGTGCGTCCACGGTCAGAGGCAGCAGTGCTTCTGAGTCCCAGTTGCTGGAAACTGCAGAAGGGGAGAGGGATCTTGTGTTCAAATCCTGATTGCGGTAATGTATCTGGGTGGCCGCAGTGAGGCCAGGAGGCTGGACTAGACGGGCCCCTTTGGGCCTGATCCAGCAGGCTCTTCTTATCTTCTTATGATTTGAACCCAAGTCTCTGCATTTCAAGACCATCAAGATAATGCCAACATTACCAATGGAGACAGGGCATGCAGTTCGATAGCCCAAGAGACAGTGATGGCCATCAACTCAAATGCTTTAAAAAGACGTCCAGACAGATTCATGGAGCAGGGAAAGGTCAGACCCTGCCTGGAGTCCTGTGCCCAGTTCTGGGCACCATGATATTTTTTTTTTAATGAATTTTATTAGTATTTTCCACACAACAACAACAACAACAACACGAAATATATCAAAAGATAACAATACACAACACACACAAATCAACATTCGAAAACTGAAAAAGAAAACCAAAAAAACCAAATCCATATCTTACAAGTTAATATTATAAACACTAAAACAACAACAACAAGAGATTGACTTCCACCAATCCCACAGCACCTCCTTTATGTCTCATTCTGTCTTCCTGTTTTCCTCTTTTCTTTATCCTCTCTATCCTAACATCTAGATATAAATCCTTCCTTCATATCCTTTCACTTCGCAAGGTTATTCCAGACTCAGCCAGATTTCTGCCCTCGAACCTTGGCTTTTGAGATATTCATTTAGGCACTCCCGCTCTTTTTTTACTTCACTTTTTGGTTTTTGTCTTATTATATCTGTCAGTTTGGGCACCATGATTTAAGAAGGATGTTGACAAGCTGGAGGGCAGCCAAGATGATACAGGGTCTGGAAACCAAGCCTGATGAGGAACGGTTGAAGGAGCTGAGTCTGTTTAGGGCAGGCATAGGCAAACTTGGCCCTCCAGATGTTTTGGGACTACAATTCCCGTCGGAAGCCGCACCTTGGTTTCCGAATGTTTTGGAAGTTGAACAGACTTCCGGAACGGATTCCATTTGGCTTCCAAGGTACGACTGTGTCTCTTTTTCTTTTTCTTTAAATGATACACTAATTGATTGTGGGGAGGGCGGACCTCTAAGTGGCTTACGGAAAAAATAAAATCATAAAATGGTTGGTGAAAACAACTCAAACAGCTATCCCAAACCTTTTAATAAGAAATTAAAACCACCAGCAAACTAAAAGCACACCAGCATTCTAGATATCTTGGTAAGGTAAAGGTAAAGGGACCCCTGACCATTAGGCCCAGTCGTGGCCGACTCTGGGGTTGCGGCGCTCATCTCACTTTATTGGCCGAGGGAGCCGGTGTACAGCTTCCGGGTCATGTGGCCAGCAGGACTAAGCCGCTTCTGGCGCACCAGAGCAGCGCACGGAAACGCCGTTTACCTTCCCGCCAGAGCGGTACCTATTTATCTACTTGCACTTTGACGTGCTTTCGAACTGCTAGGTTGGCAGGAGCAGGGACCGAGCAACGGGAGCTCACCCCGTCATTGCAGGGATTCCAACCGCCGACCTTCTGATCGGCAAGTCCTAGGCTCTGTGGTTTAACCCACAGCACCACCCGCATCCCAGATATCTTGGTAGGCTTTGTCTAAACAAACATGTTTTCAGCAACTTCTGGAAGGTGGAAAGTGAAGTCTGCCTGGCGCCAGTAGGCGCTGCCACACTAAAAGATCTGAGTGCTTACAAATGTGTGGCACCCGTAGCAGCGCCAGTTCTGCAGATCAAGCAGCCGAGGGGGTGAGGCGATCTCACAGGTATACTGGTCCCAAGTCGATGAGGGCTTTGCGTACTAACAGCAACGTCTTGAACTTGGTCTGGTAGCAAATCGGCAACCGGCGCACACCTCTGAGCGCAGGTGCTGTATGCTGACAAGGCCGCACCCCCGTCAGCAATCGTGCTGCAGCCTTCTGCACCAGCTGCAGCTTTTGGCTCAGTTGCAAGGGAAGTGTGCTGGTCCCGGGGGGAGGGGTTACCATGCGGAGTGGTCTGTGTCCGGTCCGAGGCTGAAGTCCAAGGCAGGGAGTCGGGCGTGGTCAGGAACTCTGGCAGAGAACAGGACAGGGTGCCGGCAGGAACAGGTAACCAACGATGTTGCTCCCGCAACCTGGGACTGGGCTGGCTGGCTTTTATCTGCCCCGAGGCATAGGGTGGCCCCGATCCTCTGGTGACTCGCCTCTCCTGGCCTGGAGGCGAGCCCTCCTCCTGCAGGAACGTAGTTCCCTCCGCCTCTCTGCCCTGAGCCTCTGCAGCTCAGGAGAGGCTGGAGGGTTACTGGACCCAGAGGCAACCTCAGCTTCCTCTGACGGGGCTGGGAGAGGAGCACCTGCAGGCAATGGGTCCTCGATCACCTCCGGAGCCAGAACGGATTCAGCTGGTGTCTGCTCCTGAGGATCCAGCACAGGTGAGGGCCCTTCAGATTCAAGGCCCTGCCCCAGCTCAGCCGGCCCTGGAGGCGGGGACTACTTTGCAGGCTGGGACTCCTCTGAATCAGATTCCCAGGCCATTACAGGAAGCCCCACAGAGCGCATATTGCAGCAGTCCAGTCTTGAAGTAACCAGTGCATGATCTTTTGTGGCCAAGTTCTGCTGCTATCATTTCTGAACAATTGACATTCAGCTCTGTTGTTTTCGTGTGTGTGTGTGTGTGTGTGTGTGTGTGTGTTTATGTAGATAATAGAATTTTAAAGTAGCAAGGAACCACGAGGGTCATTTAATCCAAGCCCCTGCAATGCAGGAATCTTTTGCCCAACATGGGGCTCGAACCCGCAATCCTGAGATTAAGAGCCTCCTGTTCTCTCTCTATATTCACATATTGTTGCTTTATGGCCTTTGCCTTGATTTATAACGGTTTTATACTTGGATACATTCTGCCTTGGAAGGCTTTCAGCTGACAAGCAAAATATCAGGCCGAGTTAATTCATTATCATTGTCGCCTATGTTAGTGCAAAGTTAAGGGACAGGGGTGGCACTGTGGTCTAAACCACAGAGCCTAGGGCTTGCCAATCAGAAGGTCGGCGGTTTGAATCCCCGTGGTGGGCTGAGCTCCCATTGCTCTGTCCCAGCTCCTGCCAACCTAGCAGTTCGAAAGCACACCAGTGCAAGTAGATAAATAGGTACCGCTGCGGCGGGAAGGTAAACAGCGTTTCCGTGCGCTCTGGTTTCCGTCAGTGTCCCGTTGCGCCAGAAGCGGTTTAGTCCTACTGGCCACATGACCCGGAAAGCTGTCTGCGGACAAACACTGGCTCCCTTGGCCTGAAAGCGAGATGAGCGCCGCAACCCCAAAGTTGCCTTTAACTGGACTTAACCGTCCAGGGGTCCTCCACCTTTACCTTTACCTTAGTCCAGAGTTAGACCCATTGAAATGAATGCAGCTAAATGAGTCGTGCTCATTCATTGCAAAGGCTGCACTCTGAATACGTCTAACTTGCCGTAACTGACTCCTGTGGGTCGTCTCTGGGTAGGACTAAGACTGGCAGTGCCCCAGCTGATATCCGCAAGTACCAGCTTGTCAGTGGCAAGTCACCTTTGGCAGGGAGGAAAACCTGCCCTGCTCCTCTTGCCCGCAGGACAGGATTGATTGATTGATGTAGGCTGGGTCGAACTGGGAGGTGGGGGGTGGCGGGGACGAGGCAGGACCCCCGATTTCCCGACCTCTTTTCCTTCCTTGTCGACTTTAACCTGCCAGTTTGCAAACATGCCACCCGTCGCCCAGGAGGATAGCAAAGGTCTCTTTTATGTGCAAATGAACACGAGAGGCGCGTCCCCCCCCTTTCCCCGCTCTGCGCACTTTTTCTTTTTCCTTTTTTTTTTCCAAGAGGGGGGAGAGAAATCTTTGACAGAGAATGTGCTCTGTTTACATAACTCAGGGCCTTGGTCCTCTGGAGATGGGCTCTGACAGAGTTGGCAGGAGATGTTAGGAAAGATCTTACATTTACTGATCTTTGTTTAGCCAGCGGCGTTGAGAGGCAGCCTGGGGAACAGAGGGTGCGTGGAGGTTGGGGGGGGCAACTTGGCTCCTGGCTCTAATGTGTTGGGGGGAAGGAGGGGGGGAGATACCATGGGGAAGAGTGAGGGGAAATGAAGCCACATGCCCCCCACAACCCACCCCACAGACCCGTCGCCGGAGGAAAATGCACATTCGCGCTGACCGTTGTCGGGTTTTGCGAAATGCCCCCAAACCCTCTCCTTTAGGTTTGGCCGCCTTATTTATTAATGGAAATGGTGGCTGTTGCTGCCCTTTCTGACACTAAGCCAATGAGCTTACTGTCTAAAAATAGATACAGAGGAAGTTGGGCAGGGAGAGGAAGTTGGGGGCGGACTGTTATAAGAGGTGGCCCTTTCTGTGTCCTCGCGATCCCCCCGATAGTTGGCACCTGGGAACAAGGAGCAAAATCGACCGCCCCTGTATTGGAAAACACCACAGGGTTTTGGTTGCGATGGGGCCTCCAGGTGCAATTGGGTGACTTGCCATGACATCACAGAGAGGGAGGCCTTTTTGACAGAGGGGGTTAAAATACGCAGTGGTTTCAATCCCCCATCACCGTGACCTGGTTATTGTGGGAATAAGGCATATCTCTAAAACTGAGTGGCCTGTTTTGCGACGTGGTCCAGTTGTGATTCCTGCTGCAATTGGATGACTTGCTGTGACGTCACAGAGAATAAGGCCTTTTTGGCAGGAGGGAAGGGTTACCAGGGGTCAGCAAACGTTTTCAGCAGGGGGGCAGTCCACTGTCCCCCAGACCTTGTGGGGGGCCGGATTATATTTTGAAGGGGAAATGAACAAATTCCGATGCCCCACAAATAACCCAGAGATGCATTTTAAATAAAAGGACACATTCTGCTCATGTAAAAACAAGCTGATTCCCGGCCCATCCACGGGCTGGATTTAGAAGGTGATTGGGCCGGATCCGGCACCCGGGCCTTAGTTTGCCTACCCATATGTGGTGATTTCATTTTTAACGTCATCGTGAACTAGTGATGGGTCACAGTCTGATCCAAGGTGGGTCACAGCAAGAGCAGGACCACCGTGCAAATATATGGCCAAAGGTTAAGAAATGAGCCCTCAAATGCATGTTTGGTGTAAAAGCATGTCCTGGGTTGGAAAAGATTTAAGATCCCTCTGCTAAAGGATTTGCTTGCAATGGAGCTTCCTGCTGCGATTGGCTGGCTTGCTGTGACATCACAGACAGCATGGCCCCCTTTTTCGGCAGGCGGAAAAGGTGCTTACGTTCTTATGACTCAAGCTTCCCTTTCCAGTCACCTGAGTCACCATAGGCGAATAAGTGAGCGGCTATTGAAAAGCAGTAGTGATGTATGGAAGTGAGAGCTGGACCATAAAGAAGGCTGATCGCCGAAGAATGGATGCTTTTGAATTCTGGTGCTGGAGGAGACTCTTGAGAGTCCCATGGACTGCAAGAAGATAAAATCTATTCATTCTGAAGGAAATCAGCCCTGAGTGCTCACTGGAAGGACAGATCCTGAAGCTGAGGCTCCAAGACTTTGGCCACCTCATGAGAAGAGAAGACTCCCTGGAAAAGACCCTGATGTTGGGAAAGATGGAGGGTGCAAGGAGAAGGGGACAGCAGAGGACAAGATGGTGGGAGAGTGTTCTCGAAGCTACCAGCATGAGTCTGACCAAACTGCGGAAGGCAGTGGAAGACAGGAGGGCCTGGCGTGCTCTGGTCCAGGGGGTCACGAAGAGTCGGACACCACTAAACGACTAAACAACAACATTGAAAAGCAGAATTTCCCCCTGCCTGCTGAATCGCCTTACGTTTCTGCAAGCTACGGTTTTCAGGAGGCTGCTGGGGGAAGGAAAAAATGACTTAATACCCAGCGGAGTCAGGCTTGTGGGTTTCATCGAGAGCCTCACCCCACCCCCAGCCCGTAACTGGAGTGCAGGGCCGCATCCGGTGGCCAAACGCTCCTCCCTGGCATTATGCAAACCTTCGGGTGGCCCGGCCTTCCTGTGGCTGCAAATCAGCTGCAGACGGCAGGCAGCTGGAGTCAGTGCCCCGGCCTCCACGCCGCCCCGCTAGCTTCCTTGTCCTCCCCTGCCGAGCGGACAGGTGGCCGGCGTGCCGCCTGCCCCGGGAGGGCTGCGGAAACCTCGCCACGCGGAATCGGGCGACTCCCACCAAGCGCTCTGCGGTTTCCAGGAATTGCAGCCGGGAGATTGGCACTGAGTTGTTAACACAGCCGGGGGGCTTGCGATGCCTGAGCTGTTACAGGCGCAGGCCGTATGCTTGCAAATGATGGTGGTCCCCAAATCAATCTCCCCTTGCATTCTCCCTCCCATGGGTCAGGGATGGACACACACACAACCCAAAGATGTTGCTGGACTTCAGCGTCCATCAGCCCCAGCCAGCTCAGCCAGGGATGCTGGGAGATGTGGTTTAGGAACATTTGTTTTAATACAGTGGTACCTTCCGTTGCTCGGTCCCTGTTCCTGCCACATTTCATTTCATTTCAACAGGTCTACTCTTCAGTTAGGGACGCGGGTGGCACTGTGGTCTAAACCACAGAGCCTAGGACTTGCCAATCAGAAGGTTGGTGGTTCGAATCCTGGCAACGGGATGAGCTCCTGTTGCTCAGTCCCTGCTCCTGCCAACCTAGCAGTTCAAAAGCACGTCAAAGTGCAAGTAGATAAGTAGGTACCACTCTGGCGGGAAGGTAAACAGCGTTTCTGTGCGCTGCTCCGGTTCGCCAGAAGCAGCTTAGTCCTGCTGGCCACATGACCCGGAAGCTGTACGCCGGCTCCCTCGGCCAGTAAAGTGAGATGAGTGCTGCAACCCCAGAGTCGGCCACGACTGGACCTAATGGTGAGGGGCTCATTTACCTTTACCTTACCTTGGTTCATGGACTTAATCCGTTCTGGGAGTCTGTTCCGACTCCCAAAACGGTCGAAAACCAAGGTGTGGCTTCCAATTGGCTGCAGGAGCTTCCTGCAGCCAATCGGAAGCCACGTCAGACGTTCCAAGTTTGCGGAATTCAGGAGCCGATTTGTTTGGGATCCAAGGCGCTTATGAGATCCAAGGTACGACTGTACTGTTTGATGCGCTACATCAGGGGCGTCCAACTTCCAAGAGACTGCGATCTACTCCCACTATAAATAAACTGGCAATGATCTGCTCATTGGATTGACCAGAGTGGTTGAGCTTTTTTGGGGGGGAGAATGGCCTAAGTTGTTTAGCTTTTTTTAGGGGGAGAGACCAGAGTTATATATTTATATTTATATTTCTACTCCGTGCCTACTCCCCCACCCCTTTAATGCTGGTTTATTGCTTTGTACAAAAGGTGCAGACTTGGTCCTTACTGAAGATTGTGAGTTGGTTTGAGGAGGGAGAGCAGGACATGACGTTGAACTCAAGGTGGCATATGTGGTCCTCCCCTCCCACTCCCACAATCTGCCCCCTTCCCACAACAACCCTGTTGTGTAGGTTAGAGGCGAGAGGCTGGGACCAATACACTGTTACCATCAGTGTCTCTCCATATCGGTGAAAGATGGAGGTGGAAGGGGGAGTTCTGTCCACCTTCGGCTTCCCGTTTCTAGGCCTGAAGGTTGCGCCGCCTTCGCAACTCGACCCTTTCCTGCGAGGAAACCGTCAGAGATGGAAACTTTGCAGGTTTGAAATGCACCTGACAAAATCACAGTATTCCCCCCCCCCCGCCCCAGCCCCAAAGTGCTACGTCCGGCACAGATGTCAGTGTGGGTTAGAGAAATGACCGGCTGCATTAACATGTGCCCGCTTAGGACGTCTCATTAGCGGCGATTATTGATTAGTCTCAGCGTTAGGCTAACGAGCTCCCGTGTTAATGAGGGCGGAACGGTGCAAATTGCAGCATCGAGCACAAGTCCCAGGGAAGGCCGGCGGCTCACACCTCCGAGAGGGTCGGCTGCTCAGCCTGAGAAGGAGTGGAAATAAAACGTCCCTTTTCGTTTTTCTCTCTCATCTCTGTGAGCTGTCACCCGTCCACATCTTAGCATGCAATTTCTCTCTGGATATGCACTGGTTCGTATCCCACGTCAAATCTTACTCAGAGTAGACCCGTCGAAATTGATGGGCATAATTCGCGGGGGGTGGGGTAGCTGATTTGAACAGGTCTTGGATAGAACATGCAGGTTTGCATACAACTTCATTCTCCCCACTGCCCCAGCATATTTTTTCTGAACATAATGTGCGCTCTGTGTGTGTGTGTGTGTGTGTTAATTTCACAAACAATTGCGTTTTAACACACTCTTTCCCCATATACAGTCATATCTCGAGTTGAATGTGCTTCGGGTTGAGAGCGTTCGAGTTGCGCTTCGCGGCAACCCAGAAGTAACTTCCGGTTTTCACCACTCGCGCATGCGCAGACGCTCAAAATGACATCACGCGCATGCGTGGAAGCGGTGAAACGCAGCAGACACGCCGTCGCATCTTGCGTTCCATTCGGAATGTGAATGAGGCTCCGGAATGGATCCCGTTCGCATCCCGAGGTACCACTGTACACGGATATCTGTGCATGCTTTTCGGTTGGAGAATTGCACCGCAAAATGGGGGGGAGGGATTCCCAGGGTCAGCGGCTGTGTGTTCTCTTGGGAAGGGCTGGTTTGGGTAGATGGGCATTAAAACGTGAACCAGATTTCTACGCTTTTTGCTTAGCGTTTTCCTATTAGGTATTATCCCGGGTAGATCTTGTATGTTGAGACTGTATCAGATCAGTTGGAGTCAGTGCCGGCTTGACGTATAAGCTAAACAAGCTAAAGCTTAGGGCTCCACTCTCTTGGGGACCCCCCAAAAAAATTTAAAGGAAAAAAACCTGGATGTACATTTCCAAAATAGAAGATAAAAAACAAATAAAATAAAACCTACATACAGCAACAGTGTTTTGTGTTGTGTAGGCTCCCGTGATGTAAGTCATGGGCCCCGCCTGCTCCCTAAAATATCACTGGTTTGCTCCTTTCTATATATAGGGTGCCTGCATTCTGCATGAACTGGTTGCACGGCCACATGTGCAAATGGCTTGAGATACCTATTAGGTCCATAAATTACCACATAGCATAGATTCAACACTAAAAACAGCAACAATTTTTTGTTGACAAAGGACAGCTGGACATATAAAGGGCCCCATTACCTTCAGTAGCTGAGGGCCTCGTCAAACCTACATCCAGCCCTGGTTGGAGTCCCAAACAGCCATGCTAGCAGGGGCAACAGTGACAGATCGGCTTGGGGACAGTTTCGGGAAACGGATCACTCTTGTTCCATCGCCCCTCCAACTTGAAATTTGCTATAATGTTCCTGCAGGAACTCCTTAAATATTTCCCATTGAATTTGCTAAGGTGTTGCTCTCTTTGCCTTGCTACAGATACACAGAGTGAGTGAGGGCCCTGGATTTGGGGTTGGGAAATGGCCAAATGGAACGTCCGTGTTTGACCTGGCAGTGTGGTGTAGTGGTTAGTGTGTTGGACAGGGGGAGACCAGGGTTTGGCTCCTCCCGCTCAGCCACAAAGCACACTGCGTGACCTTGGGGGGGCCAGTCGCTGAACTTCTCACGCCCTCCCTACCTCACAGGGCTGTTGTGATAAAATAATGGGAGAACCAGGTACGCGGCGCTGTATTAAAATAATACATTACCAACAACTTCGTGCCCTTTGAATGATTCTCGCCCCGTATCCGAGGCTCGGCAAACTCGACGCCACTAAGGCAATTTCCGGAACCTGATAAGAAGTCTAGAATTGCAAAAAAGAGGGTCCCGGATGCCTCCCCCCGTTGGCTGGGGGGGGGAGCAGTCAGCCGTTCCTCCATCTAAGTGCTCTCAAGACAACGCGCTTATCTGATAAGATGTGCCCTCAACCGTACATATTAATTTGGAGTTAGAATTATGATGGCAAAGCTGGGGGGGGGGGGAGGAATGGCCCCGAGCGCAGAAGGCAGGCAGTCGGCCAAAGTGACTTGCAGGAAACTCCCTCGCCATTTCTGAAAGGCACCTTTTTCTTCCGCTAGCCCCGGGGCCAGGCTGAGATTTTTCGTGGACGCACAAAATTGGAAGGGTCATGTAGTCCAACTCCCAGCGATGCAGGAATCACAGGTGCTTGGAGGTGGGGGGGGTGAAGGAAGAGGGGGCCCCCGACCTTCTGTGTTCAGAAATTGGTCTGATTGGGCAGTCACTTCTGTGTGGGCGAGGGACGGGCCTCCTTGCCCACCTGGCCTCAAGGCAGTGGTGTAGCAAGGTTAGGTGGTACCCGGTGCGAAAAATTTCTTGTCACCCCTCCACACACACACATTGAAATTTATTTATTGCTTGCAAAAATGGTCTGACTTTATTCCATTTCTGCCTAGGACTTGCCTATCAGAAGGTCGGCGGTTCGAATCCCCGCAATGACGGGGTGAGCTCCCGTTGCTCGGTCCCTGCTCCTGCCAACCTAGCAGTTCGAAAGCACACCAGTGCAAGTAGATCAATAGGTACCGCTCCGGCGGGAAGGTAAACGGTGTTTCCGTGCGCTGCTCTGGTTTTGCCAGAAGCGGCTTAGTCCTGCTGGCCACATGACCCGGAAGCTGTACGCCGGCTCCGCAATGAGCGCAACAACACCAGAGTCGTCCGCGACTGGACCTAATGGTTAGGGGTCCCTTTACCTTTTAAAGTTGTTGAGCTTTTGGGGGGGAGATCGTGTGCCTTGTGATGCGATGAGGAGTCTGCCGCCACATTCTAAAAGGGTATGGGATGTTGATTAGGTCAACCAAAAGCCTGGTTAAAAAGGAATGTTTTTGCCTGGCGCCTAAAGGTGTGTAATGAAGGCGCCAGGCGAACTTCCCTGGGGAGAGTGTTCCACAGACGGGGAGCCACTGCAGAGAAGGCCCCGTTCTCGTGTTGCCACCCTCCGGACCTCTCAAGGAGGAGGCACACGAGGGAAGGCCTCAGAAGATGATCTCAGGTCTGGGTAGGTTCATATGGGGAGAGGTGGTCCTTGAGGTATTGCGGTCTTGAGCCGTTTAAGGCTTTATAGGTCAAAACCAGCACTTTGAATTGGGCCCGGAAACTAATCGGTTTAGACACCCCCCCCCTTTTTCTTCTACACCAGGTTAGGTGGGGGGGGGGTTTGCTGGATGAGGCCAGAGTGTCACTGGACCGTTGCCACCGTCCTTCTGGGTTGTGAAAGGCAGCGTGCAGGGAGAGAGTTGCGAAGTGGAAAAAGCTAGTTCCCTTGCCAAGCAAGGAGCATGCCAGGCCGACCCTTCCAGCGAGCCAGGTGAGGGAGGGCAGACACAAACCCCACCATCGCTCAGCTGGCACCTGCCATTTTGTTTCCCCCCAGAATCCACTGGGGCAGCACCATGCCATGAGGTCACCTTGTTCCGAGGGATTATCCTGTGATGGGGAATACAGTCATCACCATCAAACCTTTTAATGGCGTCACATCCAAACATCCAAAACAAATCAATACAGAATTACCACTTCCCCAGTGGCGCAAAACATTTGCTTAAAGAAAGGAGGCAGAGCAGATCAGACGTCTGCAGTGTATTTCGACGACAAAAAACCAAATAGAGATAAGTAAAAGTAAAGGGACCCCTGACCATTAGGTCCAGTCGTAGCCGACTCTGGGGTTGCGGCGCTCATCTCGCTTTACTGGCCGAGGGAGCCGGCGTCCAGCTTCCGGGTCATGTGGCCAGCAGGACTGAGCCACTTCTGGTGAACCAGAGCAGCGCACGGAAACGCCGCTTACGTTCCCGCCGGAGTGGTACCTATTGATCTACTTGCACTTTGACGTGCTTTCGAAATGCTAGGTTGGCAGGAGCAGGGACCGAGCAACGGGAACTCGCCCCGTCGTGGGGATTTGAACCGCCGACCTTCTGGTCGGCAAGTCCTAGGCTCTGTGGTTTAACCCACAGCGCCACCCGCGTCCCTTAGAGATATTTGGCCACTAACTTGGTGAGCTCCTGATCATTCCCCAGTAATAGAAAACGTATGACCTCCGACTCTGGTTTCCATTTGGGGATACAGAAATTGTTGACGGAGATCAGCATATAGTTTACACTTGAAAACCATATGTATAAGGGTTTCCACCAGGTGGTCTTCACATGGGCAAGTTCTTTCTCCTTCCACCCTGCCTGAGAACCTTCCCCAAAGGAGGTTTGAATTAAACCTGGCAAGCGAAAATGCCCTTCTTTCTTGAGGGTTAAGCAGAAATTCAAGGTACCATATTTTTTGCTCTATAAGACGCACCAGACCACAAGACGCACCTAGTTTCTGGAGGAGGAAAACAAGAAAAAAATATCCTGAATCTCAGAATCCAGAACAGCAAGAGGGATCGCTGCGCAGTGAAAGCAGCAATCCCTCTTGCTGTTCTGGCTTCTGGGATAGCTGCGCAGCCTGCATTCGCTCCATGAGACGCACACACATTTCCCCTTTTTAGGAGGGGAAAAGTGAGTCTTATAGAGCAAAAAATACGGTAATTTTGTGCGCCCAAGAAAGTTGAAAATAAAGAGGGGAACATGTTTTCTCTGCTGCTGCTGTTAGTTCTTGGCGTTCAGTATCCCACAACCTACTTTTTATTATAGCCTTGGCAGATGGTAGGGACATTGATCACAAAAATTCCACTGACGGGGGAATACAGAGAGACCTCAGTTCTCGAACATCTCTGTTGACAAAACCCAAACGCCGAAAACCCGGCAGTAATTGCTTCGGTCTTCGAGCGATTTTCGGAAGCCGAACACGCTACCCTGAGATCAAGAATCCCGTGCTCTAATGACCTGAGTCAGCCCTGAGTGCTCCTTCCAGTGAGCACTCAGGGCTGATTTCCTTAACCTCTCCATTCTGAAGGAAATCAGCCCTGAGTGCTCACTGGAAGGACAGATCCTAAAGCTGAGGCTGCAAGACTTTGGCCACCTCAGGAGAAGACTCCCTGGAAAAGACCCTGATGCTGGGAAAGATGGAGGGCGCAAGGAGAAGGGGATGACAGAGGACGAGATGGTGGGACAGTGTTCTCGAAGCTACCAGCATGAGTTTGACCAAACTGCGGGAGGCAGTGGAAGACAGGAGGGCCTGGCGTGCTCTGGTCCAGGGGGTCACGAAGAGGCGGACACGACTAAACGACTCAACAACAACAATGACAGAGCTGTCCAAGCATCCTTATATTTGGGGCGGCAAACACCCCCACCAATTTGTGGGGGCTGTGGCGGCTGCAACGCATCCGGTTCCTCCTCCCAGGTTTGGGAGGGGTGAGGCGATGGAAGCCCCCCTGAACCCCCCAGCTCTTGTCTACGGTGATTCCCCAAAGCTCAGCTGTCAGGAGCCATCCTCCTTGCCACGGCGGATCTCCCAGCTGCCGGCGCGAGGCCTGTCAAGTCGCATTAAGGCCACGCCAGCCTCCCTTTCTATAGGGGTCCGTCAGACGCATTATGGATAAGTGTAATGGAGGTGCAGAATATGAAGCCAAGGATCAAACTTTCGGAGCGGAGATAAATATTGATATTAAGGTTGTCAGAGCTGGCGGGGTGACACTCCGCGCCGGACGGGAAATCGCCTGGCCCTGTCTTTCAGGCTTCCACCCCCACCACCAGCCCATCTGTCGAAACGTCACCCAAATGGATATCTGCTCACACACATACACACACACACACAACCACACACAGAAACACACAGGCTGCTTCTCCTGTTACACTCCTGGCTGGAATTTATGTCTTGAATCTCTGTCTTGATCCTGGGGCTCCCCCAAGATGGACCTCCTTTGCTCATGGGAGAAAACGTTGGCCTCTCAAGTAGACTTGAAACGTGGAGCCTTCGGGAGAATCGGTATAGTGGTACCTTGGTTCTCAGACTTAACGCATTCCGGAAGTCGGTTCCAAAACCAAAACGTTCCAAAACCAAGGCACGCTTTCCCATAGAAAGTAATGCAAAACAGATTAACCCGTCCCAGACTTTTAAAAACAACCTCTAAAACAGCAATTTAACCTGAATTTTGCTGTCTAACGAGACCATTGGTGCATAACATGAAAGCAAAACTCAATGTGCTGTACTATAAAATAAATAAGACAGTATTGTAGATGATAAAAATTAAAATTATTTTTTCCCCTTACCTGCACCGATGATAGTTATTGTTTGGTTATTGTTACATATGTAACTGGCTGTAAAGTAATATAACATTGTATATAATAAAACTGTAATCGTCATATCAACAAATGGCAAAGCAGAGTTCCTGATGGCAATAACATATCATATTAGAACAAACGAACTTGCCTTCTGCATAGTCCTATGTCTTGAGAGTGTAACAAACAGAACCACTTAGTAACAATAATCTTCAGTCTCTGACTGGCAATTTCTGCGTTCCTGTGGACTATTTGGGCTGAAAAACCTTCTGAAAAATCTCCTGGAAACCTTGTCGCTGAAGAAGCCCAATGGGCAAAACAAGGGTGTATCCTGAGAAGTGGTCTATCATCAGCTGCCTTATTGTTACTAAGTAGTTCTGTTTGTTACACTCTCAAGACATAGGTAAAGGGACCCCTGACCATTAGGTCCAGTCGTGGACGACTCTGGGGTTGCGGCGCTCATCTCACTTTACTGGCCGAGGGAGCCGGAGTACAGCTTCCGGGTCATGTGGCCAGCAGGACTAAGCCGCTTCTGGCGAACCAGAGCAGCGCACGGAAACGCCGGTTACCTTCCCGCTAGAGCAGTACCTATTTATCTACTTGCACTTTGACGTGCTTTCACACTGCTAGGTTGGCAGGAGCAGGGACCGAGCAACGGGAGCTCACCCCGTCATTGCGGGGATTCGAACCGCCAACCTTCTGATTGGCAAGTCTTAGGCTCTGTGGCTTAACCCACAGCGCCACCTGCGTCCCTTCTCAAGACATAGGACTATGCAGAAGTTCGTTTGTTACACTTTTAAGACACAGAAGGATGCAGAAGGAAGATATCAGTTTGAAATGGCATTGCCAACAGGAACTGTACATTGTAATCATTGGACTTGACAATCCTTGGACTTGACTATCCTTGGACTTCACGACAATAATAACATATAGAAGGTTAATAGTAATATGATATGTTATTGCCATCAGGAACTGTGCTTTGCCATTTTTTGATATGACGATTACGGTTTTATTATATATAATGTTATATTACTTTACAGCCAGTTACGTGTGTGTTGTGGTAGGGACCCCTGACCATTAGGACTAAGCCACTTCTGGCGAACCAGAGCAGCACACGGAAATGCCGTTTACCTTCCCGCCGGAGCGGTACCTATTTATCTACTTGCACTTTGACGTGCTTTCGAACTGCTAGGTTGGCAGGAGCAGGGACCGAGCAACGGGAGCTCACCCCGTCACGGGGATTCAAACCGCCGACCTTCTGATCGGCAAGCCCTAGGCTCTGTGGTTTAACCCACGTCCCTTGTGGTAGGCTTAGAAATGTGCTAAGCAGGAGGATTCAAACCAGGGCCCCCCCAGGACCTAGTCCAATGCTCTTAACCCCTATGCTACCCTGACTTTCCCTTCCCAACTTGCACGTCACCAAACAGTGGAGAGAAGAATAGGTGGCTTAGCGTTAACTTTGCAAATTGAAACTTCCATCAAATCACTCTCAATTCTTTAGGACACTTAATCTTTAAATCAGACCCGAGCCGGAGAGACAAGTGAACTCTGTAAACCAAGGCACCTCGAACTAGCTGCCCTCTTTCCCATTGGCCCTCCTTCCAAAGACCAACAACCAGCTCAAAAGTCTCCTTTTCCCAAATCGCAGCAAACACACACACACCAAACCGCAAATGCGTGTCGGAATGAATTGTGCAAAATTCATTAAACGTCTCCCGATTTGGGCCATTTGCATAATGCATTCCAATTGCTAGATTTGGGGGAGGTTTCTTCCGGGGATCGCAGGGATTTCTTTTCATTCTCCCGAGCTTAAGACGCCCCCCCTCCCCAAATTCCCCAAACTTAAATCATATCGTCTCCCCATTCCTCGCCTGCTTTTTGTCTTCCCCGCTCATTTCTGTTGACAATCCCCTAATACCATTTGATGCAGAGGGTTTATGATATATTTTTATAGCAATTCATTGGTTTCCTGACCTCTTTTAAAACAGCCTCTGATTCTACCCCCCCTCCTCCCCCAACACACACACACACACACACACACAATTTTAAATGCAAATTTTCTCTGTCCCTGAAGAAATTTCTTGATACCGGTATGGATTTTAATTCCTCCTCCTTTTTTTAAAAAAACAACCCACACACCATAAAACTTAACTCCTTTGTCGTTCCCTCTGTTAAAGAAAGAGCTCTCAGTCTTTGAAACTTGTCTTCGTTCCCCCCCCCCACTGTAAACCTCCTGGGGGCCACATTTCCTCGCGAAAAACATTGTGGGGGCCAGTGGGCAGGACAAATATAGATAGTTAAAAGCACACTCACCCTCTGCCATTTAGTGAAGTAAGAGTTATAGTCACAATGGAAGGAATGTGTTCCCCGGAGGAGATTTGACCTAATATATGGATCTTTGGCTTCCCTAGGGACGCGGGTGGCGCTGTGGGTCAAACCACAGAGCCTAGGACTTGCCGATCAGAAGGTCGGCGGTTCGAATCCCCGCAATGACGGGGTGAGCTCCCATTGCTCAGTCCCTGCTCCTGCCAACCTAGCAGTTCGAAATCACGTCAAAGTGCAAGTGGATAAATAGGTACCACTCCGGCAGGAACGTAAGCGGCGTTTCCGTGCGCTGCTCTGGTTTGCCAGAAGCGGTTTAGTCCTGCTGGCCACATGACCCGGAAGCTGTACGCCGGCTCCCTCGGCCAGTAAAGCGAGATGAGTGCCAGAACCCCAGAGTCTGGACCTAGTGGTCAGGGGTCCCTTTACCTTTACCTTTTATGGCTTCCCTACGCCCATCTATCCCTGGGGAAACTTGATGTTCTGTCTCACAGAACATTTGCCCATCGAGGGCCACATTCTGGGCGCCAGAATTTAAGGAGCAGATTGACAAGCCAGAAGGTATTTCCAGAGGACAACGACCAAGATGATCCAAAGTCTGGAAACCAAACCAGATGAGGATGATGAGGAACAGTTGAGCCTGGAAAAGAGGAGAATGGTCAAGGGAAGTCATAAAGGTAAAGGGACCCCTGACAATTAAGTCCAGTCGCGAACGACTCTGGAGTTGCGGTGCTCATCTCGCTTTTCTGCCTTGGTCAGACCCCACCTACAGTCCCGTGTTGAGTTCTGAGCACCACAATCAATAATAATAATAATAATAATAATAATAATAATAATAATAATAATACCCCACACATCTGGCTGGGTTTCCCCAGCCACTCTTGAGTGGTCCCAACAGAATATTTATAATAACATTAATAAAAAAGTGGTAAAACATCAAACATTAAAAACTTCCCTAAACAGGGCTGCCTTCAGATGTCTTCTAAAAATCAGATAGTTGTTTATTTCCTTGACATCTAATGGGAGGGTGCCACCACCGAGAAGGCACTACCTGGTTGCTTGTAGCTTCACTTCTTGCAGGGAGGGAACCGCCAGAAGACCCTTGGGAACTGGACCTCCGTGTCCAGGCTGATCGATGGGGATGGAGACACACCTTCAGGTCTACTGGGCCGAGGCCGTTTAGGGCATTCAAGGTCAGCGCCAACACTTTTAATTGCGCTTGGAAACGTACTGATTTCAGAAGGATATTGACAAGCCAGAAGGTTTGCAGAAGAGGGCAACCAAGATGATCAAGGGTCTGGAAACCAAGCCTGATGAGGAACGGTTGAGGGAGCTGGAGATGTTTAGCCTGGTTAATAATAATAATATTTTTATTAATTGTTCCCTGCCCATCTGGCTGAGAGGAGATATGATAGCCATCTTCAGATATCTGAAGGGCTGTCGCATGGAAGAGAGAGCAAGCTTGTTTTTCCTTGCTTTATCGGCTAGGACCCGAACCAATGTATTCAAGTTACAAGAAAGGAGATTCCAAGTGAATGTTTGAGGACCCTGAGATCATCTTCCAAGGCCTCCTCTTCGAGAGGTCTGGAGGGTGGCAACACGAAAACGGGGCCTTCTCTGCAGTGGCTCCCCGTTTGTGGGAACGCTCTCCCCAGGGAAGTTTGCCTGGCGCCTTCATTACACACCTCTAGGCGCCAGACAAAAATGTTCCTTTTTAACCAGGCCTTTGGTTGATCCGTGGCCTCATTGGGCTCTAAATGTACGGTGTGACCGGGGGTTACTGTGGCAGGTCATGGGACCACGAAGCCAGAGCTTTCTCAACCCCGGCGCCTGAAACCTTTCAGCTGGTGCCTGAACTCGGCTCCCTCTGCATTCCTCCGCTCTCAAAATCCTCTCTTCCTTTCCACCTCTTTCCCCCTCTTTCCCAATCCGGCGTTTTATTCTTTTATTAGCCTCTTCGACATCTCACGTTCCCGTTGTTGTTATTGTTTTTCCCCCCACCATCAAGCAACCTCATTAACACAGATCAAAAGGAGCCGTTAATGATTTATAAAGGTGCGGCAGTTTGGAGAAATTAAATAATTTAGGCCACGGGGGGGGGAGGAGGGGGAGCGCATGTGTGTGTGTCCCCAAAGGCAGTTCCTTACGGCGCGGGAACTGCAAGTGCGGAATCGTTTCCCTGCTGGGGGGCCGTTTCCCCCCCACCAATCCTGGTTCCGCTGGGCTGGCCCGCCTCCCTCCCCCTGGGACTATTGCGCAAATAAAAGGAGAGGGTGCCAAGTTGACTGACAGGGAGACTGGCCAACCACGAGGATGGCCCAGCACAGGAAGCTTGCACAAGGTGTTTTCAGGGGGCGAGGGGAGCATTGCATGCCTTCTGTGGATAGTTGGTACCCATGACTCTTTGAGATGTCACTGTCCATTTATTCACCTGTGACACATTTCGCAGGATGCAGGTGGAGCCTCTTGGGTTTGCCGATCAGAAGGTTGGCGGTTCGAATCCCCGCAACAGAGTGAGCTCCCGTTGCTCTGTCCCAGCTCCTGCCAACCTAGCAGTTCAAAAACACACC
Source organism: Podarcis pityusensis (assembly GCF_964106645.2). Classification (NCBI taxonomy): domain Eukaryota; kingdom Metazoa; phylum Chordata; class Lepidosauria; order Squamata; family Lacertidae; genus Podarcis; species Podarcis pityusensis. The sequence goes on from NC_138043.1 coordinate 3,556,216, forward strand.
AGTGCAAGTAGATAAATAGGTACCACTGTGGCGGGAAGGCAAACAACGTTTCCGTGCTATCTGGTTTCCGTCACGGTGTCCTGTTGCGCCAGAAGCGGTTCAGTCCTGCTGGCCACATGACCTGGGAAGCTGTCTGTGGACAAACGCCGGCTCCCTCGGTCTGTAAGCGAGATGTGCGCCGCAACCTCGTAGTTGCCTTTGACTGGACTTAACCGTCCAGCGGTCCTTTACCTTTACCTTTTTTTTTACCTTAACTGCATTTCCCACAAATGTAAAGGTAAAGGGAACCCTGATGATTAGGTCCAGTCGTGACTGACTCTGGGGTTGCGGCACTCATCTTGCTTTATTGGCTGAGGGAGCTTCCGGGTCATGTAGCCAGCATGACTAAGCCGCTTCTGGCTAACCAGAGCAACGCACGGAAACGCCGTTTACCTTCCTGCCGGAGCAGTACCTATTTATCTACTTGCACTGGTGTGCTTTCGAACTGCTAGGTTGGCAGGAGCAGGGACCGAGCAACGGGAGCTCACCCAGTCGCGGGGATTCGAACCGCCGACCTTCTGATCAGCAAGTCCTAGGCTCTGTGGTTTAACCCACAGCGCCACCCGCGTCCCTCCCACAAATGTATCTCTGTTCAAAGCAACATGTGCTCAAAAATAGCCTACATTAGGAGTGAGGATGGTTTTATAACCCAAGGGTCGGATTTCCTTTGGGGTGGTGGCGAATTCTGGTTCTGGGCGCAGGGGGAGCAGAAGGGAAAGTGGGCATGGCAGCCAGTGCAAATTTCACCGTTTTGGAGCAGGATGGTGTCCACACACCCACTCTCTGCAAGAAAGGGGCATGATCAGATTTGGAATCAGAATTATGACGCAAGCTGAAACGGAGAACACAACCGTTTGCCTAAAGAACACGCAACAATTCAGAGCTGGGGGTATCAGCTCCCCGGGCCTGAAGCTCACTGGGGGCCAGTCGCTGCCTCTCAGGCTGACCCACCTCACAGGGTTGTCGTTGGCAAGAAATAAGGATGATGATAATAATAATAATAATAATAATAATAATAATAATAATAATTTATTATTTGTACCCCGCCCATCTGGCTGGGTTTCCCCAGCCACTCTGGGCGGCTTCCACAAAGACCAAAAATACACTAAGATGTCACACATTAAAAACTTCCCTGAACAGGGCTGCCTTAAGATGTCTTCTGAATGTCAGGTAGTCGTTTATCTCTTTGACATCTGGTGGGAGGGCGTTCCACAGGACGGGCGCCACTACCGACAAGGCCCTGTGGCTGGTTCCCTGTAGCTTTGCTTCTCACAGGGAGGGAACTGCCAGAAGACCCTCAGAGCTGGACCTCAGCGTCCGGGCGGAAGGATGGGGGTGGAGACGCTCCTTCAGGGATACTGGGCCATTTAGGGCTTTCAAGGTCAGCACCAACACTTTGAATTGTGCTCGGAAACTTCCTGGGAACCAATGTAGGTCTTTCAAAACCGGTGTTATGTGGTCTCGGCGGACCTTGGAGAGAGGAAAAGGTTGGATACCAATGGGATAAATATATAAATACCGTATTTTTTGCTCCATAAGACTCACTTTTTCCCTCCTAAAAAGTAAGGGGAAATGTGTGTGCGTCTTATGGAGCGAATGCAGGCTGCGCAGCTATCTCAGAAGCCAGAACAGCAAGAGGGATTGCTGCTTTCACTGCGCAGCGATCCCTCTTGCTGTTCTGGCTTCTGAGATTCAGAATATTTTTTTCCTTGTTTTCCTCCTCCAAAAACTAGGTGCGTCTTATGGTCTGGTGCGTCTTACAGAGCGAAAAATACGGTACATTGTGGGAAAGTTTATAAAGGGGGGAGGGGACTTCCTCTCTCTGGGAAATAGAAGAACAATTTCCCCCTTCCACCCTCTCCGCCACCTCGGTGGTTCCATTCGCTTCGAGCTGTAGGCCTAATTCTCTCCAGCCCATTCCCGCCAGCGGTCAGAAAATAGCATTTCAGCGGGGGATTCGGAAATACTTACGGCCGCCGCAGAGAAACATAAGGAACCTCTGCAAGCTGGGGGAATAATAATGATTCCACTTCTCTCACCCCCACCCACATCCCCCTCTTTTCTTCTTCATATCCCACCCTCCCCTCATTCCGGCAGTTTTCCTACGAGGATAGCTCATTGGCCTCGTGGATGCCGTAAGCGTCGTCGGCTCTTTGAAGGATGGCCAGCCCCTTCTTGCTATCTGATGCATCTTTTGGGGCAAGTAAAGGTAAAGGGACCCCTGATCATTAGGTCCAGTTGTGACCGACTCTGGGGTTGCGGCGCTCATCTCGCTTTACTGGCCGAGGGAGCCGGCGTACAGCTTCCGGGTCATGTGGCCAGCAGGACTAAGCCGCTTCTGGCGAACCAGAGCAGCGCATGGAAATGCCGTTTACCTTCCCGCCGGAGTGGTACCTATTTATCTACTTGCACTTTGAGGTGTTTTCGAACTGCTAGGTTGGCAGGAGCTGGGACCGAGCAACGGGAGCTCACCCCGTCATTGCGGGGATTCGAACCGCCAACCTTCTGATCGGCAAGCCCTTCGCTCTGTGGTTTAACCGCGTCTCCGCCACCCGCGAGGGGCAAGAGATGTGTGCAAAATCGCCAGAGGTGCCCACATAAATGCGGCTTGCACCTGCAATGCCCCTCCCCAAAGTCTCTCCAAAGCCACCTTTCGTTGTTTCCCAACCTTTTGGTCTCCAGCTGTTTTGAGGCTATGATTCCCATCATCCCTAACTAGGTCAGGGGTGATGGGAATTATAGTCCGGAAACAGCTGGAGACGCCAGGCTGGGAAACACTGCTCTAGGGAATAGATGAGCAAAACACTTTCCAGAACCATGCCAATCTTCTTTCAATGCTTTCCAACACCCAGAATTTTGGGAACACAGTTCTCATCAGGCCCTAAAAGCCTAGCTGTATGAGCCTGGGGTTGGCGGGAGTTGTAGTTCAGAACGTCTGCTGGGCTGAGTTATATACAGTGGTCCCTTGGTTCTCAAACTTAATCCGTTCCAAAACCAAAGCGTTCCAATACCCAGACCCCCTATAAAGTAATGCGAAACGGAACAATCAGTTCCAGGCTTTTATTTTATTTTATTTTTTTTAAAAATAATTTTTATTAAAGTTTTAAACAACAAAAGAAAAAAAAAACAACACACACAAAAAACAATACAAAACTCAACAATAAAAAACAAAAAGCATAACAATTAAAAACAAACTCTCTTTTCCATTTCCAATTTTAAATTACTTATTTTCTGGACTTCCTCATACCTCCCTCTTTTGTATTCCAATCCACATTATTTGTCCAGCAGTTTCTTTTCCACTTTTTTAATCCCAATCTTTAATTTAATAAAATGTTAAAATATATAACTTCAACTTTTTAAAATCTAATCCTTGATCTTAATATCATATAACGTTAAAATTTTCCCTTTTAGTATCAAATTTCCATTTCTTTAAACATCTTTAATCTTGAACAATCAGTTCCAGGCTTTTAAAAACAACCAATTGAACATGAATTTTACTATCTAAAGAGACCATTGACTCATAAAATGAAAGCAATAATCAATGTACTGTACTGTAAAATAAATAAGACAGTATTGTAGATGATTTAAAAAAAAATTCAAAAATTCTTACCTGCACTGATGATAGTCATTGTTTAGATGAAGGGCTTTTATCCATTTCCGCAGTCACACAATCCACCAATCAGTAGCTGAACTGGGTTCCACACAGTCACAAAAATGAACCGAAAAAGCCTCCGAAACAAAAACGCAAAATAAATAGCAAAAACAAAAGCGCCAAACTCAATCTGTTCCGGAAGTCCATTTGACTTCTGAAATGTTCGAAAACCAAGGCGCAGCTTCTGATTGGTGCAGGTGTCCCAGAAACAATAGCCGACAGCCTCATCGGACGTTCAGCTTCTGGAAAATGTTCAGAAACAGGAACACTTACTTCCAGGTTTTCAGCATTTGGGAACCAGGTTGTTTGAGTACCAAGGCGTTTGAGAACCAAGGTACCGCTGTACCATGTTCCCCTCAGTGTGAAAAATCTTCCCCACCTCAAATTCAAACAAGGAACAGGAAGGTGGAAAGGATGATTACTTTTAATCCATTTTAACCACCAACCATCTGCATCCAGGATTCTGCTTCCAATCCCAAACGCACCCCGGAAATGAGGCATCTGAAAGGGTCTTAACAAAAGACCGGCCAAATCTGTGCTATTCTAATAGCCGGGTACATATTTCCCCCTCTCTGAATATTTATGCGAATTTAGGGATCATCTTTATCCGCTCTTCTTGCATTTCACTTTGTGGGGCTGTTAAAACAGGACTCGTTTCAATAAATAAAAAGACTTAAACCCTTTTTTTTATTATTTTTGAAAGGAGGGGGAGGGAAGAAAGAGGAAATCTAAATGAGATCGCAAAGCACTTTCCAACTTAGGTGGGAAAAAATCCGTTCCAATGACACTTCGAGTCAATATACGGCTAATTGAAAGATTTATTTCGCAGCCCATGCTGAACGCAATATGGACTCTTGCCAGTTGCTGGGGCGTACACACACACGGCATATTAACATCACACCCAGACAATTGAGTTGAGCTTGTTAATGAAAAAATCTGAGGGCTCCCTTGGACAAAAACAAAGACACCAACCAGGATTACTTGGAGCAAAACAGCAGCCTGTAGGCTTGGCCTTTATTGAACTGTTGCAACAGGGTGTTCCCCTCACCTGCAGGAGAGAGGAGGGACCCAGAAAAATGGTGTGCAAGACCTTATAAAGACTTTTGAAATTGCCACCCTGTAGATCAAGACCACCCCCAGAAACATCATACATACATCACAGAAGGGGTGTAACCTAAGACCACCCCTCAGATACATACATCACAGAAAGGAGGGGTTGAGGGAGGAGTTGTGGTGGTAACCTGAGTGTCCTGTCACCTGGCTGGTTCCCCCTCCCCATAATTACATTCCTGAGGACAAAGAGGAGTTCACTGTTTCCTGCCCCCAGAGGGAAGGGTTGGTCACTGTCCTCTGTTTCAGTCCTGCTGAATCCACTCCCATATGCAAGTTCTTTGTGATCTTGATGGTCTTCTGTCTAGGACCATCAGGGTTGGCCTAGCAACTGGGCAGGGCTCCTGTGGATGTGCTGGTATGCTCAAAGGATTATGGCTGCCCTCTATCAAACCTTCCCCATTTTGTAGTCCTTCCTTCATGGAGTAAAATAAAAGTGGAACAGTGCAAATCCGATGTATGGTTGATTTTCTATGAATTTATAACAGAAGCGTAGCGTATGTTGTGTGTGAGTGTGAGTGTGTGTGAAGTTTGTACAAATTGAATGATTTGGGGGGGGGGGGGTTCCTGCTACAACACACACACGGCATATTAACATCACACCCAGACAATTGAGTTGAGCTTCACACAGGAATAGGGATCTAGTTTTCCCCGCAACAGCCAGCTTGCTGTCCGGGGAGGCCAAGGCAGAAAAGGAGAAAGCGATTGGAAAATGAGCTTAAAAATGCACTCTGTGTGAAGTCCTTTCTCTGCCGGCTGCTGGGCTGCGGGATTAATGGTGAGGATGGTCTTAGCATCCGCAAAACATTTGGTTTCCAAAGCCCAGCCTTACGGGGATCGGTTCTGTCGGCGCACCAGCCCTTGGGGGGGAAAAAACCTCTCCACTCATGAGTCTGCATGTCTGCCCTTTTTTCCCAGGGTGTTAAGATTTTGTTCCCGCAGCATTGCGAGAGTCAAGGGTTCAGCTTTCGGCCCCCGGCTTCCTGGAAGTTAGATTCCTAGAACGAGGAACATGTGTATTTTTGTCTTTAATTTCTAAGTGCATCGTTCTGGATTCTCTGCGAACATTCCCACAGCCACGGCAGTGCCGAAATTATGTATACGCTAAACAAGCTACAGCTTAGGGCCCCACTCTCTTGGGGGCCCCAAAAAAATTTAAAGGAAAAAACCTACTAGGTGTACATTTCCAAAATATAAAATAAAAAGCAAATGAAATAAAATCTACCTACAGCAACAGTGTTTTGTGTTGTGTAGGCTCCTATGATGTAAGTCATGGGCCCCGCCTGCTAGCCTGCTCCCTAAAATATCACCAGTTTGCTCCTTTCTATATATAGGGTGCCTACATTCTGCATGGACTGGTTGCGTGGCAACATGGGCAAATGGCTTGAGATACCTATTAGGTTCATAAATTACCATATAGCATGTAAAGGTAAAGGGACCCCTGACCGTTAAGTCCAGTCGTGGCCGACTCTGGGGTTGCGGCGCTCATCTCGCTTTACTGGCCAAGGGAGCCGGCGTACAGCTTCCGGGTCATGTGGCCAGCAGGACTAAGCCGCTTCTGGCGAACCATATTGAACACAAAAAACAGTGACAATTTGTTGTTGGCAGAGGATAGTTGGAAATATAAAGGGACCCATTCCCTTCAGTAGCTTAGGGCCTCATCAGACCTAAATCCGGCCCTGAGCCAAGATGCCCTTTGATCCCACTGTGCCGTATTTTAGGAAAATAAAATCATAGATTTAGTGAGCCTGGGTATCATCTAGTGCAACCTCCTGCAAGGTAGGAATATGCAGCTGTTATGGGAATCAAACTTGCAACCGTGGTGTTGGCAGCAGCATGTTGTAAACAACTGAGCTAAGAACGTCAGGAGAGCCCCTCAGATTCATCATCATCATCATCATCATCATCATCATCATATATTTATACCCTGCCCATCTGGCTGGGTTTCCCCAGCCACTCTGGGCAGCTCCCAACAGAATATTAATAATAAAAAGCAACATCAGACATTAAAAACTTCCCTAAACAGGGCTGCCTTCAGATGTCTTCTAAAAGGCAGATAGCTGTTGATTTCCTTGACATCTGATGGGAAGGTGCCACCACCGAGAAGGCCCTCTGCCTCGTTCCCTGTAACCTCACTTCTCGCAGGGAGGGAACCGCCAGAAGGCCCTCGGAGCTGGACCTCAATGTCCGGGCCGGACGATGGAGGTGAAGACGCTCCATCAGGGATACTGGGCCGTTTAGGGCTTGAAAGGTCAGCACCAACACTTTGAATTGCGCTCGGAAACATACTGGGAGCCAATGTAGGTCTTTCAGGTCCAGTGTTATATGGTCTTGGCGGCCGCTCCCAGTCCCCAGTGCGGCTGCCGCATTCTGGATTAGGTTAACCAAATACCCCAATGCAAAGCCCCTGAGCTAAGATGTGAGCACAGCAACTCCGCTCACTTTTCAAAGAATCACAGAGTTGGAAGGAGCCTGAGCACGATGGATAGGCAAACTAAGGCCCGGGGGCCGGATCTGGCCCAATCACCACCTCAATCCGGCCTGCAGACGGTCAGGGAATCAGCCTGTTTTTACATGTGTAGAATGTGTGCTTTTATTTAAAATGCATCTCTGGGTTATTTGTGGGGCATAGGAATTCTTTAATTCCTCCCCCCCAAAAAAAATATAGTCCAGCCCCCCACAGGGTCTGAGGGACAGTGGACCGGCCCCCTGCTGAAAAAGTTTGCTGACCCCTGACTAGCCCAGCCTGCTGCAAGACAAGAATCCTTTGCGCAATGTGGTGGTTCCCAGCAACTGGCCTTCATAAGCATTTCTGCCTCCAGCCGTAGAGGAAGAGCATAGTCACCATGCCTAGTAGCTATTAAAGGTAAAGGTAAAGGGACCCCTGACCATTAGGTCCAGTCGTGGCCGACTCTGGGGTTGCGGCACTCATTTCACTTTATTGGCCAAGGGAGCCGGCATACAGCTTCCGGGTCATGTGGCCAGCAGGACTAAGCCGCTTCTGGCGAACCAGAGCAGCGCACGGAAACGCCATTTACCTTCCCGCCGGAGTGGTACCAATTTATCTACTTGCACTTTGATGTGCTTTCGAACTGCTAGGTTGGCAGGAGCAGGGACCGAGCAACGGGAGCTCACCCCGTCATTGCGGGGATTCGAACCGCCGACCTTCTGATCGGCAAGTCCTAGGCTCTGTGGTTTAACCCACAGCGCCACCCACGTCCCCTAGTAGCTATTAAGAGTATCCAAAAAGCTTGGCTGCAGGATCAGGCCAAAGGGGGCCCATCTGGTCCGGCTCCCACAGGGGCCAGCCGGCTGCCCTTTGGGAATCCCACAAGGATGACTAGATTACAGGAGCAAGTCTCTTGCTTGCAAGTCCCAGCCGCTGGTATTCTTCCAAGGCATCCCTTGCCTCTGACAGAGGCGGCGAAACTCGAAGCCTCTCCCTCCACGAATTTGTCTAATCCTCTTTTAAAGCTGCCCCAGACAATCTTGTGGACCCAAAAGCTTTTGCCACATTAAACCTGTCCATCTGTAAAGGGTCTTTGTTGTCTTTGAGACAGACGCAGTCCATCCCCCCACCCCTGGAATGCCTTAACCAAACCCAGCGCCTAAATCTCCTCTTCTTTCTGAAAGCAGTGCACGTACGACCGGTGCCGTATTTACGTATGAGCTAAACAAGCTATAGCTTAGGGCCCCGCTCTCTTGGGGGCCCCCCCAAAAAAATTAAAGGAAAAAAACCTGGATGTACATTTCCAAAATATGAGATAAAAAAACAAATAAAATAAAACTTACATCCAGCAACAGTGTTTTGTGTTGTGTAGGCTCCTAGGATGTAAGTCATGGGCCCCGCCTGCTAGCCTGCTCCCTCAAATATCCCTGGTTTGCTCCTTTCTATATATAGGGTACCTACATTCTAAATGGGACGCGGGTGGCGCTGTGGGTTAAACCACAGAGCCTAGGACTTGCTGATCAGAAGGTCGGCAGTTCGAATCCCCGCTACGGGGCAAGCTCCTGTTGCTCAGTCCCTGCTCCTGCCAACCTAGCAGTTCGAAAGCACCTCAAAGTGCAAGTAGATAAATAGGTACCGCTCCGGCGGGAAGGAAAACGGTGTTTCCGTGCACTGCTCTGGTTCGCCAGAAGCGGCTTGGTCATGCTGGCCACATGACCTGGAAAAATGTCTGCGGACAAACGCCAGCTCCCTCGGCCAGTAAAGCGAGATGAGCGTCGCAACCCCAGAGTCGGCCACGACTGGACCTAACGGTCAGGGGTCCCTTTACCTTTACCTTTACATTCTGCATGGACTGGCTGCATGGCCACATGTGCAAATCGCTTTTGATACGTATTAGGTCCATAAATGACCACATAGCATATATTCAACACAAAAAAACAGTGACCATTTGTTCTTGACAAAGGACAGCTGGACATAGAAAGGCCCCATTACCTTCAGTAGCTGAGGACCGCATCAAACCTAAATCCATCTCTGCACACGATGGAGCTGTTTCGTGGCAAAATGATGCAATGGTTGTTTGGGGTGTGTAGTGGCCTATTTTGCAATGGTGCGATTTAGCGCTTCTGCGCATGCGGCGAACCCGGAAGTAACCCGTTCCGGTACTTCCAGGTTGCCGCGGGATGCAGCTTGAAAAGACGTAACCTGAAGCGGACGCAACATGAGGTATGACTGTAAAGTGATGGTTTTAAACAAAAACACAGGGAGATTCCTTGTAGCCAGTTGGCAGGAACAAGTCAGAGTAAATCACACCATGCAAGTCAGAGATAACTCTTTATTAACAAGAACACGATCTTCACAGAGTTTCAGGCCAAAGGAGCACACCCCCTGTAGATCTTGCTCCACAGATCAGTTGCCGAGTCCCTGCCACCCCACAGCCATCTGAGTCCCCACTTCTCTGGGGTTTTCCCCAAACAATCGGAGACTGTGTCTTGGTGCAGCCAACCTTTCCTCTGCCCTTTTCATGCCTCTACTGGTTCTGGGGCACGAACAATTCCACTTTCTGTAAACCAGTAATAATAATAATAATAATAATAATAATAATAATAATAATAATTTATTATTTATACCCTGCCCATCTGGCTGGGCTTCCCCAGCCACTCTGGGCGGCTTCCAAAATAATAATAATTAAAATACTGTAATACATCAAACATTAAAAGCTTCCCTAAACAGGGCTGGCTTCAGATGTCTTGTAAAAATCTAGTAGTTGTTGTTCTCTTTGACATCTGGTGGGAGGGCGTTCCACCGGGAGGGCACCACTACCGAGAAGGCCCTCTGCCTGGTTCCCTGTAACTTAGCTTCTCGCAGGGAGGGAACCGCCAGAAGGCCCTCGGTGCTGGACCTCAGTGTCCGGGCAGAACGATGGGGGTAGAGACGCTCCTTCAGATATACTGAACCAAGGCTGTTAAGGGCTTTAAAGGTCAGCACCAACACTTTGAATTGTGCTCGGAAACGTACTGGGAGCCAATGTAGGTCTTTCAAGACCGATGTTATATGGTCTCGGCGGCCGCTCCCAATCACTAGTCTAGCTGCCACATTCTGGATTAGTTGTAGTTTCCGGGTCACCTTCAAAGGTAGCCCCACGTAGAGCGCATTGCAGTAGTCCAAGCCGGAGATAACCAGAGCATGCACCACTCTGGAAAGGCAGTCCGCGGGCAGGGAGGGTCTCATCCTGCGTACCAGATGGAGCTGCCCTGGACACAGAATTGACCTGCGCCTCCATGGACAGCTGTGAGTCCAAAATGACTCCCAGGCTGCACACCTGGTCCTTCGGGGAAACAGTTACCCCATTCAGGACCAGGGAATCCTCCACACCCGCCCGCCTCCTGTCCCCCCAAAACAGTACTTCTGTCTTGTCAGGATTCAACCTCAATCTGTTAGCCGCCATCCATCCTCCAACTGTATTTTCTTCAATCCTCAAACCCAGATTTCATAAGCTCGTTTGCTTTTTCATGTAAAAAGTCTGTGGGAGCTGAAGTTTGCGGAGGGTCTGAGGGTTGTTAGCAGACCCCTCTATCCCCCGCCCAGAGCTGTGGTTCCCAGAGTGTTTTAACCATCAATTCCTCTTCCCAAGGAACTTTGATGAGTTTGCGGGGTATCAGCACTGCCAATAAATCAACCGTGTTGAACAAGTTGCTCATCTTGTACCAAGGGAATTAGCTTGGGAGCGTCGCAAGAGGGTGACGTTCTTACAAATCCGTCTCAATCCAGAGCTTCCAAGGTGCAAGGCTCGCCTTTCGGGGTTCATCGCAAAAGTTCCCCTGCTCTCCCCGAAGGTCATCGGTTACGAGGAGGGCAGCCCGGCGCGGACGCCATTATTATGGCAAAGTGTGAGCTGTTCCTTGAACCGTGGCCGAATTAAATCAAGCAGCCTCTGCAAACGGAGGGCCATTTCAGAAGACATTTGAAACAATTTGGATTGGAGATGGAATGTATTTATTTTCTCAGAGTAGTAAAAAAAAATAAAAAGCAACAACAACCCAAGAAGAAGAATCTGGAGAGTAGGTTTTGAACAAGGAGTCTCAAGAGATACCCGCTGCAATGGGAAATGTTATATATATATATATATGTTTTCCAATATAAAACTATACAAAACAAAACATCCAATTTATCACCAACATTTTTTTTTAACTTCCATCAACATGTCTGCTAATTCTCCGTCTTAATCACTTCTTGCACATTTCTTAATTTAATATTGCACTACAATAATATCTTAATTTACCTTATTTTTTAAAACAATATTTCTACCATACATTCTCACAGAGCTTCCTGAAAGCTTACAAACGTTATCTGGTCATCACATATAGTTTTCATATAATCTGTAAATTTAAACCAGTCTTCAGTGAATCTCTGGTCTCGTCGGTTCCGGATCCTTCCTGTTAATTTATCAGGTTCTGCGTATTCCATTAATTTCATTCTCCATTCTTCAATCGTAGGTAATTCTTCTTGTTTCCATTTTTGGGCCATTAGTATTCTTGCTGCTGTTACTGCGCATAAAAATAACTTCCATTCTTTCTTATTAATTTCATTTCCTATTATTCCTGATAGAAATGCATCTGGTTTCTTAACAAATGTATATTTCAACATCTTTTTTAACTCATTATATATCCTTTCCCAAAAGCATTTCACTTTTTTACACTCCCACCACATATGGTAAAATGTTCCTTCTTTTTCTTTACACTTCCAACATTTATTACTTACTTTATACATTTTTGCTAATCTTACTGGTGTTACATACCATCTATAACGGGAAATGTTCTTAGAAGACTTTTTTTTTTATGTGCGCAGAAGAGGATATCTGAGCGCTCGAATTTTGGAAGCTGGAATGTGCTTGTGATGGCCTGGGAATCCGATTCAGAGGCTGAACCGGAGGAATCCCAGCCTGCACAGGAGTCCCCGCCTCCAGGGCCGGCTGAGCTGGGGCAGGGCCTTGATTCTGAAGCGCCTGCACCTGTGCCGGATCCCCAGGAGCAGGCACCAGGTGAATCCGCTCTGGCTCCGGAGGCAATTGAGGACGCATTGCCTACAGGTGCGCCTCTCCCAGCCCTGTCAGGGGAAAGTGAGTCTCTCCCTGGGTCCAGTAACCCACCGGCCTCTCCTGAGCTGCAGAGGCTCAGGGCAGAGAGGCGGAGGGAACTGGGTTCTCTCAGGAGGAGTGCTCGCCTTAAGGCCAGGAGAGGCGGGTCACCTGGGGGCCGGGACCGCCCCTGGCCTCAGAGAGGATAAAGGCCAGTCAGCCCGGTCCCAGGTTGCGGGAGCAACGTCGTTGAAGAGCTGTTTCGGCCAGCACCCAGTCCTGTTCCCCCAGAGTTCCTGTCCTTGTCCGGCTCCTCGCTGTGGACCCCACTTCGCCCGTGGAGGACTGTCTGCCGACCCTCAACTCAGGTCCTGGACCTCACCCCACGATAACCTCCCCCCTGGACCAGCACAGTGCTCACAAAGCTGTCCCTGTTAATGCCTGGTCTCAATTTGATCAGGGAGGTTGTATTTAGCGGGGTTTGCGGGACGGGAGGGGGGGCGGAAGGCGAGGCGCCCACCTACCCACCAGCCAACCACCCCCAAACACATGTTGGGTAGATCTAATATTGTATGCCGCTCGATTTGGAACACTGTGTACAGTTCTGGTTTCCTCAAAACCAAAAGGATACTGTAGAGTTGGGACACGGGTGGCGCAGTGGTCTAAACCACTAAGTCTCTTGGGCTTGCCGATCAGAAGGTCGGTGGTTCAAAACCCCATGATGTAGTGAGCTCCCGTTGCTCGGTCCCTGCCAACCTAGCAGTTCGAAAGCACGCCAGTGCAAGTAGATAAATAGGTACTGATGCAGCGGGAAGGTATACGGCATTTCTGTGCGCTCTGGTTTCCGTCACGGTGTCCCATTGCACCAGAAGCGGTTTAGTCCTGCTGGCCACATGACCCGGAAAGCTGTCTGCGGACAAGAGGCCTGAAAGCGAGATGAGCGCCGCAACCCCAGAGTCGCCTTTGACTGGACTTAACCATCCAGGGACGCTCCCTGGAAAAGACCCTGATGTTGGGAAAGATGGAGGGCACAAGGAGAAGGGGACGACGGAGGACGAGATGGTGGGACAGTGTTCTCGAAGCTACCAGCATGAGTTTGACCAAACTGCGGGAGGCAGTGGAAGACAGGAGCGCCTGGCGTGCTCTGGTCCAGGGGGTCACGAAGAGGCGGACACGACTAAACGACTCAACAACAACAACAACAAACCATCCAGGGGCCCTTTACCTTTACTGTAGGGTTGGGAATGTTTCAAAAAAGAGGAACCCAGATGATCAGATGAACAACTCCCCTTTGAGGAAAGTTCAGAATAAAGGTAAGTGGCGACATGAGCAAAGTTTGCGAAGTTATAAACCTTGAGCTGCTAAATAGCTCAGATCTGAGGTCTACTCAGATCTGTTTCCCATATGACCGAGCTACGTAGCAGCTGGGAATTATCCACATTGATTGTGATGAGCCTAAGCACTGTCATGAAATGAACATTTTGAACACTGGCTAGCCATACTTGAGTTGCTAGACAGCTCAGATCACATACCTACTGAGGCCTGTTTCCCAAGTACAGTGGTACCTCGGGTTAAGTACTTAATTCGTTCCGGAGGTCCGTACTTAACCTGAAACGGTTCTTAACCTGAAGCACCACTTTAGCTAATGGGGCCTCCTGCTGCCGCCGCGCCGCCGGAGCATAATTTCTGTTCTCATCCTGAAGCAAAGTTCTTAACCTGAAGCACCATTTCTGGGTTAGCGGCGTCTGTAACCTGAAGCGTATGTAACCCGAGGTACCACTGTATAGTGGTACCTCGGCTCCCGAACGCCTTGGGAGTCGAACGTTCACTTCTGAAGCGAGTGTTCCGGTTTTTGAACTTTTTTTGGAAGCCGAACGTCCGGCACTGCTTCCGCTATTGTTTTCGGCGCGCCTGCGCCATCGGAAACCAACCGGAAGCTGCGCTTTGGTTTCCGAATGTTTCAGAAGTTGGACGGACATCCAGAACGGATTCCACTTGACGTCCGAAGCACGACTGAGCTATGTGGCAGCTAGCTCGGATTGCCTGGAATGACTTTGCATGCCGTCAAGCCATCAGCGTTCAAAAGTTCCCATGGCATAGGTAAAGGTAAAGAGTAAAGGGACCCCTGACCATTAGGTCCAGTCATGGCCGACTCTGGGGTTGCGGCGCTCATCTCGCTTTATTGGCCGAGGGAGCCGGTGTCCAGCTTCCGGGTCATGTGGCCAGCAGGACTAAGCCGCTTCTGGAGAACCAGAGCAGCGCATGGAAACACCGTTTACCTTCCTGCCGGAGCGGTACCTATTTATCTACTTGCACTTTGAGGTGCTTTCGAACTGCTAGGTTGGCAGGAGCAGGGACCGAGCAACGGGAGCTCACCCCGTCCGTCGCGGGGATTCGAACCGCCGACCTTCTGGTTGGCAAGCCCTAGGCTCTGTGGTTTAACTCACAGCGCCACCCGCGTCCTCTGCCAAACCTGAGCTGCCACGGAGCTCAGCTCTGGGGTTCAAGCGATTCTTCCTATACATTAAATATGAGCTGGATAGCATTCAGCACGTATCCAAAGGGGTCTGAAGTTAGCTCGCAAACTGGCAAGCGAGGGCCAGCGGTTTCTTTTGGCTCTGTGCCCTCCTGTACCAGACAGAGATGACCTCAGCTGCCCATTGCAGCAGAGGTGGGTGCTGACGGGATTGATGGTGTAATTTAAGCGATCAATATTTAGAAAGCACTCTGCGATTCTCTGGGGCGGGGAAGCGGGGGTGGGGCTGGGCATTATTTATTAACAACCAGGACACGCCGTTCGCATCCAGCAGCGGGCACCTGGGTTTGAGAGTCGTGGCATGGCTTCCATGTTGGGTGGCACAGCCGCTCAGACCTGATGAAATATACCCGGAGTCGAGTGTGGATTTCATGTTCTTTATTCAGCTCATAGTAGTGAGGAATGGAAGTTCCCCCAAAATATCTGCTTTATATACATTATGTACACAATGGGTCGCATGTGATTGGCTAATTCTGGGATTCTCCTATAGGCCAATCAGGTTGCGGATTCACTTCCACCTGGAACTGGATTGGGTGGCTCCTGCAGACCAATCAGACTGCTGCATTCTGGACCCTATTGTTTTAGGACCAATCAGACTGCTGCATTCTGGATCCTATTGTTGTAGGACCAATCAGACTGCTGCATTTTGGATCCTTTTCAACTCGGTACATAACACTCGACAACCGTAGCAAGTTTAGAATCGGAGGAGACACGGTAGAAGTTTATAAAATGGTTCGCGGCATGGAGGCCGTGCTCATGCGATGAAGCTGAACGTTAGAAGATGCCTTCTCAGTGGTGGCCCCCCGGTTTTGGAACTTGCCTCCTTCTGTGAGGCAGCTAGGGCCTATTTGTTTTAGTTTTTAGACTTGTGGAGTCGGGAGGGACCCCGACGGTCATCTAGTCTGACCTCCTGCGAGGCGGGAATATGCAGCTTTCCCACGCGGGGCTCAAACCCGCAACCCTGGCTCTAACCAACTGAGCTCTCCAGGCTGCTTCTCTGCCTCCTGGCTGGAGACATGTCCTTGAGCTCTTCCTTGCCTGGATGGAGACTAGGGCAATTTGTTGTTGACAAAGGACTGCTGGACATAGAAAGGGCCCCCTTACCTTCAGTGGAGGAACACGGGTGGCGCTGTGGGTTAAACCACAGAGCCTAGGACTTGCAGATCAGAAGGTCGGCGGTTCGAATCCCCGCCACGGGGTGAGCTCCCATTCCTTGGACCCTGCTCCTGCCAACCTAGCAGTTCGAAAGCACGTCAAAGTGCAAGTAGATAAATAGGTACCGCTCCGGCGGGAAGGTAAACGGCGTTTCCGTGCGCTGCTCTGGTTCGCCAGAAGCGGCTTACTCCTGCTGGCCACATGACCCGGAAGCTGTACGCCGGCTCCCTCGGCCAGTAAAGCGAGATGAGCGCCGCAACCCCAGAGTCGTCCGAGACTGGACCGAATGGTCAGGGGTCCCTTTACCTTTTTACCTTCAGTAGCTGAGGGCCTCATCAAACCTAAATCCAGCCCTGGACAGGTGTGGGTGTGTGTATACCAGCTGGTTGTACAGAGGTGACACTTGCCCCTCTTGCCCCACCCCTCTTGCCTCTGGCTCCACATGCCTCAAGGTTGCCCAGAACAAAATGCAGCCCTCGAGATAGAATGAGCTTGCCCGTCTCTGCTATAGATGGCCACTGTGGTCCCCTTCCAATGTGTCGCACGGGGACCACGCCACCACCTTCCCCCTCCACAACACACAATTCTCTGCTCACACTTGAACCAGATGCGGTCTGCGGTTTGGTCTACATCATGGGTAGGCAAACTAAGGCCCGGGGGCTGGATCTGGACCAATCGCCTTCTAAATCCGGCCCACGGACGGTCCAGGAATCAGTGTGTTTTTACATTACAGTGGTACCTCGGGTTAAGTACTTAATTCGTTCCGGAGGTCCGTTCTTAACCTGAAACTGTTCTTAAACCTGAAGCACCACTTTAGCTAATGGGGCCTCCCGCTGCCGCCGCGCGATTTCTGTTCTCATCCTGAAGCAAAGTTCTTAACCCGAGGTACTATTTCTGGGTTAGCAGAGGCTGTAACCTGAAGCGTATGTAACCCGAGGTACCACTGTAGTTGAATGTGCCCTTTTATTTAAAATGCATCTCTGGGTTATTTGTGGGGTGTAGGAATTTGTTCATATTTTTTTTCCAGAATATAGTCTGGCCCTCCACAAGGTCTGAGGGACAGTGGACCGGCCCCCGGCTGAGAAAGGTTGCTGCCCCTGTGCTAGCCCCGGCAGCTCAGGGGCCAAAAACATGCATTCACCTTGTCTTTGCCAACCTGTCTCGCTGCCCAGGTGGGAGCTGCTGTCCGCACACGAGAGCTTATGAAATGGGTAGGCAAACTAAGGCCCGGGGGCCGGATCCAGACCTATCGCCTCCTAAATCTGGCCCCTGGACGGTCCAGGAATCAGCGTGTTTTTACATGAGTAGAATGTGCCCCTTTTAAAAAAATGCATCTCTGGGTTATTTGTGGGGCATAAGAATTCATTCATTCCACACACACCCCAAAATATATAGTCCGGCTCCCCACAAGGTCTGAGGGACAGTGGACCGGCCCCCTGCTGAAAAAGTTTGCTGACCCCTGGTCTACATCCATCAAGGGGAGAGGCCACCCCTAAAAAGCCTCTGCGCCCCTTCTTGATGGCTCTCGCGGTCGACCGAAAGGGACCAAAAAGGGGGGGTGTCTAACTGGGCCGCGGAGAGTGTCCGCATCTTGGCAAGGCAGTTGTGGGGGTAGAAATATAGATACAAAAATAAAAACCTTGGCAACAACCTGTGATTAGAGAGCACTTTGCACCAAAAAAAGAGAGAGAGACGGGGAAGGGGGGGGGAAGAGATTGTCCCCCCCCTTCCTCGCTCGTTTCAGCAACATAGATTTCGGGCCATTTAACAGGCTTTAACAGCCGCTAATCGCCTTTGCCTCTGCCAAGCCCAGAAGCAAAGAGATGGGCACTGCCGCACCTTCGCCCATTTCCCTTTCCCTCCTTGACTCTGCCGTTTGGAAATTCTCCCTCCTCTTCCTCCCGCCTTGCAATTTGACCGTCGCTCTTCATTCTTTTCTCTCGGTTGGCTCCCAAAGGGGCAGCCGACGTCTGGAGCAGCTGAAAGCATAACTCGTTGGGGGGGGGAGAGCGCAATAAGTGCCTTGCAGGGGGACGCTTTCCCAGCTGGGCGTCGCGTTTCAAGCCAGCCGGAGTCAAACCAGTGCTGTCGACACAGGCAGGCAGCTGCTCTCGGGGGGGTTTTCAGACGGGGGTCCTTACCAGTCCTGCCCAGAGACGCCCCTGGGCATTGGACGTGGGAGCTCCTGCCTCCTAAGCGGAGCACAGAATCGTAGAATTGTAGCGTCGGGAGGGAACCCAAAGGTCATCCAGTCCAACCCCCGAGGATTTTGATTGGCGTGACGAAACGTTTGCCTGGTCCCGCCTGCCACACCCTTTTCCTTCGGGGTTCCAGACAGCCGTGCATTGCGGGGGGTTGGAACAGTACGTTTCCGAGCACAATTCAAAGTGTTGGTGCTGACCTTGAAAGCCCTAAACGGCCTCAAAGGCCCAGTAGACCTGAAGGAGCGTCTCCACCCCGGACACCAGGGTCCAGCTCCGAGGGCCTTCTGGCGGTTCCCTCCCTGTGAGAAGTGAGGTTGCAGGGATCCAGGCAGAGGGCCTTCTCGGTGGTGGCCCCCTTATCAGATGTCAAGGAGATAAACGACTATCTGACTTTTAGAAGACATCTGAAGGCAGCCTTGTTTAGGGAAGGTTTTAATGTTTGACTTTTTATTCTGTTTTTAATATTCTGTTGGGAGCTGCCCAGAGTGGCTGGGGAAACCCAGCCAGATGGGTGGGGTATAAATAAATTGTTGTTGTGATGATGATGATGATGATGATGATGATGATGATGATAAGGCTCAGGGTCCCTCCCAACTCTTCTGTGATTCTATGATGCCAAACTCTGTCCCATTGGCCTTGCCCAACTGTCTGTCAACAGTCAGTGGCTGATGGGCACAATGGGTTAGGAGGCGGCCTTTATTTTGGGATGAGGGC
The DNA here is from genome assembly GCF_964106645.2 of Podarcis pityusensis. Lineage (NCBI taxonomy): Eukaryota > Metazoa > Chordata > Lepidosauria > Squamata > Lacertidae > Podarcis > Podarcis pityusensis. The sequence goes on from NC_138043.1 coordinate 3,575,149, forward strand.
ACCGGAAAATGGCTCCTTGGGCTGTTCCTTTTAGAGATCTGCTGTGCTCCAGCAAACCCCAGCCTGGTGAGGCCTCCGCCCTTCGCCTTAATAGCCCCCGCTCTGGATCCGAGCCCCTCGGCGCTCACCACCTGCCCTCGCTAAAGGGAGCGCGGTTTTCTATATGTGTGTGTTTTCCTTTTAGATGCATGCAGCGGGAGGAGGTGTGGGCATATGGAACGGACCTGACCTTCGCTGCCAAAAGAGATCTCTCAACTCCCCAAGGAGACGAGAAGCCTTTAATTTTTAATAACAATTAATGTACTCGGAGGGAGGGGGGAGGCGAGTTTGAGGTGGGGGCCGGGAGGCCAACGTAACCGGTGAGTCAGAGCTTGTGCATTCAGGCAGCAGTCTGGGGGTGCTGGTGGATTTGGGAAAAAAAATCCCTATTAGCAGAAAAAGGGTGTGTGTGGGTGTGTGCTGCCCCACATTGGTCCAGCTACAATTTTCGGGCTAGATTGTTGTTGTTGTTTAGTCGTGTCCGCCTCTTCGTGACCCCACGGACCAGAGCACGCCAGGCATTCCTGTCTTCCACTGCCTCCCGCAGTTTGGTCAAACTCATGCTGGTAGCTTCGAGAACACTATCCCACCATCTCATCATCCGTCGTCCCCTTCTCCTTGTGCCCTCCATCTTTCCCAACATCAGGGTCTTTTCCAGGAAGTCTTCTCTTCTCCTGAGGTGGCCAAAGTCTTAGAGCCTCAGCTTCAGGACCTGTCCTTCCAGTGAGCACTCAGGGCTGATTTCCTTCAGAATGGAGAGGTTTGATCTTCTTGCAGTCCATGGGACTCTCAAGAGTCTCCTCCAGCACCAGAATTCAAAAGCATCCATTCTTCTTGATGGTCCAGCTCTCATTTCCATACATCACTACTGGGAAAACCATAGCTTTAACTATATGGGCATTACTGCAATGCATTATATGTGGGGCTTGCCTTTGAAGGAGCGGGTACGTCGCCTGGGGGTCCTCCTGGATCCTCTGCTGTCGTTTGAGGCTCAGGTGGTCTTGGTGGTGCTGAGCTCCCTCTGTCAGCTTTAGCTGGTGGCCCAGCTGTGCCCCTATCTGGGCAAGGACAACCTAACTTCCATCTTCTATGCTCTGGTAGCCTCTAGGTCAAATTACTGCAATGCAACAACAACATTAATGAGAATGCTGGACCAGTCTCTTGCCTCAGTAATGGGCTGGATGAGAGCCAACAGTCTGAAGCTCAGTCCAGATTAGACTGAGGCTCTGTTGGTGGTGGGTTCCCTAGACCAGATGGCTGGCTCTTGGTGGAGTCACACTTCCCCTGAAGGAGCAGGTTCGTAGCTGGATCCTTTGCTGTCGCTCGAGGCTCAGGTGGCCTCAGTGGCCCGGAGTGCCTTCCATCATCTTTGGCTGGTGGCCCAGCTACACCCTATCTGGACAGGGATGTCCTGTTGTCTATGCTCTGGTAACCTCGAGGTTAGATTACTGCAGTGCGTTCTACGTAGGGCTGCCTCTGAAGACAGTTCGGAAACTTCAGCCGGTGCAGAATTCAGCGGCCAGGTCACTCAACGGACGGCAAGACGGTTTGAGCATATTGCACCGATCCTGGTCCAACTGCACTGGTAAAGGTAAAGGTAAAGGGACCCCTGACCATTAGGTCCAGTCGTGGCCGACTCTGGGGTTGCGGCGCTCATCTCGCTTTATTGGCCGAGGGAGCCGGCGTACAGCTTCCGGGTCGTGTGGCCAGCAGGACTAAGCCGCTTCTGGCGAACCAGAGCAGTGCACGGAAACGCCGTTTACCTTCCCGCCAGAGCGGTACCTATTTATCTACTTGCACTTTGATGTGCTTTCAAACTGCTAGGTTGCCAACATCTATATGAAGCCACTGGGAGAGATCATCAGGGGGTTTGGGCTGGGTGTTCACCAGTATGCGGATGATACCCAGATCTACCTCTCTTTTAAATCAGAACCAGTGAAGGCGGTGAAGGTCCTGTGTGAGTGCCTGGAGGCGGCTGGAGGATGGATGGCGGCTAACAGATTGAGGTTGAATCCTGACAAGACTGAAGTCCTGTTTTCGGGGGACAGGGGGCAGGCGGGTGTGGAGGACTCCCTTGTCCTGAATGCGGTCACTGTGCCCCTGAAGGACCAGGTGTGCAGCCTGGGATCCATTTTGGACTCCCAGCTGTCCATGGAGGTGCAGGTCAATTCTGTGTCCAGGGCGGCTGTCTCCCAGCTCCATCTGGTACGCAGGATGAGACCCTCCCTGCCCACAGACTGTCTGGCCAGAGTGGTGCATGCTCTGGTTATCTCCTGCTTGGACTACTGCCATGCGCTCTACGTGGGGCTACCTCTGAAGGATTTGCTGCGGTATAATGCCGTAACAGCAGAGCCAAAGCTCAGTGCTAGAGCACCTCCCCTTCAGAAAACTCTGCCCAAGGAAGCTTCCTTTTACACCTGTCCTTCATTTGTGTATTATAAGGACTGTGACCAGAAGGGACGCGGGTGGCGCTGTGGGTTAAACCACAGAGCCTAGGGCTTGCTGATCAGAAGGTCGGCGGCTCGAATCCCCGCGACGGGGTGAGCTCCCGTTGCTCAGTCCCTGCTCCTGCCAACCTAGCAGTTCGAAGCACATCAAAGTGCAAGTAGATAAATAGGCACCACTCTGGTGGGAAGGTAAACGGCGTTTCCGTGCGCTGCTCTGGTTCGCCAGAAGCGGCTTAGTCCTGCTGGCCACATGACCCGGAAGCTGTACGCCGGCTCCCTCGGCCAGTAAAGCGAGATGAGCGCCGCAACCCCAGAGTCGGCCACGACTGGACCTAACGGACAGGGGTCCCTTTACCTTTACCTTTAAGGACTGGGACCTAGTTTTGCTGCTGCCAGCCCGTGCAGACAACACCAAGCCGGGTGGATCAGCTACCTGGCTTTGCAATCAGGTCAGATTTCCGTGTTCCTGGGGCTGCTTTGCATGCCAGGATTATCGCAGACCTGGTGGCTCTCCCCCCCCCCGCCCATTCCCCACACCATCACCGAGAGGATAAGGACACATCCGAGTCATTCTGCCTCACTCCATCCCAGCCCAGGAGCAACATCAATTGCTATTCAGCCCTTCCAGCACCCCAGGAAACTGCGAGATAATTATTTCTAGCTCTTTCCAACAGTGAAGGTGTAATTACCATAGCCTCAACAGCTCAGGCTAAACGCTCGTGAAAATGGAAATATATATATATACACACACACACACACCATCAACAAGCAAAGAATCACCGGGGTTGTAATCTCTCTGCGGGTCGGACTCCGGCAACGGAAGGAGACTCTAATTGTTTTCGAGGACTGAGGCAACCAGCAGATTCCACACGCGCCGAAAAGTCGCGGCTGCAAGGCCCCTTTTCACCCCAAAGCGTGAGGCTTTGCGCGAGACCAAGAGCATGGGTAGGCAAACTAAGGCGTGAGGGCCAAATCTGGCCCAATCGCCTTCTCAATCTGGCCCGCAGACGGTCCGGGAATCAGCGTGTTTTTACATGAGTAGAATGTGTCCTTTTATTTAAAATGCATCTCTGGGTTATATGTGGGGCACAGGGATTCGTTCACTTTTTTTTTTCAAAATATAGGCCGCCAAGGCCATATAACACCAGTCTTGAAAGACCTACATTGGCTCCCAGTACGTTTCCGAGCACAATTCAAAGTGTTGGTGCTGACCTTGAAAGCCTTAAACGGCCTCGGTCCAGTATATCAGAAGGAGCGTCTCCACCCCCATCGTTCTACCCGGACACTGAGGTCCAGCACCGAGGGCCTTCTGGCGGTTCCCTCACTGCGAGAAGCCAAGTTACAGGGAACCAAGCAGAGGGCCTTCTCGGTGGTGGCACCCTCCCTGTGGAACGCCCTCCCACCAGATGTCAAAGAGAACAACAACTACCAGACTTTCAGAAGACATCTGAAGGCAGCCCTGTTTAGAGAAGCTTTTAATGTTTGATGTATTACAGTATTTTAATATTTTTTTGGAAGCCGCCCAGAGTGGCTGGGGAAGCCCAGCCAGATGGGCGGGGTATAAATAATAAATTATTATTATTATTATTATTACTATTATTATTATTATTATAGTCCAGCCCCCCACAAGGTCTGAGGGACAGTGGACCGGCCCCCTGACCAAGAGCACAGGGTCGGAGCTGAAAGAGGGGGGGCCTTGGAGCTCATCTAGCCAAACCCCGCCGCAGCGCAATGCAGGACGCAGCTACAACGTCCCTGACAGGTGGGCCGCCCGGTTTGCCTCTGAGACCGGCTTCCCCCCCATGCGCCCCCTCAGTCTGCTTTGGTCAGCTGTGGAACTGGCCACTTACAGCTGCCACATGATACCCCTTCCACATTTCTGGATCTTTCAGTGCGGCAGCTGTTAACCTTTGGAACTCCCCGCCTATTGATACCAGTCAGGCACCTTCACTGTACTCTTTGCGGCGCCTGCTAAAAGTCTTTTTTATTTACGCAAGCCTACTCAGACAGCATCTTAAAAAGCAGAGACATCACCTTGCCAACAAAGTTCCGTATAGTTCAAGCTATGGTTTTCCCAGCAGTGATGTATGGAAGTGAGAGCTGGACCATCAAGAAGGCTGATTGCCAAAGAATGGATGCTTTTGAATTCTGGTGCTGGAGGAGACTCTTGAGAGTCCCATGGACTGCAAGAAGATCAAACCTCTCCGCAGGGAAGCGCTGAGCAAAGGCGAGTCCCCAGGCAACGCGGCCGATTTGATCGGCACAAGGCATGCAAGCTCCACCCCCCAGTCATTCTTAGACTCCTTATTGGGTGAGCAACGCAGCCAAGCAACACAGCTGGAGCCTCCCTCCTCCCTGGCTGGCAGGGAGGGAGGGAGAGGAGCTGCTTCCTTTGAAACCCGGGAAATTTAAGGGACATCGTCAATAAGGGACAGCAGCGGGACTCCTCTCTGTCTCCTGGTCCCCCTCCTCTCCTGCCTCTGATTCTGGACTGCTCTCTGACACAGACTCTCCCCGCTCATAAAGCCCTGTTACCTCTTCCGTTTCTGACAGCAGGAGCTGGGATGGAGCAACGGGAGCTCACCCCATCATGGGGATTCGAACCGCCGACCTTTTGATCGGCAAGCCCAAGAGGCTCAGTGGTTTAGACCACAGCACCACCCGCGTCCCTTAAACAAGCCATGACATCTAGCAAAACAAGCCATTTCTGAATCAGCAATGTTACACAGGAGGATTCTACGGCGCAGAAGGAACCCCTGGCTTTCTAGGAACAGAAATCCTAGAATGAGTCAGAGCCGAGTTGGGATTTTAAAATTATTTTATTTTTAGAAAGACGTTCTGAATGCTCCTCGTCGCCGGTAGCCGAACCCTTGCAGCAGCCAGGAGGACGTTTTCCCCCTCACTTTCCATGCCATCTCTGTCTCCTGCCCTGCTGCAACTCCATCTTGTTGTGTCTGACGGGATTTTGCGCCTTATTATTTTATTTTATTTTATTTTGCACAAAGACAGCAAATTAGCGCCACGCGACGAGGAGGCTGTTGAAGCCCCGCTCCTTTTAATTACAGTGGCTTGGCCGTCCTGCCGAGGGAATTACAGCAGCCCAGCGGGGACCTTGCCAGGTGGCGCCTTTTTAAAACTCTGTTGACATTTTACGAAGGGAACGGCTTTAAATGATGGCAAATTAACAGGCGTCTCGCCAGAGCTGGCTGCGTGCGCTGTCTGCGAAGAGAAGCCCCGGTTCCCCCCAGCGGAAGACGTCGGAGTCAGGACATCCCTACCCAAGTGTCAGTCAAATGAGTCCCCCAAAGGGATTTTGTCCTCAAAGTGGCAAACCAGTTGCCCCAAAGTAAAGCCCCCAAGCAAGACTCGGGCACGAAAGCAACAACAACAACAATAACAACAACAACAACAATAATAATTTATTATTTATACCCCGCCCATCTGGTTAGGCTTCCCCAGCCACTCTGGGCGGCTTCCAACAAAATATTAAAATACAGTAAAGCATCAAACATTAAAAGCTTCCCTAAACGCAGGTGGCGCTGTGGGTTAAACCACAGAGCCTAGGACTTGCCGATCAGAAGGTCGGCGGTTCGAATCCCCGCGATGGGGTGAGCTTCCGTTGCTCGGTCCCTGCTCCTGCCAACCTAGCAGTTCAAAAGCACATCAAAGTGCAAGTAGATAAATAGGTACCGCTCCAGTGGGAAGGTAAACGGCATTTCCGTGCGCTGCTCTGGTTCGCCAGAAGCGGCTTAGTCCTGCTGGCCACATGACCCGGAAGCTGGACGCCGGCTCCCTCGGCCAGTAAAGCAAGATGAGCGCCGCAACCCCAGAGTCGGCCACGACTGGACCTAATGGTCAGGGGTCCCTTTACCTTTAAACAGGACTGCCTTCAGATGTCTTCTAAAAGTCTGGTAGTTGTTGTTCGCTTTGACATCTGACGGGAGGGCGTTCCACAGGGAGGGCGCCACCAATGAGAAGGACCTCTGCCTGGTTCCCTGTAACTTGACTTCTTGCAGGGAGGGAACCAACAATCTCCCCTCCTGTGGTTTCCAGCAGCTGGTTGTTTTTGGCATTTGTCTGCCTCGAGAGACAATGGAGTGCGCCTCTGGGGGTGAGGTCAAACTGCACCAAAGTGACCTCTCCGGGGCACAAGCCTGGGCAGCATGCCTGGAGGTCCTGGGCTGCCCGGACGGCAAGACCCGCCTCTCAACTTCATTGATGGGGTCCAAAGGAAAACAGAGAACTATGTTTGGCACCAGCTTGGCAGCTGGAGTTGCCAGAAGCAGGCAAACAAGGCGCCATCCAATAATAATAATAATAATAATAATAATAATAATAATAATAATAATAATAGAATGCGTCCTTTTATTTAAAATGCACCTCTGGGTTATTTGTGGGGCCTGCCTGGTGTTTTTACACGAGTAGAATGTGTGCTTTTATTTAAAATGCGTCTCTGTTGAACCTCTTTTGTTGACCGCCAGCATTACGCTTCCCAGTGTGGAGAGCCAGTGTGGTGTAGTGGTTAAGAGCGGTGGACTCGTAATCTGGTGAACCAGGTTTGCTTCCCCGCTCCTCCACATGCAGCTGCTGGGTGACCTTGGGCCAGTCACACTTCTCTGAAGTCTCTCAGCCCCACTCACCTCACAGAGTGTTTGTTGTGGGAAAGGAGAATGTTAGCCACTTTGAGACTCCTTAAAAGGTAAAGGGACCCCTGACCATTAGGTCCTGTGGTGGCTGACTCTGGGGTTGCGGCGCTCATCTTGCTTTACTGGCCGAGGGAGCTTCCGGGTCATGTGGCCAGCAGGACTAAGCCGCTTCTGGCGAACCAGAGCAGCGCACAGAAACACCGTTTACCTTCCCGCCGGAGCGGTATCTATTTATCTACTTGCACTTTGACATGCTTTCGAACTGCTAGGTTGGCAGGGGCAGGGACCGAGCAACAGGAGCTCACCCCGTCATTGCGGGGATTCGAACCGCCAACCTTCTGATCGGCAAGTCCTAGGCTCTGTGGTTTAACCCACAGCGCCACCTGCGTCCCTTGAGACTCCTTAGGGTAGTGATAAAGCAGGATATCAAATCCAAACTCTTCTTCTTCCCATTTTTAAGTTCGGTTGCTTTGGAAGGCGATAGTCAGGCATCTGCACAGCATGACCAGTCCAACGAAGTTGACGTTGAAGAATCATCGCTTCAGCACGGGTGATCTTTGCTTCTTCCAGTACACTGGTATTGGTAGAGTAGCCATCAACAGCCCCGAATTTGCCTGTGCAACATCTAATTTCCCATCAACAGTGTTTGCTGGCCCCGCAAAGGACGAGGCAAGAGGAAGGGATGTCTCAGGTGGGCTCAGCCAGCTTTGATTTTGGGGTTCTGCCGCGTGTCACTTATCCTTCAAACGCGTAAACATTATCCGTCATCCTGTTCCCTCAAGAGACCCGCCACATCCTTCCTTATTGTTATTGAGGGGGGCAACTCCTAATGTCTGCTTCCCCGTTCCTCTAGTATTTTGCCTTTAATGCAAATCAATTAATTCTCTTCCAAGGGAAAGGGGGGAGGGAGAGAGAGTTGTGCTGCGGTTTCTGATGTTGGCCACATTTACATGGAGGGCAGCGGAGGTGTTTTGTCTCTGAGACTGGAGAGCCGGTCTTCTGTGTGAAGGGTTGGCAGTGAGCGGGAGAGGCGTTCATTTTGCATTTTTCAAAAGTTACCTTGCCGGGGGCCAGAGTTTCCACAACAGATACGGGGAGATGGAGGGGCACAGGATACACCCGGACCTTTTGCATTAATTAGTTTGTTTCGCCGTGTGATCGCAGGACTTACGGTGCGAGTAATGAGATGTGCAGGCGCTTAAAGGCTCCTTGGAAAAACTCACACTGTGACGATCGCGGACCACAGAGTCTTTTATTATTGCTACTTCAACCTTAAACAAACACCTTTCCGATCTGCTCTGGATTAGTATAGGTTTCTCATGTGCATATTATATATAGTGTTTGTTTGCCTAAAATCTATACACCGCTTGATTCTAGGTGCCCTTTTAAATATAGGAGGGGAAATGATTGCTTTGTCGTTGTTCCTGTTCCTACTATGTATTTTGTGGTTTTGATATTGTAATTTTATGTAGCCATCTGCCCTAAGATCTGCAGACGAAGAGCAGCTTACCATTAATACTAATCATAATAATACAGTGGTACCTCGGTTCCCAAACACCTCCGTTGTCGTACATTCCGGTTTCCGAGCACCAAAAACCCGGAAGCAAATGCTTCCGTTTTCGAACGTTTTTCAGAACTTGAACGTGCGGCGTGTCTTCCATTTGAGTGCAAGAAGCTCTTGCAACCAGCGGGAAGCTGCGCCTCGGTTTGCAAACGTTTTGGAAGACGAACGGGCTCCCAGGACGGATGACGTTCGAGAATCAAGGTACCACCTGTAAGTGCTCTGGGCGGCTCCCAGCAGATTAAAAACAGAATAAAAGCTGCTGTCTAGAGCAGTGGAAAACAAGCTTGTTCCATCCTCCGTTTGAAAGCCCTTCATATATCAGAAGATGGCTATTATATCACCTCTCAGCCCTCTCTTCTCCAGGCTAAACTTCTCCTTCAACCTTTCTTGTAGGGCTTGGTTTCCAGAACTTTTAACATCTTGGGTGCTGTCCTCTGTACACTTTTCATCTTGTCCATACCCTTCTTAATATGAGGTGTCCAGAACTGGAGACAAGACTCCAGGTGGATTACAGCCCCCATTGGCCACGCTGTCTGTTGGCACTGCTGGGAATTGGGACCCCCCAACCACACCTGGGTTGGGGACAGACATCGCCCTTCTTTGATATGCCACATTTCTTGTGAAACTCCGTGTTTGAATCACTCAAGTAAAACAGAGTACAGTAGAACCTCGGTTTTTGAACGTAATCTGTTCCGGAAGACCGTTCGACTTCCGAAACGTTCGAAAACTGAGGTGCAAGGCGCTGTCTGCAATTTAAATGGAGACAAAAACCTCAGCGGAAGCCGTTCGACTTCCAAGGCACATCCGAAAACAAAAACGGTTACCGTATTTTTTGCTCTATAAGACTCACTTTTCCCCTCCTAAAAAGTAAGGGGAAATGTGTGTGCGTCTTATGGAGCGAATGCAGGCTGCGCAGCTATCCCAGAAGCCAGAACAGCAAGAGGGATTGCTGCTTTCGCTGCGCAGCGATCCCTCTTGCTGTTCTGGCTTCTGAGATTCAGAATATTTTTTTTCTTGTTTTCCTCCTCCAAAAACTAGGTGCGTCTTGTGTTCTGGTGCGTCTTATAGAGGGGAAAATACGGTACTTCTGGGTTTTCAACATTGGAAAACCGAAACGTTTGGCTTCCGAGACGCTCGAAAAACCGAGGTTCCATTGTATCTGAATACCGTGGCAGCAACAATTTGTAGTGAAATGTGCCTCGCCGTCACAACAGTGCCAACAATCGATGGTTCTTCTAGAACAGAGGTGGGCAGAGCTATTGGCCCTGGGGGGCTGAGTATGGTGGTTGGGGGCACACGCACAGGTGTGCCACGAGCTCACGGGCACCTCTCCCCCCCCATCCCAAGAAATTAAAACCTGTGGAACCGGCCCTGAAATCAGCATAACCAACATATTGCGAACTGTTAGATGGGAGAGACGGTGTTTCTGGGACCTTGCAGAGCTGTCAAGGCCCGTCAAGGATGGAAGCCAGGTGCCCAGGGAATTTTAAGCCGCTAGTCCTCATGGTTGGAGACGGATGCTTGACATTTCCAAAGGCAGAACGGAGGAAGGGAGAAGGGTGGAGAGGCTGTTCCCGTCTCCCCGTGATTAGCAGAAAGCCAGACAACTTGTGCGAAAGCGGAGGAGAAGAAGTGGCGGAATAAATTATGCAAAGCAAGTGAAATCATGCAGATTTGCTTCGTTCTCATTAAATAAATTAATTTAATCAAAGTAATTGCGCCCATTTGCTTAATAGCTTTCAGATGAGCCCCGTCGCCTTAGCAGAGCATGCCAAGAGTCCCCCCGGATCAGGCCAGGATCCCACCTAGGCCTACTTCCGAATTCTCCACGGAGCCCCTCATCAGATGCCCCCAGGAAGCCAAGAAGGGCTTTTTGTGTCTATTTGTGATAGACTGCTTCTGTACGAGGAGGTTCCATTTAACTCTCCTGAGTTAACTTGCCTTGGTTCCCAAACGCCGAAAACCCGGAAGTGGGTGTTCCGGTTTTCGAACGTTTTTCGGAAGCCGAGCGTCCAATGCGGCTGTCGGCTATTGTTCCGGGGCTCCTGCACCAATTAGAAACTGTACCTTGCTTTCCGAACATTTCAGAAGTCAAACAGACTTCCGGAATGGATTAAGTCTGCCGCTTTTATTTTTGCTAATTATTTTGCGTTTTTTGTTTTTGAGGCTTTTTCGGTTCATTTGCTTTTGTGACTGTGTGGAACCCGGTTCAGCTACTGATTGATGGATTGTGTGACTGTGGAAATGGATAAAAGCCCCCCATCCAGACAATGATTATCATCAGTGCACATATGAAAAATATTTCGTTTTAATTTTTATCATCTACAATACTTTCTTTATTTATTTTATAGTACAGCACATTGGTTATTGCTTTCATTTTATGGATAAACGGTCTCGTTAGATAGTAAAATTCATGTTGAATTGCTGTTTTAGGGGTTGTTTTTAAAAGTCTGGAACAGATTAATCCGTTTTGCATTGCTTTGTATGGGAAAGCGAGCCTTGGTTTCGGAACGGACTTCCAGAACGGATTAAGTTTGAGAACCAAGGTGCCACTGTATATCATTTCCCAGAAAGCCTTTATTACCTTCCATGACCACCACACATGATAAAAGGTACCTTTCAGAAAGGGGTCTTTTATTTGGGCTCATAGCAGATACAGCATCGTCCCCAAGTCTTGGGATTCAGCGGTGCAGGAGCTTTGAGAGCAGGGCCAGGACTTCGGGACTGGAGAGGAGCAAGGAAGATGCCCCAACGAGTTTCTTCCACCCTGCCCGCCAAGACGTGGGAATGTTGGGGTTGCAAATGCCGGCCTCATCGGAGGCAGGCGGGACTAGAGGGGCTGCCGGCCTTATCCAACAGCCTCTTCACATGCTCCGGACATTTCTGAATGCCAGCAGCTGGAACCCACAGGAGGGGATTGCTTCTCTCGCACTCAGGTCTTCCTCATCACCTTCCCATTAGAGCAGCCTTTCTCAACCTGTGGGTCCCCAGATGTTGTAGGACTACAACTCCCATCATTCCCAGCTAGCAAGGCCAGAGCTCAGGGGTGATGGGAGTTGTAGTTATGGTGCTGGAGGAGACTCTTGAGAGTCCCATGGACTGCAAGAAGATCAAACCTCTCCATTTGGAAGGAAATCAGCCCTAAGTGCTCACTGGAAGGACAGATCCTGAAGCTGAGACTCCAAAACTTTGGCCACCTCCTGAGAAGAGAAGACTCCCTGGGAAAGACCCTGATGCTGGGAAAGATGGAGGGCACAAGGAGAAGGGGACGACAGAGGACGAGATGGTGGGACAGTGTTCTCGAAGCTACGAACATGAGTTTGACCAAACTGCGGGAGGCAGTGGAAGACAGGAGGGCCTGGCGTGCTCTGGTCCAGGGGGTCACGAAGAGGCGGACACGATTAAACAACAACAACATCTGGGGACCCACAGGTTGAGAACCGCTGCATTAGATCATCTTGCTCTCCGCTGCGAGAGCAGGAAACTGGTCCAGATTCGCCCCTGGCCTGATCCAGCTGTTCTGAGGTTCTTTGCTTGCAATTGCAAAGAGGAGTGGGTGGTCCTGGGGGGCTTGGAAGAAGAAGAAGAAGAAGAAGAGGAAGAAGAAGAAGAAGAAGAAGAAGAAGAAGAAGAAGAAGAGGAGGAGGAGTTTGGATTTGATATCCCGCTTTATCACTACCCAAAGGAGTCGCAAAGCAGCTAACATTCTCCTTTCCCTTCCTCCCCCACAACAAACACTCTGTGAGGTGAGTGGGGCTGAGGGACTTCAGAGAAGTGTGACTGGCCCAAGGTCACCCAGCAGCTGCATGTGGAGGAGCAGAGATGCGAACCCAGTTCACCAGATTACGAGTCCACCGCTCTTAACCACTACACCACACTGGCTCTCTCTTGTTAGTGGGTCTGGGTGTGGGCCCTGGGCATACGCTCGCCTGTGCCGACCTGTGTCACACACACACACACACACACACAGAGAGAGAGAGAGAGAGAGAGAGGGAAGCTATGAAATGTAGGTTGCCGCAGCGGAGAGGCGGTCCTCTCTGACGAAGCCCCTCAGAGCTCGGAGACCTTTCAAGAGCTCCTGATGAGTGGGACCCTAATGGCGAGGCTTGTGGTTGAAGGAGACCTAGCCGGGCCCGTTCCCCCCGGAGAGAGATAAACGCCATAGAGTGCTCTCCGGCAGCCTTGAGTAATGATATCATTAGCAGGTGGAAGCTGGGAGAGTGTTGAGCTGGAGAGGATGGAGAGAGAGAGGAGAGGGGGAATAGCTAGAGAAAACCAGAAAGGCTCACTCTCAACTCATAATGCAGATTCCGGGGCTTGAGGCCGGGCTCGGCAGCTTTCCCGGTGGAACTTCAGCCTGCTTCACACGCAGGCTGGGATTTTGGGTGGGTTGGGATAATAATGCTCACCCTAATGGGAAACCAGCGAGCTTCCTTGGTTTGCAGAATCATCGAATTGTTGAGTTGGAAGGCAACCTGAGGATTGGTCCAGTATATTTGAAGGAGCATCTCCACCTCCATTGTTCTGCCCGGACACTGAGGTCCAGCGCTGAGGGCCTTCTGGCAGTTCCCTCCCTGTGAGAAGCCAAGTTACAGGGAACCAGGCAGAGGGCCTTCTCGGTGGTGGCACCCGCCCTGTGGAACGCCCTCCCACCAGATGTCAAGGAGATAAACAACTGCCAGACTTTTAGAAGACACCTGAAGGCAGCCCTGTTTAGGGAAGCTTTTAATGTTTGACGGACTATTGTATTTTAATACAGTGGTACCTCGGGTTAAGTACTTAATACTTTCCAGAGGTCCGTACTTAACCTGAAACTGTTCTTAACCCAAAGCACCACTTTAGCTAATGTGGCCTCCCGCTGCCGCCACGCGATTTCTGTTCTCATCCTGAAGCAAAGTTCTTAACCCGAGGTACTATTTCTGGGTTAGTGGAGTCTGTAACCTGACGCATCTGTAACCTGAAGTGTCTGTAACCCAAGGTACCACTGTATTCCATTGGAAGCTGCCCAGAGTGGCTGGGGAAACCCAGCCAGATGGGTGGGGTATAAATAATAAATTCTTCTTCTTCTTCTTCTTCTTCTTCTTCTTCTTCTTCTTCTTCTTCTTCTTCCTCTTCCTCTTCCTCTTCCTCTTCCTCTTCCTCTTCTTCCTCTTCTTCTTCCTTGGTTCCCAACCAAACCAGAATTCTCCCCCAAGAGTCACCGGCTTCGCAGAACCAAGAGCCGTCCTTTCCTCTCGCGGCCTCTTCTGCCCGCCCGCCTGCTCACTCCTGCACCCGCCGCGGTTTGCATTACGCACCCAGCGGTGCGCTCTCGTCTTGTAGGTGGGCCACAGATCTGGGGGGAAAGCGGCCCCGCCCTCCCATGCTCAATTGCCACTTCTCGGCTCAGTGGGAAGCTGCTGGCTGCGGCCGTCTCCATTTAAATGGAGATGTGGTCACGTCTTCCGCTGGGCAACGAAACGCCTCATGGAGAGTTATAGATCTGTTTGGATGTATGTATGCATTGCGAAAGGTAATGCGTTTCCGCTTCTGGATGCTGGAAGGCGGGGGGGTGGAGGGTCAGAGAACCCCTGGGGGGCACAGAGTCTTTCCCCTCTCCATTGGCACACAGGAATGAGAAACTTTCAGAGGCGGAAGGTATGCAAACCTTGGAATCACAGAGGATTCCTTTTTTCCAAGGCTGTGAGCCCCTCTTCATTTTCATGTATAATATTTTTTTATTGAGTTTTACACTGCATGTTCAAATTCAAACATTAAACATCACCATCAGCATTTAAAGGTAAAGGGACCCCTGACCATTAGGTCCAGTCATGGCCGACTCTGGGGTTGCGGCGCTCATCTCGCTTTACTGGCCAAGGGAGCCAGCGTACAGCTTCCGGGTCATGTGGCCAGCAGGACTAAGCCGCTTCTGGAGAACCACAGAAACACCGTTTACCTTCCCGCCGGAGTGGTACCTATTTATCTACTTGTGCTGGTGTGCTTTCGAACTGCTAGGTAGGCAAGAGCAGGGACCGAGCAACGGGAGCTCACCCCGTCATCGCGGGGATTCGAACCGCCGACCTTCTGATCGGCAATCCTAGGCTCTGCGGTTTAACCCACAGCGCCACCCGCGTCCCACACCATCAGCATTTAGGAGTCTCTGAATCCTTAGACTCCCCTACACCTTTCCATGGTTCTGTTGAATGGACTGAGCCATCCAGGGGCCTTTACCTTTTACCTGGAGAGCGGGGCACCTTTCTCTGGGCGAGGGCCACAGTCTCAAATGGGCAGCTTTCTGGGGGCTGGAGGCAAATGGGGACATGGCAACGGGTGTGATTGTTTCTCCTGCGCAGTTAAAAGCCAGAGGTTTTTCTCTCACACAAATGCATCATCCGACATCTCTCTATACCTCACACAGGTGAGCAAGAGGCCAGTCTCATCATACTCAGGAAGGCTATGAATTGGGGCCGCTGAGGGGCACGGGGAT
Organism: Podarcis pityusensis; assembly: GCF_964106645.2. Lineage (NCBI taxonomy): Eukaryota > Metazoa > Chordata > Lepidosauria > Squamata > Lacertidae > Podarcis > Podarcis pityusensis. Next base: position 3,590,311 of record NC_138043.1, read on the forward strand.
AGGGTGTCAGAGTTTGGCCTATACGTTGGAGAAATAGTCTTTTTTTTTTTTACAATCTTTTTTATTCAGTTTTACACTACACACTTAAATTCCAAACATTAAACACCACCATCTGCATTTAGGTTTCCCTGAATCCTTAGACTCCCCTCCAGCCTTCTGTGGCTTCTATTTTCAATCTTTTTCAACTGCTTCACATATTTTCTCTATTTTTCTCAAATAATCCATTTTTTACCTTCATTTTTAATACATTGCATGTGCTTCTCAAACCCTGCCAAAGTTTTTAGTTGTCCACAGTGTTCTCTTAAGTACATTGCGAATTTTCCCTGTTCCTTATTAAAATCCCTCTCTTCCTGGTTTCTGATCTTCCCGGTCATTTTGGCCATTTCAGGATAATCCATCATCTTCATCAGCCTCTTGTCTCTGGTCAGGACTTTATCTTCTTTCCATTTGTGGGCCAAGGTGGTTTGGGCTAGACCTCAAAGTCCACCTTATTTTTTGTGTGGGTGACGCTATGGCCTAAACTACTGAGCCTCTTGGGCTTGCTGATCAGAAGGTCGCCGGTTCAAAGCCCCGCGATGGAGTGAGCTCCCATTGCTCTGTCCCAGCTCCTGCCAACCTAGCAGTTTGAAAGCACGCTGGTGCAAGTAGATAAATAGGTACCACTGTGGCGGGAAGGTAAAGGCATTTCCGTGCACTCTGGTTTCCGTCGTGCGCCAAAAGCGGTTCAGTCCTGCTGGCCACATGACCCGGAAAGCTGTCTGCAGACAAACGCCGGCTCCCTCATCCTGAAAGCGAGATGAGCGCTGCAACCCCATAGTCGCCTTTGACAGGACTTAAGCATCCAGGGGTCCTTTACCTTTAGCTTTTTTACCTTATTTTTTGTTTCTTTCCCCCCTTAAATCCTCTCCCTGCCTCCTCCTTTCTTCCTCTTTTTTCCTGCCACCCCCTTCACCCTTCTCTTTTTGCCATCCCCCCTCTCTGTCTTTTCCGCCCCCCGCTTCACCTCCTCTCTTCCAGCCACCCTTTCTCTCTTAATTCCCCCTCGTCTCCTTCCCACCCACCTGAAATTAAGCCAAGCGCCATACTTGGGGGCCCCCCTAGGGATACAGACCCCCCACCCCTCGATCTATGGGAACAGAGTCTATTGGAGGGTGCAAAGGAGGATAATATGGGGTTCATCCAGGCAACGTCTTTTTCAGGGACGACAGTCCTCAGGACGCAGTGGGTGGGAAGAAGCTGGGGGGGGGGCATTAGACAAGATTGGCCAAAGAAGGGGGGGGGGAGAAACGGCAGTCTCAGAAAGCAATTAGTTATGGTGTCTTAAGGAGCCCGGTGCTCCCCCTTTCGAATCTGAGATACCATCGCCTGATTTCCCTGCTTTGACTAAGCCCCTAATCTCCCAGATAATCTGTCTCAAAAAATGCAAAATACATATATATATATAAGAGAGAAAGAGCGCTAGCTGGAGTTGGCCTGTGAATACAACACCTGAGGGGGCGCCGAAAACGATTCTCCCCCCGCACACTACTTTACTAATCACCTACTGTTGCCACTTTATTAATTTTAAGAGGTGCTCTGTTTAATCTTGTAAAAAGGTAATGGGAAGAGGTAAGATTAGGCCGACCACGTGGACGTTTCGGGCACTCAGGGCTTCTCCGCAAGAGGCAGAGCTGTTTCATAGATATTGTGTGGAATCTTAGATCTGGAAGGGCCCTCCAAGGATCATCTAGTCCAACCCAAGAATTTGCAGCTGCTGAACCTGCAGACTTGGCGTTGCCTTCACCGTGCTCTAATCGACAGAGCTGTCCGGCTGTCGGCAGTAGGAATTGCCAGAAGGCCGGTGGCTCTGGGGTGCTTGAGCCTCAGGGCACCAGCAGCTGTGAATTTCTCTGCCACGACGACGTTTCAAATATGGATTTCCCGGCTCTTAAGTGGAAATGGACGCGGGTGGCGCTGTGGGTTAAACCACAGAGCCTAGGGCTTGCCAATCAGAAGGTCGGCGGTTCGAATCCCCGCAATGACGGGGTGAGCTCCCATTGCTCAGTCCCTGCTCCTGCCAACCTAGCAGTTCGAAAGCACGTCAAAGTGCAAGTAGATCAATAGGTACCACTCTGGCGGGAAGGTAAACGGCGTTTCCGTGCGCTGCTCTGGTTCGCCAGAAGCGGCTTACTCCTGCTGGCCACATGACCCAGAAGCTGTACGCCGGCTCCCTCGGCCAGTAAAGCGAGATGAGTGCCGCAACCCCAGAGTCGGCCACGACTGGACCTAACGGTCAGGGGTCCCTTTACCTTTAAGTGGAAATGGCACACTGAGAAATATTTCGTTAAACGAATTCTGAATGCTGTACTGCACGCATCAAGGTGGTTCGCAGTGACAGGGCAGCTGCCTTGAGTGCAGAAGGTGCCAAGTTCAGTCCCCAGCAGCACTGGACTTCGGCTTCCGAAAAACATTCGCAAACTGGAATGCTTACTTCTGGTTTTGCGGCGTTCGGGAGCAAAGCCGTTCGAGTACCAAGGTTCCACTCAGGGCTGGGGTTTGGTTCGAGGAGCCCCTAAGCTACTGAAGGTAATGGGGCCCTTTTTATCTCCAGCTGCCCTTTGCCAACAACAAATGGTCACCGTTTTCTGTGTTAAATGTATGCTACATGGTATTTTATGGACCTCATAGGTCTCTCAAGCCATTTGCACATGTTGCCCTGCAACCAGTCCATGCAGAATGTAGGCACCCTATATATTTGTTGTTGTTGTTGTTTAGTCATTTCGTCGTGTCCGCCTCTTCGTGACCCCCTGGACCAGAGCACGCCAGGCCCTCCTGTCTTCCACTGCCTCCCACAGTTTGGTCAAACTCATGCTGGCAGCTTCGAGAACACTGTCCCACCATCTCGTCTTCCGTTGTCCCCTTCTCCTTGTGCCCTCCATCTTTCCCAGCATCAGGGTCTTTTCCAGGGAGTCTTCTCTTCTCAGGAGGTGGCCAAAGTCTTGGAGCCTCAGCTTCAGGATCTGTCCTTCCAGTGAGCACTCAGGGCTGATTTCCTTCCGAATGGAGAGGTTTGATCTTCTTGCTGTCCATGGGACTCTCAAGAGTCTCCTCCAGCACCAGAATTCAAAAGCATCCATTCTTCGGCCATCAGCCTTCTTTATGGTCCAGCTCTCACTTCCATACATCACTACTGGGAAAACCATGGCTTTAACTATACGGACCTTTGTCGGCAAGGTGATGTCTCTGCTTTTTAAGATAGAAAGGAACAAACCAGTGATATTTTAGGGAGCAGGCGATTAGGCGGGGCCCATGACTTACATCCTAGGAGCCTACACAACACAAAACACTGTTGCTGTACGTAGGTTTTATTTCATTTGTTTTTTATCTTACGTTTTGGAAATGTACATCCAGTTGTTTTTTCCCTTTAATTTTTTGGGGGCCCCCAAGAGAGTGGGGCCCTAAGTTCTAGCTTGTTTAGCTTATACATAAATCCGGCACCGGTACCACTGTACTAAATTCAGATGCAGACTGAGGACCACAAAAGACTTTATTGCCTCTTTCCTCCCAAGGGGAGGGGAAGTGACACAAAGCTAAGCCTGGCAGGGCAGCTTAAGGTAAAGGTAAAGGGACCCCTGACCATTAGGTCCAGTCGTGGCCGACTCTGGGGTTGCGGCGCTCATCTCGCTTTATTGGCCGAGGGCGCCGGCGTACAGCTTCCGGGTCATGTGGCCAGCAGGACTAAGCCGCTTCTGGTGAACCAGAGCAGCGCACGGAAACGCCGTTTGCCTTCCCGCCGGAAGTATTGATCTACTTGCACTTTGACGTGCTTTTGAACTGCTAGGTGGGCAGGAGCAGGGACCGAGCAACGGGAGCTCACCTCGTCGTGGGGATTCGAACCGCCGACCTTCTGATCGGCAAGTCCTAGGCTCTGTGGTTTAACCCACAGCACCACCCACATCCAGCAGGACAGCTTACTCTATGGCATTAACCCTTTCATGCATTGATTGGACTCATGCAGGTTATATGACCCTGGTGACGTTCCGAGTCCCTTAACCTCTGCTTTTCCCTCCCCCTGCAGGTTCCACCAGGGTGACTACACCGTGGAGGTGAGCATCAACGACTACCTGGACATCTACTGCCCTCACTACGAGCTCCCGTTCCCCATGGACCACATGGAGCGATACATCCTCTACATGGTCAACTATGAGGGCCACGACTCCTGCGACCACCGCCAGAATGGCTTCAAGCGCTGGGAGTGCAACCGGCCCGACTCGCCCAACGGGCCGCTGAAGTTCTCCGAGAAATTCCAGCTCTTCACCCCGTTTTCGCTGGGCTTTGAATTCCGACCGGGGCATGAGTATTACTACATATGTAAGTACTGGGGACACGGGTGGTGCTGCGGGCTAAACCACTGAGACTAGTTGGGCCTCCCCTTTGGCCTGATCCTCTGTGACATCAGAGCAGCTAAGCCAATAGCAGCCGGAGAGGCTGTGTGTCTCTTTGCGTGTGTTGCGATTTCCCTCACCCTGAGAGGTCTTTCAGGACCGGTAGGTCTTTCAGGAAAAGGGACGCGGGTGGCGCTGTGGGTTAAACCACAGAGCCTAGGACTTGCTGATCAGAAGGTCGGCGGTTCGAATCCCCGCCGGGTGAGCTCCCGTTGCTCGGTCCCTGCTCCTGCCAACCTAGCAGTTTGAAAGCACCTCAAAGTGCAAGTAGATCAATAGGTACCGCTCCGGCGGGAAGGTAAACGGCGTTTCCGTGCGCTGCTCTGGTTTGCCAGAAGCGGCTTAGGCCTGCTGGCCACATGACCCGGAAGCTCCCTCGGCCAGTAAAGCAAGATGAGCGCCGCAACCCCAGAGTCGGTCACGACTGGACCTGATGGTCAGGGGCCCCTTTACCTAGGTCTTTCAGGACCGGTGTTATATGGTCTTGGCGGCTGCTCCCAGTCACTAGTCTGGCAGCCGCATTCTGGATTAGTTGTAGTTTCCAGGTCACCTTCAAAGGTAGCCCCACATAAAGCGCATGGTAGTAGTCCAAGCAGGAGATAACCAGAGCATGCACCACTCTGACCAGACTGTGGGCAAGGAGGGTCTCAGCCTGTGTACCAGATGTAGCTAGTAGACAGCTGCCCTGGACACAGAACTGACCTGCGCCTCCATGGACAGGTGTGAATGCTTCTGAATGTCATTTGCTACAAACCACAGGGGGAGAGAGTTGTTGTGGGGCTCAGAACATGCTTGTGAGCTCCCCTTGGGGGTCTCTTGTTGGCCACCCACGCTGGACGGGCCCGATCCACCAGGCCTCTCTCCTTAACATTCCCCGAGCTCTTCCTCCGAGCTGCGTTTCGAAAAGACGGCAAAATCGGAAGCGACGACGTAGCCAATTTAAGCGTCCTGATTGCACCGTCGATCCTAAACCAAAGCAATCTCAGGGACCGGTTTAATTAGCTGGCGTGACTCTATTTAACCTCCGGCGGCGGCTCGGGAGTGCCGAACACCCAAAGACCCAGCTGGCGGGGCCACATTCCACAGATAATAATGAAAATAAACCCATATGAGAGAGAGAGAGAGAGAAAGGCCCTTTGCAACTCATCCGTTTCCCCCCTTGCAATCACGCCCATCGTGGCAGCTGGGGGAGGGAAGGGTGGCGGGACAGCGGCGCTAAAAATGATTCTGTTCCCAGACCATGTTTCAGCTTGTAAATGATTTGAACTCAGCCCTCCCGCCGGGACCTGTGGCCCGGCTCGGCTACCAGGGAGGAAAAATAATCAAACGTTCGAAATTAGCTTCCCGGACCACCCATTAAGAAAGCCCCTGATTTAAGAGTCTTCATTTATCTTCATTTTCTTTTCTTTTCTTTTTTTGGTGAAGAAGGAAAGGGAGCAGTGGCGAGAGAGGGAGGAACCTGGCTTTGAGCCTGCCTGAAAATGGCAAGGGCAAGAAACCTGGCCGTGAAAAGGTTCCTGGTGACTCGCTGTACCTGGGGAGTTTGGGACACGGTTGGCACTGTGGTCTAAACCACCGAGCCTGGGACTCGGTGTGCTGGTCCCATGGGTTTCCGTGAGGCGTGGTCTGAGTCCACAGTATTTAGGGTACAGTATTGAGGCCGTCCGTCAAAGCTGAAGCTGGGTCCAAGGCAGGGAGTCGGGCGAGGTCAGGAGATCCGGCAGGCCAGGGTGCCGGCAGGAACAGGCTACCAACAACGTTGCTCCCGCAACCTGGGACTGGGGCTGGCTGGCTTTTATCTGCCCTGAGGCATTAGGGCGGCCCCAATCCTCAGGTGACTCGCCTCTCCTGGCCTGGAGGCGAGCACCCCTCCTGCGGGAACTTAGTTCCCTCCGCCTCTCTGCCCTGAGCCTCTGCAGCTCAGGAGAGGCTGGAGGGTTACCGGACCCAGAGGCAACCTCAGCTTCCTCTGCCGGGGCTGAGAGTGGAGCACCTGCAGGCAATGGGTCCTCCATCCCCTCAGGAGCCAGAGCAGACTCACCTGAGGACCCAGCACAGGTGAGGACCCTTCAGGCTCAAGCCCCAGCCCTGGCTCAGCTGGTTCTGGAGGCGGGGACTCCTGTGCAGGCTGGGATTCCTCAGGTTCAGCCTCAGAGTCCGAATCCCAGGCCATCACACTCGGGCTCGGACTCGGAACCGGAGGAGTCTCGGTCCGCACCAGATCCTCTGCCTCAGGCAGCATTTGAACAGAGTCTGGGGCCTGATTCTGAAGAGCCCCAGTCTGCACAGGTTCCCCTGCAACAAACACCAGCTGGGCCGAGTCAGGGGCCTGATCCTGCCCTGGCTCCAGATGCAGGGATTACCTCATTGCCTCCAGCTGGGCCATCACTTACAGCTGCTCCACTACCGGTTGGGTCAGAGGAAACTGAGGCAGCCCCTGGGTCTAGTAACCCACCGACGTCTCCCGAGCTGCAGAGACTCAGGTCTGAGAGAAGGAGAGACCTGAGTACTCGCAGGAGGAGTGCTCGCCTTCGGGCGAAACAGGGAGGTGAGTCACTGGGGGATCAGGACCGGCCGTTACCCCGTCAAAGATAAAAGGCTGCCGGACCCCGCCCCAGGTTGCGGGAGCAACATTGCTGCTTGCTGGAACCCTGTGCCTGACCTAGTCTGGTTTCCTGCCTTGGCCCTGTTGGACTGACTCCTTGTGGAATCCTTGGATTCGGGACCGGACCTGGACCGCGTTGCTCGAGTTAACCCCCGGGCCCAGCACATTGTGGATCGGAAGGTCGGCGGTTCGAATCCCCGCAACGGGGCGAGCTGGGGGGCCTGTGGTTTCTCCTGCTTGCACTGCTGTGACATCAGAGCAGCTAAGCCAATAGGAGCCAAGGAAGCCATCTTTTTTTCCCCTCCCGACAGAGGCCTGCTTGACATCACAGCTGCTAAGCTAGTAACAGTCAGAGAGGATGTAACAGCGCTTAACGCAGGCCTACTGTGGCGTCAGCTAAGCCAATAAAGGCTTGAGGGGTTGTGATTTTCCCTTGCCGGTAGCCTGCTGTGACATCAGAGCAGCTAAGCCAATAACGGTTAAGAGAGGTGAAGACGAGGGCAACCAAAACCATCAAGGGATTTTCACTTCAGGGAAGTGGCAAGGGAAGGCAGCGGTGGAGGAAGCCATAGTTGGCAGCTATGCTGGGGGGGAGGCAGCGGGCAGACAGCATGGGGCCTGTGGGCACCCGAGATGCGTAGCTTGGGTGTGCTGAAGGCCCCACAGTGAGTGCTGCCCGCCATTTTGTCACCCCCTTAGTGGGGACACCCGGGGCAGACCGCACCTACCGCACACCCCCTTGCTACGCCCCTGAGTGAAGGTCCAGGGGAAATGATATGAAATTATTCCTGGCATGGAAGAAGCAGAACGCGAGAACTCGTGGGTGCCCAATAATAATAATAATAATAATAATAATTTATAATTTATTATTCTGATCCTGATCTGATTTGAGGATGTGTTTTAATTGATTGTCTGATTTTATGTTAATGTGTTATACATTTGATGTTAACCACTCTGAGCCCGGCTTCGGCTGGGGAGGGCGGGATATAAATAAAAAATTTTATTTTTATTATTATTATTATACCCTGCCCAGCCACTCTGGGCGGTTTCCCCAGCCACTCTGGGCTGCTTCCACAAAGACCAAAAATACACTAAGATGTCACACATTAAAAGCTTCCCTGAACAGGGCTGCCTTAAGATGTCTTCTGAATGTCAGGTAGTTGTTTATCTCTTTGACATCTGATGGGAGGGCGTTCCACAGGGCGGGTGCCACCACCGAGAAGGCCCTCTGCCTGGTTCCCTGTAGCTTTGCTTCTCGCAATGAGGGAACCGCCAGAAGGCCCTCAGAACTGGACCTCAGCGTCCGGGCAGAACGATGGGGGTGGAGACGCTCCTTCAGGTATACTGGGCCGAGGCCGTTTATTGGAACATTGGAACTAAGCCGAACATTGGAAGATTCAAGGCAGAAAGAAGGAAGTCCTTCTTCACGCAGCTCAGATTTCAACTGCGGAACTCCCTGCCACAAGAGGCAGGCATGGCCACCCACTTGGACGGCTTTAAAAGCAGGTTGGGCAAGGCTTTCAATGGCCGCTGGGTCACGACGCTGGACTAGTTGGGCCTCCCCTTTGGCAGGGCTCTCGCGTGACACAGGCCTTCTGTGACATCAGAGCAGCTAAGCCAATAGCAGCCGGAGAGGCGGTGTGTCTCTTTGCATGTGTTGCGATTTCCCTCACCTCGAGAGGTCCATGCAGATCTCCGTCTTGCAACCGCAAGGCTGGAACCGGGCCCCCGGCAAGGAAAGAGATCGGGCCCCTTTGCGCTGTCAGTTTCAAGGTCAGCGCCGCGGAATGGGGAAACTTAACATCACACGCTCCCAAGCCATCTCTTGAACCAGAAAGTTGGTCGCGTTTCCCCCCTCGCTGCAATCAATAAAGAAATGTTAAAATAATAATAACATTATTAATTAAAATCCACGACCCCAAAGCACTTCACGATAGCGAGCCCTCTCTCTCTCCCTCGGTCCGGAAGCGGACAGGCAGAATTTATCTTTCTCAATATTTTCTTCCTCTCCTACTCTAAAGCATCTGTTTTTCAACTTCCTTAATTTGCTCCTTTTATCTATATTAAATTACCATTTTCTCTCGTCGCACGCGGCCCACTCCCCCCTTCTCCCTGTGTAAAATGTCACTTGGAAAATAACTACATTTACTACGACACGCTCTCTCTCTCTCTCTGTCCCTCACACTCTCTCTTTTTAATGTCGTTAGGGAAAGATTACACAGGAGTAAATAGTGAAACTCATCACGGCGAAAGGCGGTTAGAATTCATGTCATGTGGAACATTACAAATTATGTTTCTTTGAGGGCACTGTATTTAGCAGACATGAAAGAACGAACACTACCTCCTTCTGCAGCTTGCAAATTGGAATTCTATTAACCTTCCAGGAATCTAGATGAGCGTCCTGGCTATGCGCAACAGTACTAGGTCAAGGTTAAACAACACTTTTGGGGGACCACAAAAGGGTCGCTTTTTGGCTTTTGAGATGTTCACTGCAGAGGGGCTGGAGGAGGGGGTTAAAGAGAGAGACCTACCCAGAACTGGAGGACCGGGGTGGGTGATGGACAGTGCCGGATTTAAGTAAAGGTAAAGGGACCCCTGACCATTAGGTCCAGTCATGGCCGACTCTGGGGTTGCGGCGCTCATCTTGCTTTATTGGCATTCAGTACAGCTTCTGGGTCATGTGGCCAGCAGGACTGAGCCGCTTCTGGCGAACCAGAGCAGCGCACGGAAACGCCGTTCGCCTTCCCGCTGGAGCGGTACCTATTGTTCTACTTGCACTTTGAGGTGCTTTCAAACTGCTAGGTTGGCAGGAGCAGGGACCGAGCAACGGGAGCTCACCCCGTGGCAGGGATTCGAACCGCCGACCTTCTGATCAGCAAGTCCTAGGCTCTGTGGTTTAACCCACAGCGCCACCCGCGTCCCATGTGCTAGATTTACGTATAAACTAAACAAGCTATAGTTTAGGGCCCGACTCTCTTGGGGGCCCCCAAAAAAAATTAAAGGGAGAAAAAAACCATGGATGTACATTTCCAAAATATAAGATAAAAACAAATAAAATAAAACCTACATGCAGCAACAGTGTTTTGTGTTGTGTCGGCTCCTATGATAGAAGTTATGGTCCTCAGCTGCTAGCCTGCTCCCTAAAATATCCCTGGTTTGCTCCTTTCTATATATAGGGTGCCTACATTCTTCATGGACTGGTTGCATGGCAACATGTGCAAATGGCTTGAGATACCTATTAGGTCCATAAATGACCCTATAGCTGTGGTCTAAAACTACTGAGCTTGCCGATCGGAAGGTTGGCAGTTCAAATCCCCGCGACGGGGTGAACTCCCGTTGCTCGGTCCTTGCTCCTGCCCACCTAGCAGTTCGAAAGCACGTCAAAGTGCAAGTAGATAAATAGTCTTCCCTCCGGCGGGAAGACAAACGGAGTTTCCGTGCGCTGCTCTGGTTTGCCAGAAGCGGCTTAGTCCTGCTGGCCACATGACCCGGAAGCTGTATGCCGGCTCCCTCGGCCAGTAAAGCGAGATGAGCGCCGTAACCCCAGAGTCGGCCACAACTGGACCTAATGGTCAGGGGTCCCTTTACCCTTTACCTCTGATAATATTATTAATTATCAACCTTGCCTTTTGCTTAGAATAGATAGCCTCTATGCCTCTTACAAATGTCATTCCAAAGTTCGTCTGCTCTAGGGCCTTCAACATAAAGGCCCATGAAACATTGTCAAAAGCTTTTTCCGCATCAATAAACATCAATGCTACTCAATGATGTTTATTATATTTCTAGTATTTTCTTTCATTTGTCGACCTGGGAGAGATCCTGTTTGATCTTGATGGATTATTTCCAATAGTAGACCTTTCATTCACCTTGCTAAAATATTTTCAAATATTTTATAATCACAATTTAATAATGAAATTGGTCTGCGATTTTTCACTTCCAATCTATCTACCTCTTCCTTTGGAAGTAAAGTAATGTATGCCTCTTCCCAGGTCTTTGGTATTTTCCCAAGGGCACAACTCAGCAAGGCAAAAACTCTCAGGGAGAGTGCAAAGTAGGACCAGTAAGGGCCGTGGCCTCAGGATAAGAGCCGTGGGCTAGGGAGAAGGGTGTTGCTTGTACAGGTTTATTATATTTTATATGCCACCTTTCCCCAAAAAAACTTTTAAAGCACTGTAAGTGGTTCTCCTCCCCCATTTTAGCCTAACAACAACCCTGCGAGGTGGGTTAGCCACAAAGCTCACCGGGTGACCTTTTCGGTGGAGCCAATCACTACCTCTTAGCCGAACCTATCTTGCAGGGTTAGGTAAGTAAAGCTCTGGTTTTCCCAGTAGTGATGTATGGAAGTGAGAGCTGGACCATCAAGAAGGCTGATCACCGAAGAATGGATGCTTTTGAATTCTGGTGCTGGAGGAGACTCTTGAGAGTCCCATGGACTGCAAGAAGATCAAACCTCTCCATTCCTAAGGAAATCAGCCCTGAGTGCTCACTGGAAGGACAGATCCTGAAGCTGAGGCTCCAAGACTTTGGCCACCTCAGGAGAAGAGAAGACTCCCCGGAAAAGACCCTGATGTTGGGAAAGATGGAGGGCGCAAGGAGAAGGGGACGACGGAGGACGAGATGGTGCGACAGTGTTCTCGAAGCTACCAGCATGAGTTTGACCAAACTGCGGGAGGCAGTGGAAGACAGGAGGGCCTGGCGTGCTCTGGTCCAGGGGGTCACAAAGAGGCGGACACGACTAAATGACTAAACAACAACACCTCACAGGCTTGTTGTAGGGGTTAAAAGGGGGGAACCATGTAGACCCCCTGGGTCTCCTTGGAGGAAGAAAGGGAGGGCATAAATGTAATACAATCAATTTAGGTTTGGCTGAGAGACAGTGACTGGTCCCCAGGATTTGAAGAGGGTCCCGAGGGCCGTATAAAGCAGCTTGGAGGCCCGCATCCGGCCCCTGAGCCAGGGTTCTCCCACCAGTGACTGATGCAGTTAAAACAAAAAAGCACCTTCATTCTTCTTGGCGGCAGGAACTCTGCCCGCACTCAGAGGCACTCTGAGTCCGTCGACCAAAAGAATGGGAGACGGTTTCTTTGGCAAGGAAGACACAGGTGTGTTCGTAAAAATTGCCTGTTTGTGTGTGGGGAGACCTTGATTCTTGTTTGCCGACCCCCCCGCCAGCCCTCAGTCTAACTGCAATGTTTAATCAGTTGGCCAATGTAATGTTGCTGGGGGCGGGGGCGCCAGGCTGGAATTAGGTTTGGAAATTAAGCCAGAAATTCCGAAAGAATAAAGGAATGCAACAGGGGGGAAATCCATTTATCCCTTTTTTCTTTTCTCTCCCTCCCTCTTATGCTAAGCAGACTAAGGATCCGTGAGTTATTTGTGTTGGAAATGCGGGCTTGGCCCTCACGCCAGCTCCTCGCACCCAGAGCGGTTTCCAAAAGGAAGCCCGCCCCCAATTTAAATAAATCCGGCATATGGATAATCCTATTGCATGCTAATAGAGGAGCTTCGGTGCTCAGCGCACCAGGCCTCCTGCAGTCCGAATGGTCAGGTTGCAGCAAGCAGGACTTTTTAGTCCAGAGAAAAGGCAAGCGAGAGGCGACGCGAGGAAAGTCTTGCAAAATGCACGATGCGGTAGGTGGAGGAAGTGAGCAGAGAAAATCTGCCCCCCCCCGTCTCTCGCAATACAGTGGTGGTTGTTGTTGTTGTTTAGTCGTTTAGTTGTGTCTGCCTCTTCGTGACCCCCTGGACCAGAGCACGCCAGGCACTCCTGTCTTCCACTGCCTCCTGTAGTTTGGTCAAACTCATGCTGGTAGCTTCAAGAACACTGTCCCACCATCTGGTCCTCTGTCGTCCCCTTCTCCTTGTGCCCTCCATCTTTCCCAACATCAGGGTCTTTTCCAGGGAGTCTTCTCTTCTCATGAGGTGGCCAAAGTCTTGGAGCCTCAGCTTCAGGATCTGTCCTTCCAGTGAACACTCAGGGCTGATTTCCTTCAGAATGGAGCGGCTTGATCTTCTTGCAGTCCATGGGACTCTCAAGAGTCTCCTCCAGCACCAGAATTCAAAAGCATCCATTCTTTGGCGATCAGCCTTCTTAATTGGTCCAGCTCTCACTTCCATGCATCATTACTGGGACAACCATAGCTTTTACTATACGGACCTTAATACAGTGGTACCTCAGGTTAAGTACTTAATTCGTTCCAGAGGTCCGTACTTAACCTGAAACTGTTCTTAGCCTGAAGCACCACTTTAGCTAATGGGGCCTCCTGCTGCTGCCGCGCCGCCAGAGCACGATTTCTGTTCTCATCCTGAAGCAAAGTTCTTAACCTGAAGCACTATTTCTGGGTTAGCGGAGTCTGTAACCCGAAGCGTATGTAACCTGAAGTGTATGTAACCCAAGGTACCACTGTACTAGAACTCGGGGAACATCCGATGATGTTGGAAGATTCAGGGCAGCTAAAAAAGAAAGGACTTCTTCACGTGGCGCAGAGTTAAACTGTGGAACTCACCGCCACAGCAGGCGGCAACGGCCACTGACTTGAACCGCTTTAAAGGACGATTAGGCAATTCACAGGAGGAAGCTAGCAATGATCAGAGGAAGAAAAGTTGTTGAGATTTTTGCTGGGGGGGGGGGGCAAAGTCACTGAGCTTTCCTGCCCACAATATTGCAAATTCACAAAAGCAAAAGAAGGAGTTTTTGAGCCAAAAGCAACACTGCCACAATGGGTTGCCATACGTCCAGATTTTCCTGGACATTTTTCAGCCCAGACACTGCTTCCAACGGCAGTATTCCGGGAAATTCCAGGCGTATGGCAACCCTAAGAAAAACAAGAACTTTTTAGGGGGTGGATAGAACCAAACTCCTTCACACACACAGCTTTCCAACCTCCAAAACAGTCCAATGTGGTTGAAAGATGCCTGCAGGTTTGAGCACTGGAGGGAAAGGGCTTCGTGGAGAACGGTTTGGGGGGTTTATTTGCAAAATATAATCCTGGGAGACACGGGTGGTGCTGTGGGTTAAACCACAGAGCCTAGGACTTGCCGAACAGAAGGTCGGCGGTTCGAATCCCCGCAATGACGGGGTGAGCTCCCGTTCCTCGGTCCCTGCTCCTGCCCACCTAGCAGTTCGAAAGCACACCAGCGCAAGTAGATAAATAGGTACCGCTCCGGCGGGAAGGTAAACGGCGTTTCCGTGCGCTGCTCTGGTTCTCCAGAAGCGGCTTAGTCCTGCTGGCCACATGACCTGGAAGCTGTACGCCGGCTCCCTCGGCCAATAAAGCGAGATGAGCGCCGCAACCCCAGAGTCGGCCACGACTGGACCTAATGGTCAGGGGTCCCTTTACCTTTTATCCTGGGAGAGGGTTTCAGCCAGCCATAAATAAGGAATCGCTGCCCATTTTGTTCCCCCCTTTTTTTTAAGGTTTCTCAGCAGCGTGCCCACCTTTCGCACTCGGGCCTCGCTCCGGGAGACGGGTGCCCCTCTCTCCCCATGACGGGATATGCAGATGGAGGGGGTGTGGCTATGCAAACGAGGGCATTTTCCGCTCTTCAATGGCTCCCCATTGAGGAGCGCGCTCTCTCGAGCTGACAAAAGGTGACATCAGCGCTCCATTGTCGGGTTTTCTTGTCCGGGAGACAATATCGCTCCTCTGAGCCCCCCCCGGGGTTGGGAGCGTGTAGATGAGAAGCAATGGAAAGAGAGGGAGGCGGGGAGGGGAATTAAAATGAAGCCCTCGACATTGTTGCCATCAATATCTCAGCAAGCCTCTGGGAACAATATTGAAATCCCCTGGGAACAGGGCTGCTATGGAATGGCAGCTCGGCAGAAACCGGCCCTCTGTTCAGAAATGAGGTCTTTCCCTGACATCCTTTAAGGACGCAGCTATTTCCATTTATTCAGAACACTCTTTATGCCCCGCCGTCATCCCCCTGAGGAGATCGGGCCGACACGCATTTAAATCAAAAAAGTGGTTTTTAAAACCCGAGCAAGCGAAGCGTAGCACCACGGACAGAATCTCCCAGAGATCTTAAGAACTTTTTGAACTACCCTAAGTCTGGCACTGCCGCATAAATTCCTGTTCTGCATCTGCAAGAAACCGACGTAAGCTTTGGAACTCCCTGCCACTTGACACCGAACTCTTTCTTACCTGCTAAAAACATTTTTTCTTTCAACAAAATACCAGCGTGTTTTTAGTTTACTGCTGGCTTTAATTCTTTGAATATTTAAACACACACATACAGTGGTACCTCGGGTTAAGTGCTTAATTCGTTCCGGAGGTCCGTACTTAACCCGAAACTGTTCTTAACCTGAAGCACCACTTTAGCTAATGGGGCCTCCTGCTGCTGCCACGCCGCTGGAGCACAATTTCTGTTCTCATCCTAAAGCAAAGTTCTTAACCTGACGCGCTATTTCTGGGTTAGCGGAGTCTGTAACCTGAAGCCTATGTAACCTGAAGCGTATGTAACCTGAGGTACCACTGTATTCTTTTGTTTTATTCTTTTTTAAACTTTATTGCAAAACAATTTACATATAAAACACAAAGAGAATACCTTGATGACAACTAAACATTAACTAACAACACATCATCTAACATCACACACACTTTTGACTTCCGGTTCACCTCATTGTGCTTTCTACATATTCTTAACCTTCACACATTTCCTGTTATATCTGTTACATACACAGAAAATTTCCTACGTTTATAGTTTTCCTTAATATTCAAGATTCAGTCGAGACCTGTCAGGAGATTTGCATTTTCACAATATTGTTTTAGATATTCTTTAAATGTTATCCACTCTTTACACACTTTCTGGTTTGAGTTTCCTTTTATTCTCCCAGTCATTTTCGCAAGTTCCAAGTATTCTATCATCTTCACTTGCCAGTCAAGCTTTGTAGGAATTGAGTCAACTCTCCAGTTTTTTGCTACTAAAATTCTAGCCGCCATAGTTGCATACATAAAGATGGTTCTAAAGTTGTTGTTTTTTTTTATTTCAGTGGACATAAAGGCTTCTGGGTTTTTTGGAAGGAGAATTTAAAGATCTTTTTGAGTTTGTTGTATATTATATCCCAGAATTCTTGTATCCTCACACAGTCCCACCACATGTGCATGAAAGTAAGGTAAAGGTAAAGGGACCCCTAAGTAGGTAAAGGTAAAGGGACCTCTGACCATTAGGTCCAGTCGTGACCGACTCTGGGGTTGCGGCGCTCATCTCGCTTTACTGGCCGAGGGAGCCGGCGTACAGCTTCCGGGTCATGTGGCCAGCAGGACTAAGCCGCTTCTGGCGAACCAGAGCAGCGCACGGAAACGCCGTTTACCTTCCCGCTGGAGTGGTACCTATTTATCTACTTGCACTTTGAGGTGCTTTCAAACTGCTAGGTGGGCAGGAGCAGGGACCGAGCAATGGGAGCTCACCCCGTCGTCGCGGGGATTCGAACCGCCGACCTTCTGATCGGCACGTCCTAGGCTCTGTGGTTTAACCCACAGCGCCACCTGCATCCCTTGTGCATGAAAGTACCTTCCCCATTTATTTTTGTTTTATTCTTAGGGGAAACTGCTTTGATTTCTTCCTTTCCTTTTACAATCAAGTGGTATGTACCGTATTTTTCACCCTATAGGACGCAATTTTTCCTTCCAAAAATGAAGCGGAAATGTGTGTGCGTCCTATGGGGCGAATGCAGGCTTTCGCTGAAGCCTGAAGAGCGAGAGGGGTCAGTGCGCACCGACCCCTCTCGCTCTCCAGGCTTCGCGGACCTCTCCGCAAGCCGCGGGAGCCCGGCGCTGGGCTACCGCGGCTTGCGGAGAGTTGCCTGCATGCTGAAGCCTATGCGCGTTGAGCTCAGCGCGTCCAGGCTTCGCGGACCTCTCAGCAAGCAGCGGGAGCCGGCGCTGGCCTCCCACGGCTTGCAGAGAGCTGCCTGTTTGGGGGCTGGGGTCGGGGGAAGCTCGGGCTTCCCCCGCCCCTGCCACGCACCTGGGGGAAAAATAATTTCCCCCCCTTTATTTCCCCCCCAAAAAACTAGGTGCGCCTTATGGGACGGTGCGTCCTATAGGGCGAAAAATACGGTAATTAAAAAAAAACCCAAGGAACAGCACGCGAGTCTCCGAGACACAAAATAGACGCATCTCTTCTCCTTTTACTCATGGATGTGTTTTCTGGGCAGGTATCAACTTCGGATGGGTTTTGCCAGAGCTCAGCTGTGGGACCAGATCAAGATCCTTTTGCTAAACCTCCCAACCTGATTTTTTAGTTTTTGGATTCGTAATAATGGCACTCGGAGACCTTGGGCAGCGGACAGGGTGCCAGCGCCCCGAGGGGTCCCAAAACAGAGGGGGACCCCCCCCACAATTCCTCTGGCCTTGCCATGCCCCGGGGCATTGTGGGAAATAAATGGCTACCCAGCATTCCTCGGAAGAGAGCCCGCCATTTGCGCCAGGCCTTCTCAAACCAGCCCTAAAAAGAGAATGATGACAGGGCGCAAAATGGTGTTCACCACACCCATATTTCGGCCATTTCTATTTTCTCATAATTCCTCATCACGAGGGAGGGAACCTTTCTCCCCATCCCTTCCCAGCAGCAAAGTGGGGCCACGAGCTTTTTAAAAAGGGGGACCTGCCATTCCTCACCCCGCCCCAAACTGCCCCAGATGGACACAGCATCTGTGGGGATTTTGGAATTTGGAAAATGTCAAGTTGCTTTCCTACAGCATTCCTTCTGTGTCCAGCTCCACTGCAAAAAATAAAGCCCCCAAAGTAGCAAAAAGCTCAGGTAGGAAAACAAACAGGACTTTAGCCAACGCATATCAAAACACACACCCATTTTTTTATTTAAAATTTTGCTCCATTAAAAAAACCCCCACCAAAGTAGATAGTCCTTGTGTTGAAAAAACAGCTGTGCGGTTTCTGAAAGAATCATAATTTTTATTATTATTATTACTTCCTGGCTACTTTTTTTTGCATCAAACGTCACGCTGTTTCCCCTCTTCCAAACATATGTGATTTTAGCAGGCAGAGAATGACTCGTGATTCCTGCATTTTCCTGGTTCAGAAAATCCACAAACCGCTCTGTGTTAATTCCTGGACGAAGATGCGGGTTGTGAACAGAAGGAGCGGTTTAGAAACTTGAAAACGTTGTCCAGAAAGCACAAAACCTACATGTTGTTTGCTATGGTGAAAATATTATCTTTTTAAAAAAAAATTGAGAACCCCCAATCATTAGATCCCCATCCAAACACTTAACGTGTGTATCTGTAAATAGAAAGATATTGCAAAAATCCAAACGCTATCCAAACCTCGCAGCAAATATATCCTTTCAAAGGCTCCCCCTTTTGAGTTCCCAGCTCACTTGTTTTCGTCCTCCTGGTTGCAAGAGGTGGATAAGTCTCTTTATTTGATCAAATCAAGTCTTCATTGTTTTCAACAAGGACCAGCATTTAAGAAGCAAAAACATTTTTGGTTAGACGAGCCTGCCCAAATGTTAAGTCGATGTGAGTTTTAATCTGGTTGGTTTTTTTTTAAAGCTTATTGTTCTTTCAACCTCGAAAATTATTGTTTTATATTTTTTTGTAAACCGCTTTGGAGTTTGTCTGTATTTTTACAATCCAGAGCAGCCTATTCCTGCCTTGCGGAGGGTTGGGTCCCTTCCAACTCTGCGATTTTATGATTCTAGATAAGTTTCAAATAAAACCCAGAACCACGTCGAACATATTATCCAATGAAATAAAATAAAGCAGGACAGAGCGGATTTAAATTCAGAGTTTTTGAGTCCCGTCGTGAACTCCAAGAAGGAAACTTTCAAGATACGCGAGGTCAGGTTCCTGGTGGGTTTTGCTAATGCAGTTCTTCGCGATATACAGGTGAAACTCGAAAAATTAGAATATCGTGGGAAAGTTTGTTGATTTCAGGAATTCAACTTGAATGGTGAAACTAATATATGAGATCGACTCGTGAAATGCAAAGCGCGACGTGCTTCTACTTCTCAGAGGTCCAATCTTCTCGATTTGCAATCCTTGTTTTGCTGATTTCCTTGAATATTCTAATTTTCTAAGATGGTTAATTTGGGGTTTTCACCAGCTGTACGCCATGATCACAAATCAAAGCTTGACATATCTCGCTTTGCATGTCACGAGTCTATATCATATATTAGTTTCACCTTTCCAGTTGAATTCCTGAAATCAAAGAACTTTCTCACAATATTCTAATTTTTCGAGTTTCACCTGTAACTATTTTAAAAATCTGATTCTTCATTTCTTTAACGCCTCTCCATTCAGAAGGAGCGTTAAGGATAGATGCAGATGAGCTGAGGCCAACGCTTGAATCTACAGTTCCCCGGATAAGCAATGCTCTTAAATCGGTGTCTGAACGTGGTGTTAACACGAATTTTCGGTGACCCTTCCGAGCAAAGGCCTTTTCTTCAAACAGGATGTCCCCCGCCTGGCTCCCGAGTCGGGACTGTCAAAGCCGATCTGTTTCAGGGACAGACGGAAAATCCACCTTGTCAAATTTAGGCCTCCCTAAAAGTGCTTTTCACATGCACCTTTTCTTTCCACCCCTCAGCCGAACTGTCCATCCTAATCCGGGCCAATTTCATGCCTCGGAGAGTTCCCACCCACCACCCTGAGCTTTTAATTGCAAACTTTTTGCTCTTTCTCTCAAACCGACCCAGCCTCCTCCTCCTCCTCTCTTCGCCCGCCTCTCCCGACTTATCTGCAGAGAGCCCTCGGAAGCGTATCATTTGCCTTGTCAGGTTTTTATTGGGGGAAATCCGAACATGTCCAAGGATGTACGGCGGAGAAAAGCACCCCGCTTGGGGGTCGGACAACTTTTGACATCAGTTTGATCAAAGATGCAGTATTAAAAGCGGGAGCTTTTGTGCGCGGGGTTTGCCCCCCTCCCCAAATCGCCCGGCTAAAGAAACGGAGGAAGCACCTCGGAGATGGCTAAGCTTCTTAGTAGGAGCTGGGCAACATCTGCGGGTCAAACGGCAATCGGCGCGAGGTCTTTCCCATGGGGGGGGACACATCTGGTAGGGCACTGTGAGAATAGGATGCTGGACTCAGCCTCGGCCCAGCAGCCAAGCTCTTCTGGTGCTCCTATGTGTGGGAATGTAGCAGGAAAGTATATATTGGCAGTGCTGAATTTAATTCCTTCTGGAGGTCCGTTCTTAACCTGAAACTGTTCTTAACCTGAAGCACCACTTTAGCTAATGGGGCCTCCTGCTGCCGCCGCGCGATTTCTGTTTTCGTCCTTAAGCAAAGTTCTTAACCTGAGGTACTATTTCTGGGTTAGCGGAGTCTGTAACCTGAAGCGTCTGTAACCTGAGGTACCACTGTATAAGCTAAACAGGCTATAGCTTAGAGCCCCACTCTCTTTGGGGCCCCCCAAAAAAATTAAAGGAAAAGAAACTGGATGTACATTTCCAAAATAGAAGATAAAAAACAAATAAAATAAAACCTACATCCAGCAACAGTGTTTTGTGTTGTGTCGGCTCCTAAGATGTAGGTCATGGGCCCCGCCTGCTCCCTAAAATATCACTGGTTTGCTCATTTCTATATACAGTGGTACCTCGGGTTACATACGCTTCAGGTTACATACGCTTCAGGTTACAGACTCCGCTAACCCTAACCCAGAAATAGTGCTTCAGGTTAAGAACTTTGCTTCAGGATGAGAACAGAAATTGTGCTGCGGTGGTGCGGTAGCAGCGGGAGGCCCCCTTAGCTAAAGTGGTGCTTCAGGTTAAGAACAGTTTCAGGTTAAGAACGGACCTCCGGAACGAATCAAGTACTTAACCCGAGGTGCCACTGTATAGGGTGCCTACATTCTGCATGGACTGGTTGCATGGCCACATGTGCAAAAGGCTTGAGATATCTATTAGGTTCATAACGTGCCCAAAGATTAAGGCTTTCTGGGAAATGATATATAATGAATTAAAAAAGGTATTTAAATATACCTTCTTGAAGAAACCAGAGGCCTTTCTCCTGGGCATAGTCGGCCAATCGGTGTTAAAAAAGGATAGAACTTTCTTTATGTATGCAACAATAGCAGCAAGAATACTCATCGCAAAGTATTGGAAGACACAAGAGCTACCCACACTGGAGGAATGGCAGATGAAACTGATGGACTATATGGAATTGGCGGAAATGACTGGCAGAATCCGTGACCAGGGAGAAGAGTCGGTGGAAGAAGATTGGAAGAAATTTAAAGATTACCTACAGAAATATTGCAAAATTAAAGAATGTTAGAGTGATGATGGATTGAAATTAAGTGGTTTCTAGCTGTACAGGCTTTAAAGTTATATACAGATCAAGATTAAGGATTAGGATTAAAAAGGTTAAAAGAATGGAAAATTGGCTATTAATAGATAAAAATTTAATGTTATATTATATTAAGAATAAGGATTGGGATTAAAAAGGAGGGAAAGGAATTGCTGGACAAACAAACTGAATTGGAATACAAAAGAGGGAGGTATGAGGAGGTCCAGAAAATAAGTAAATTCAAAAGTAGTGATGAAAAGATGGAATTGTTTTTAACTGTTTTTTCTTTGTTTTTTCTTTCTGTATTTTGTATTGTGTATTTTTCTTTTTCTTTTTAAATACTTTTCTTACTGATGTGTCTCTTTTTATGTGAAACTTTAATAAATATCATTTAAAAAAAAAAGAGAGAGATATCTATTAGGTCCATAAATTACCATATAGCATATATTCAGCACAAAAAAACAGTGACAATTTGTTGTTGACAAAGGACAGCTGGACATAGAAAGGTCCCCATTACCTTCAGTAGCTTAGGGCCTCATCAAACCTAGATCCAGCCCTGGGTAGGTGGGATTCGAACCCCAGTCTCTGAGGCCTTAGTCTGACACTACATCTCACCAATACACGTTGAGAATGAATGAGTCTCATCGCAGCCACACTAAACAATTGAGTTCTTATAGATGCAGTGTGGATGTTATGTGGCACCTTTGGGGATGCGGGTGGTGCTGTGGTCTAAACCACTGAGCCTCTTGGGCTTGCTGATCGGAAGGTCGGCGGTTCGAATCCCCACGACGGGGTGAGCTCCCGCTGCTCTGTCTCAGCTCCTGCCAACCTAGCAGTTCGAAAGCACGTCAAAGTGCAAGTAGATCAGTAGGTACCGCTGTGGCAGGAAGGTAAACGGTGTTTCCGTGCACTCTGGCTACCATCACAGTGTACCGTTGCACCAGAAGCGGTTTAGTCCTGCTGGCCACATGACCCAGGAAGCTGTCTGTGGGCAAACACCAGCTCCATTGGCCTAAAAGCAGAGATGAGCGCCGCAACCCCATAGTCACCTTTGACCGGACTTAACCGTCCAGGTGTCCTTTACCTTTACCCTCGTGGCACTTGCAGAAGTGCCAATTCCCCCAATCAGGGATACCAGGGTTCAAGAGTCCCCTAAGTTGTTCAGAGCTTTGCACATCGATAGGTAAAGGTAAAGGGACCCCTGACCATTAGGTCCAGTCGTGGCCGACTCGGGGTTGCGGCGCTCATCTCGCTTTATTGGCCGAGGGAGCCGGTGTACAGCTTCCGGGTCATGTGGCCAGCAGGACTAAGCCACTTCTGGCTAACCAGAGCAGCGCACGGAAACGCCGTTTACCTTCCCGCCGGAGTGGTACCTATTTATCTACTTGCACTTTGTCGTGCTTTCAAACTGCTAGGTTGGCAGGATCAGGGACCGAGCAACGGGAGCTCACCCCGTCGTCGCGGGGATTCGAACCGCCAACCTTCTGATTGGCAAGCCCTAGGCTCTGTGGTTTAACCCACAGTGCCACCCGCGTTCCTTTTGCACATTGATGCAAGGATCTTGAGCACGACTCGGTAGTAGGTGCAGTCTGGCTCCTGCATTTTCCCCCAGCCAGGGCGTCTGAACCAGGTCCGAGGGCAGCCCCACCAAGTTTGTATTACAGTAGTCCAGCCTCAAAGTTACCAACCCATGGATTGTAACGGCAAGGCTGTCTCTGTTCAGGGATGAAAAGGGAATTTGCTGGAAGTGGCTACCTTGGGTCCATGAATTTAAAGCGGCTGACTCTTGAGTAGGGCCTGTGTCGGAGACAGCCCTACACGAATCGCCCAGCGAGGGCAGCCTGCCCTGAAACACGGGCTATTTGAGCAAAATGAAAAAGAGTGTGGAAGGGAAACAATTGACCCCATTGCACTGTTTGTGTTCATGGTGCAAAATTCATGAAGGAAGCCAAACCACGACAATGTTGGTGTCATTTTGGGCTATAGGGTTCTGAAACAGAGCAGGGATTTAAGAACAGGGGCTTCAGAAATAACCCTATAAATCTGCCCTTTTTGGAAATGTGTAAAATTGAAACTTTATGTAGGACACATGTGGGTTTTTTTGGTGATGACGTTCTTTCTCTCCTCTCCCTCCTTTTGTCTCTTGCAGCGGCAACGCCTCCGAACTTGGTCGACAAGCCCTGCTTAAAGCTGAAGGTTTACGTCCGGCCGACAAGTAAGTGACGTCTCAGGACACCGGAAAGATCCTCTGCAGGTTCCAGGGTGCCATTTTGGCAAATCCCAGGGTGCAAATCTACACACAAACACATACCCATCTGGGATTCGCGATTCAGGCATCGGGTCTCTGCGAATCCCAGCCAGGGCAGGATTCGTGGCTCAGAAACCGTGTCAAAATACATTCTGAAACTCGCCATTTGAGAGAAAACACTTTTCAGAGCGCATTTTTTGGGGGGGGCGATGCAGTTAAGAAATGCAGGGTTTCGTCAATTATTATTTTCTTCCCTCCCTGCGAGAAGCCACGTTACAGGGAACCAGGCAGAGGGCCTTCTCGGTGGTAGCACCCGCCCTGTGGAACGCCCTCCCACCAGATGTCAAAGAGAAAAACAACTAGCAGACTTTTAGAAGACATCTGAAGGCAGCCCTGTTTAGGGAAGCTTTTAATGTTTAATAGGTTATTGTATTTTAGTGTTTTGTTGGAAGCCACCCAGAGTGGCTGGGGAAACCCAGTCAGATGGGTGGGGTTTAAATAAATTATTATTATTATTATTATTATTATTATTATTATTATTATCATCATCATCTTTATATACCGTCTCTCTCTGCTGGGGGAGCTGTGAAGCAGACAAGAAACTCAGCAATACTATGTTTGTAGAGGACTTGGGTCTTTGGGTGGCTGTCAGACCTATAGAATCATAGAATCATAGAATCATAGAGTTGGAAGAGACCACAAGGGCCATCGAGTCCAACCCCCTGCCAAGCAGGAAACACCATCAGAGCACTCCTGACATATGGTTGTCAAGCCTCTGCTTAAAGGACCTCCAAAGAAGGAGACTCCACCACACTCCTTGGCAGCAAATTCCACTGTCGAACAGCTCTTACTGTCAGGAAGTTCTTCCTAATGTTTAGGTGGAATCTTCTTTCTTGTAGTTTGGATCCATTGCTCCGTGTCCGCTTCTCTGGAGCAGCAGAAAACAACCTTTCTCCCTCCTCTATGTGACATCCTTTTATATATTTGAACATGGCTATCATATCACCCCTTAACCTCCTCTTCTCCAGGCTAAACATGCCCAGCTCCCTTAGCCGTTCCTCATAAGGCATCGTTTCCAGGCCTTTGACCATTTTGGTTGCCCTCCTCTGGACACCTGAGCACTTTCTGAGAATCACAGAACTGTAGAGTTGGAAGGGACCTCTTGAGTCATCTAGTCCAACCCCCTGCAATGCAGGAATCTCAGCTAAAGCATCCACGACAGAGGGCCATCCAACCTCTGTTTAAAAACCACCAGGGAAGGAGAGCCCACAACTTCCCGAGGGAGAACGTTCCACTAGCTCTTACTGTCAGAAAGTTACTCCTGATGTTTAGTCGGAAAGTCCTTTGTCGTAACTTGAATCCATCGGTTCAGGTCTTTTCCTCCAGAGCACCTGAAAACAAGCTCGCTCCATCTTCCATGTGGCAGCCTATTGGGAGATGGCCATCATATCCCCTCTCAGTCTCTAAAGATACCCAGCTCCTTCAACCGTTCTTCATCAGGCTTGGTTTCCAGACCCTTGATCATCTTGGTCACCCTCGTCTGCACACCTTCCAAGCGTGTCAATCTCCTCCTTAAATTGTGGCGCCCAGAACTGGTGTGGTCTGAGCAGGCAGAATAGAGTGGGACTATGACTTCCCTTGATCTGGACACTAGATTTCTGTTTGATGCAGCCTAGAACAGCGTTAGCCTTTTTTGCTGCTGCATCACATGGCTGACTCGCACTGTATCCCCTGAATATCTGGTCTGTTTTTTGCTGTTGTTGCTGTAAAGTGGTACCTTGGTTCTCAAGCTTAATCCATTCCGGAAGTCCGTTCCAAAACCAAAGCGTTCCAAAACCAAGGCGTGCTTTCCCATAGAAAGCAACGCAAAACGGATTAATCAGTTCCAGACTTTTAAAAACAACCCCTGAAACAGCAATTGAACAGGAATTTTACTATCTATCGAGACCGTTGATCCATAAAATGAAAGCAATGATCAATGTACTGTACTATAAAATAAGTAAGACAGTGTTGTAGATTTAAAAGATAAAAATAATTACCTGCGCTGATGATCGTCAAAACAACAAATGAACCGAAAAAGCCACAAAAACGCAAAATAAATGGCAAAAAACAAAAGCGCCAAACTTAATCTGTCATGGAAGCCCGTTTGACTTCCGAAATGATCGAAAACCAAGACACAGCTTCTGATTGGTGCAGGCGCCCCAGAAACAATAGCCAACAGCCGCGTCGGACGCTCGGCTTCCGAAAAACATTTGGAAACCGGAACACTTACTTCTTGGTTTTCGGTGTTTGGGAACCAAGGCATTTGAGAACCAAGGTCCCACTGTATGTCCATAGTAATGGCGACGATGCAAAACCTTTTCCAGGGAAACTGGAAGAGCAAACCTTTCCTTCCGCATGTTGTCCCCGTGAGATCAAATCAGTGAAAGGCCTTTTAGACCCCAACCCCATCTGCACCAACCTTCACCCCACTCTTTCTAAACCCACTTCAACCGCTGGCTTTCTTGGCGGGTGAAATGCCAGGCGCAGGGGGTGCTTTTGGCCCGAGAAAATAGCACCCGAGCGCCACTCAGATCTCCGACAAATTATCTTCGGTTCTGCTCTGGGGCTGGAAGAAAGAGGGAAATAAAATAAATCTAGATTGATGCCTGCTTGGTACATAACCCCACAGGGCTGCTTTTGTTTTCGCAGGGGGGGGGGAAAGAGAGCAAATTATTTTAGGTTTTTTTTCCCCCTTCCCTCTTTTCTTTTTCGTAAAAAGGCCAGCCTCCAGCTCTCTGTACAGGGGAGTTTCTCCCCCACTTCCCCCGAATCAAATAGGCGCAGCTGTTTTGGAGAAAAAAGAAAACACAAATTAATAATTTTCTCCTCCTGTTAACGTATAATTAGTATTTGGCCACAGCTCTTCCCAGGGAGCAGGTAGAAAAGAGTGAGAAATGTCAGAGTCTAAAGGGATATTGTAAGGGCTTGTTTTTCCCTTTCCTTGTTTCGTGTGTGTGTGTGTGTGTGTGTGTGTGTGTGTGATTGAGGCAGCTTTTAAAGAAAACAAAACCGCTTTGCTAATGAAAGAATAAATGGCTTTTAAAAAAATATTTTTTAAAAAACAACCCGGGTAGTTATGAGCTGTTAGGCCTGTCGGTTTCACGTTTCTTTCGCCACCCTTAAATTTCAGTTCCCACATCAGTTTGTGAATTCCCCCCCCCCCCGCACTATAAAAAGCCGATGTTTTTCTGCAAATTTATCCTAAGCTACATCTAATTGCATGCAGTTTCACTAATTGGCACTTTTTTGCAAAGCGGTTTTCTGACGGCTGCGCTGACTGGGGCTGATGGGGCTATAGTCCCAAAAATCTGGAGGGCACCAGGTTCAGAGAGGCTGAGATATGGGGTCGCCGCTTTAGGGAACCAAATGTTTTATAGGACTCCAACCTGTCTGGGCATAAGCTGCTTTTATCTTAGTGGGACATACCTTGGCGTAGACCTGCGTAGGACCTCACTATAAGGCTGCTGCCTGGAACCCATTTATGAAGGAATACATCCCATTGGAAGTTGATGATGATGATGATTATATTTATACCCCTCCCATCCGGCTGGGTTTCCCCAGCCACTCTGGGTGGTTTCCAACAGAACACTAAAAGCAGAATAAAACATCAGACATTAAAAACTTTCCTAAAAAGGGCTGCTTTCAGATGTCTTCTAAAGGTCAGATAATTGTTTATTTCCTTGACATCTGATGGGAGGGCATTCCACAGGGCGGGCGCCACCACCGAGAAGCCCCTCTGCCTGGTTCTCTGTACCCTCACTTCTTGCAGGGAGGGAACCGTCAGAAGGCCTTTGGTGGGGGACCTCAGTGTCCAGGCTGAAATTGGGGGTGGAGACGCTCCTTCAGGTATACAGGACCGAGGCCGTTTAGGGCTTTCAAGGTCAGCACCAACACTTTGAATTGTGCTCGGAAACGTACTGGGAACCAATGCAGATCTCTCAGGACCGGTGTTATGTGGTCCCAGCAGCCACTCCCAGTCACCAGTCTAGCTGCCGCATTCTGGATTAATTGCAGTTTCCAGGTCACCTTCAAAGGGAGCCCCACATAGAGCGCATTGCAGTAGTCCAAGCGGAAGATAACTAGAGCATGCGCCACTCTGGCCAGACAGTCCGCGGGCAGGGAGGGTCTCATCCTGCATACCAGATGCAGCTGCCCTGGACACAGAATTAACCTGCACCTCCATGGACAGCTGTGAGTCCAGAATGACTCCCAGGCTGCGCACCTGGTCCTTCAGGGGCACAGTTACCCCATTCAGGACCAGGGAGTCCTCCACACCCGCCCGCCCCCTGTCCCCCCAAAACAGTACTTCTGTCTTGTCAGGATTCAACCTCAGTCTGTTAGCCGCCATCCATCCTCCAAGAAACCAAACACGCAAGGCCACCAGCCCCCAAGAGGCGTCCTTGGCACTGGATGATCTTGGCAAAGCTCTGCAGGCTGGCTGGGGTCCATTGAGCAAAGAAATAAATGAAAATGCCTCCCGTTTATTTTGAAATGGACTCTTGCCTGCGAGAGGCAGCCAGAGGGCGGCTTGGGAGCTTGTCAACATTCTGCCCTTTCCCTCTGGGTCATCACCCTCTTCCTTTCTGCACACCCACACTTCCCACGAGAGAAAGCTGGCAACCTGGGCGACTGGGCTGGGGCCAGGAAACGGCGAGATGAAGATGGAATGCACCGTCCAACGAGGAGGCCAAAGGGAGACCCCTCTAGTCCAGCATTCTGTTCTCGCAGTGGCTGGCCGGATACCCTGAGCACAACAGGATATCTCCCCTCCTTCGGTAATCTCTCCAGCAAGTACCGTATTTTTCGCTCTATAGGACGCACCAGACCACAAGACGCGCCTAGTTTTTGGAGGAGGAAAACAAGAAAAAAAACATTCTGAATCTCAGAAGCCAGAACAGCAAGCAGTGAAAGCAGCAATCCCTCTTGCTGTTCTGGCTTCTGGGATAGCTGCGCAGCCTGCATTCGCTCCAAAAGACTATTACTATTTAGGAGGGGGAAAGTGAGTCTTATAGAGCAAAAAATACGGTAGTATTCAGAAGCATCGCTGCCTCCCAAAAGCACCGCGCAAAAGGAAGTCCTTCTTTGCAGGGCGCACTGTTAAACTATGGAATTTCCTTCCACATCAGGCAGGTAGCGCCACAAACAGTGATCTGAGGACCTTCTTCATGTGCCTCCTCCATAATAATAATAATAATAATAATATTTATACCCCGCCCATCCGGCTGGGTTTCCTCAGCCACTCTGGGCAGCTCCCAACAAAATATTAAAAACACAATCAAACATTAAAAACTTCCTAAACAGGGCTGCTTTGAGATGTCTTCTAAAAGTCAGATAGTTGTTTATTTCCTTGACATCGGATGGGAGGGCACCACCACCAAGAAGGCCCTGCGCCTTGTTCTCTGTAACCTCACTTCTCGCATGGAGGGAACTTTAAACCAATTCCAGTGTTTTTTGTACATTATATCATCTGTCTTGGGTTGAACCCCTTTCCAGTTTATTGTATTTTTGACTTCCTTCCACCTCATTATGGTTTTCTCTCTTGAAGTTTTGATCCTCCTGATTTCTGATTTTCCCGGTTAATCATGCCATCTCTGCATAGTCCAATAGTTTCATCTGCCAGCCCACCTTCATCTTGTCATCTTTCGAACTCTGGGTGAGCAACATCCTTGCAGCTGTTACGTAGTGTACATAAACAGTCTTTTCAGTTCTTTCGGTATCTCTGCATCTACAATTCCTAACCAAAAGCCTTCTAGGTTTTTATTAACGAGGGTTATTTTAAACATTTTTTTCAACTCATTACATATCATCTTCCAGAATTCCTTTATCGCTTTACAGTTCCACCACATGTGGCGAAAGGTGCCTTCCTTCTCCTTACATTTCCAACCAACATTTGAACTTGCCCTGTACATTTTCACTTATTTGTTGGGAGTCAAATACCCAGCAGTACATCATTCACTCCCTCTTTCCCTTCTTATACCCCTCTTTTATTTCCTCGCAGACGATTCTCTCTACGAGTCCCCAGAGCCGATATTCACCAGCAATAACTCCTGCCACAGCTTCCGGGTCCCCGAGACTTTCTTCGTGGTGGTGGTGGTCCCGGTTTTCTGGACTATCCTGACTTCCTAGCCCTGCTAGGTGAGGACAGAAGAGGAAGAAAACTGGAGCTCTTTTCAGCAGCCGCTGGGGGGGGGAAACGAGGGGGGGAGGATTGAAAAAGAGAGAGAGAGAGAGAGGGCGTGAACGAAGAATGAAGAGAGAACTCGCGGCGATGACTTTGTTCAGTTTTGTGTGGGGAGGGAAGGGTGTGTAGTCAATGGATCTCTGAACTGCGGTCTCAGCCACCGACGAGCTTGTGGATCGGGGCGCCTCAGACAGCCAGGTGGACGGACCCTGCCTCCATTTCCCAGGTCAAGCCACTGTTACGGTTCACAACCGGACCCCCGCTACACCCCGTCAGATCTGGGGCGGCGGAAGGATCAGTGAGATAGCTGGACAGAGAAGGCAAGAGACCGGTTTCTGAAAGCCTGCGGTGGGAGGCAAGCTGGTTCTGTGCTTCCAAGACGCTCTGTGGACCATTTTCGTCTGGCCAGGATGCAACCCCATTGGGGGGTTCCTGTTTTCCCACCCCCACCCCATGGGGTTTTTCTTTTCAAAAATTCTAGACCAAATATAGTCTCCTTCCTTCTACACCCCTCTGTTCCTTCCTCCCAGCTTCGGGTTTTTTGTGCCGGTCTTTTTTCTGCAACTGGAACCGAAAGAGACATCGCAGTGAGGAGGGAGGAACAGGTGCCTCACCTATTGCCCTTCTGTTTTCCCCTCTTCCTCTCTGTGTCCCCTTGGACAAAGGCGGGCAGCCCGTTCGGCCGCGGTGGCCAAATTTCCTCACTCGCAAAACGCACACACCAGGCAGCTAGGATTGGGGGGCCTAGGAGCCAAAGGGGACCACCAGCCCCCCGAACCACACAGAGGACTAGAATCCTGCCCTGCCCAAATCAGCCTTTGATTTAGACCCACCCCCCACCCCCCGTTTCTGTTAACTATTGTTGGTGCAGCGGACCCACTGCCATCCGGACCCAGCAGGTCAAACCGACGCCTCGCCTGTTGCGTAAGACGTCGCCGGTCTACGGGAGAGGAGATGTTCTGCCCGTCGCTCCAAAGAGGAGGACTCTGGACTTGACACGATGGCTGGGCAAGGGGTTTGTAGTGGGAGGGTTGCTTTTAAACCCCATGAGGAGTAGGGGGAAGGCGGGGAGTAGACCAGCACATGGTACGGCCAACTATGTATGACACAACTGGGTGAGCGATGGAGGTTGTCTTGTCTGTGTGTCCATACCCACACCTGCTTGGGGCATCATCCGCAAGTGTTTAGCAACAGACACCAGGGTCACAGAGAGCCCAACTCTAAGCAGTGGGGTGTTTGGGGTCGGCAGCCCTGCTCCCTGTACTCGCCTGCATCGTCCAGCGAAAATTGCCCATGGCCCTCCGGTCAAAATCCCCCAGAGGGTGGAGCCACGCTCCAAAAATCCAACGGTGGGCATTCAATGTGGA
This sequence comes from Podarcis pityusensis, assembly GCF_964106645.2. NCBI lineage: Eukaryota > Metazoa > Chordata > Lepidosauria > Squamata > Lacertidae > Podarcis > Podarcis pityusensis. The sequence goes on from NC_138043.1 coordinate 3,621,426, forward strand.
TTTGAGTAAGAACCACCCCCCAAAATTGAGCCCAGCTGGTGTCAAGAGCGGCCCTGATGGCACTTAGGAAAGGAAGTCTACACGGTCAAACCTTGGTTCCTGAACGGCTCTGTTTCGGAACGTTTCAGCTCCCGAACACTGAAAACCCGGAAGTACCATATTTTTTGCTCTGTAAGACGCACCAGACCACAAGACGCACCTAGTTTTGGGAGGAGGAGAACAAGAAAAAAAATATTCTGAATCTCAGCAGCCAGAACAGCAAGAGGGATCGCTGCGCAGTGAAAGCAGCAATCCCTCTTGCTGTTCTGGCTTCTGGGATAGCTGCGCAGCCTGCATTCGCTCCATACGACGCACACATATTTCCCCTTACTTTTTAGGAGGGGAAAAGTGAGTCTTATAGAGCAAAAAATACGGTAAATGCTCCCTTTTTCAGAAACTGAATGTCTGACGCGGCTTCCGTTTGAGTGCAGGAAGCTCTTGCAACCAATCGGAAGCCGTGCCTCGGTTGTCGAACGGGCTTCTGGAACGGATTACGTCCGACAACGGAGGTTTGACTGTATTGGGTTTTAAAGACATAAAATTGGGTTTATATAGGAGAGTTAAAGCTGGGAAGCTGTAATTCAAACATCACTCCAAAAAGAGTAAAAGTGGTCCCATTGGTAAAGGAGAAAAGGGGTTATTTATTTATGGTTTCTTCCTATTTGCAAGAACGGTTTTGGGACGCTAAGCCGACCCAGTGCCTTGTCTCATGCAGGAGGGTGAGAAAGGGAGATTTGTAGCTTGGCAGGGAACCACGTTCGGCTTCCAAAAATCGTTCGAAATCCGGAACACTTACTTCCGGGTTTTCAGCGTTTGAGAACCAAGGGGGGGTGTACGTATGTACGTACGCACACACACACACACATATATACACACATATATACACCAACAAAAACAATCCCGAACAATTAAAGTCCTGGAACGATTGCTGCAGTTCAAATTGGTACTAAATTTCCGCAGTCAGTTGACGTGTTGACATCTATACCCTGTGAGTCTCTTAACTGTAGATCAGGGGTGGACAGCTCCCCAAAGACTGTGATCTAGTCACAGAGTTAAAAACTGGCAGTGATCTACCCCCTTTTGGGGGGTTCAGGTTAAAGTTGTTGTTGAGTTTTTCTTAAGACGGAGGAAGGCCCATTTTCCTGGGGTTCAGGTCAAACTTGTTGAGCCTTTTTTAGGGGAGCCAAAGAAGTTGTTGAGCTTCTTTGGGGGGAGCCAGTGATCTACCACCACAGACGTCCAGTGATCTACCAGCAGATCACAATCTACCGTATTTTTCGCTCTGTAAGACGCACCAGACCGCAAGACGCACCTAGTTTTTGGAGGAGGAAAACAAGAAAAAAAAATTCTGAATCTCAGAAGCCAGAACAGCAAGAGGGATCACTGTGCAGCGAAAGCAGCGATCCCTCTTGCTGTTCTGGCTTCTGGGATAGCTGCGCAGCCTGCATTCGCTCCATAAGACGCACACACATTTCCCCTTACTTTTTAGGAGGGGGAAAGTGAGTCTTATAGAGCAAAAAATACGGTACCTGTTGGATGTGCCTGCTGCAGATAATCTTCCTTCTGGTGTATGGGATGGGATGCCCGTAAAACACCCACTAGCGTGCTCATCCGTCCTTCCCCGCTAAATTCCCAGCGCTGTGGATTTTGGGCCCCTCATCTCGCTTCTGGGCGGCGCAGCCAAGGGGCAGCCAATTTGGGGGCTGGGGGAAGAGGTGAAAGGACCACACTCCAATTTCCGGGGGGCTATGCAGGCCCCCGGGCTCTCCTCGCTTGACCCCAGGGGTGCCATACCTGAGAATAGCACAAGAATCCCAGAATGACCCTTGTTTGCGTTGCTGCTGTCGGGAGGTCAGGAAGGGACAGATCCACTGGTCTACTTTAACGGCTAAGGAAACGAGATTTTTGATCCCTAAAATATTATCCAAATTCTTGGTTCCTCCTCCCTCCCTAACCCCCCCCCACCGAAAAAAGAAACAGGATTCTCCACCCCATCACGGAACTGTAGCAAGAATACTTCGTCTCTCAAGACTGCCTCCCTGGTGCTTAATCGTTTTTCGATGGATATCTTTTTTTCCGTTCTCGCCAGGCGGGGGCCAGCGGGGACGGGGACCCTGCAAAACAGCAAATACGAAACCCCCCCCCAACTCCAACTCTGTCTTTCTCTGAGCCAAGGGACTTGTTTGGAACAGCTGTTCTATTTCTGTACATATTGCCACCAGGCGTAATACTGTGATTATGAATTATTATGAATTATTATTATTATTTTTTAACGCCTCTTTGCTGAGAATGAATGGTTTTGATGGACGGGGTTTTTTTCTGTTATTATTTTAAGTTTTAATTTCCTTGGGGAGGGTGGGCAAAATGTTGTCGGTTGGTTGTGTGTGTGTTTTTTTTTAATTTTTAAAAATAGAAACCTAAAATTCTTTCTTTCTTTTTTTTTTTAAAAAAAACCTGCAATAATCTCTTGACGATCAAAAAATGTTTTTCAAATGACCTGCTCCCGCCTTCGCATCTTCCTCATTCAGTCCTTTGTAAACCACACAGAGTTGCGTTTCTTGGAAACAAATCGACACACACAAACACACACACACAATGCATTTATAAAAAAAGGGTTCTTATTTGAACCACCGTGTTCTCCTTTTAAAAAATAAATAGGGGAAGGAGGTCAGATTTTTGATACAGCGAGAGAAAATGTCTCACTGATTTTCCTCCAGGTGTTCTCCAAAGAGGCTTCGTAGTTTTAAGGTGAAACCGCAGGATGGAAACAAGTGGATCGTGGCCATATACTCGAGTTGACCCATTGAAACTAACAGACCTTTTCTAAAAGTTTTTATTTATTTATTAAGATTTCCCCATAATACGGCCAAATTACAACTACAGAAGATGCACATCAAATCTTCTGCTTTTACTTTTGGAAAACGAACGGACTTTAAGTTAGAGATCTCTGTTGGTTTCAGTAGATCTACCCCAAGGAACTGTCCATTCCAGTTTCTCACAGGCAAGGAAAACGGGAAGGTGCCTTAACGCTGAGTCAGCCCACACGGACTGGCAGCAGCTGTCCAGAGTTTCAGGCCAGGGCTACAGCCTTCCCCTTAAAAGTAAAACGAATGTCTATTCCTCATGACTCTGGAAAAAAGAGATGCTTTCAAACAGGAAGAAAATTGGGTTTGATTAGGAACAGAAGAAGCTGAGTCAGAGCAATGGGTCTTCGAGTTTGTTACTGCCTGCACGGACTGGCAGCAGCTGTCCCCAGTCTCAGGCAGGGGTCTCTTCCAGGGGCTTCCGAGAGATTGAAACAGGGACGCTCCACATGCCAAGCAGGTGATCTGGCACCGAGCAAGAGCCCTTCCCCAGGCCTGGTGAAAGAAAGCCCTCCTTCGCACAATGCACAGTTAACCTGCGGAACTCCCTGCCACATGAGGCCACCCAACCTGGATGGCTTTGAAAGAGGATGAGACGAGATCGTGGAGGGGGAGAGGGCTGTTAACGGCTAGTAGCCACAGTGGCTATGCCCTCTTTCTGGAAACCACACGAGGGAGGACGTTGCTCTTTTGCTCAGGTCCCACTTGCTGGTTTCCCTTTTGGCCACGGTAAGAATATTAATAATAATAATAATAATAATTTATTTGTACCCCGCCCATCTGGCTGGGTCTCCCCAGCCACTCTGGGCAGCTTCCAACAAAGATTAAAAATACATTAAAATGTCCCTAAACCTCCCTAAACCTCCCTAAACAGGGCTGCCTTCTGGTGACTTCAAGATGTCAGGTAGTTGTTTATTTCCTTGACATCTGACGGGAGGGCGTTCCACAGGGCGGGCGCCACTACCGAGAAGGCCCTCTGCCTGGTTCCCTGTAGCTTTGCTTCTCGTAATGAGGGAACCGCCAGAAGGCCCTCGGAGCTGGACCTCACTGTCCGGGCTGAACGATGGGGGTGGAGACGCTCCTTCAGGGATATGGCCGTTTAGGGCTTTCAAGATCAGCACCAACACTTTGAATTGTGCTCGGAAACGTCCTGGGAGCCAATGTAGGTCTTTCAGGACCGGTGTTATATGATTTCGGAGGCCGCTCCCAGTCCAGCTGCCGCATTCTGGATTAGTTGCAGTTTCCGGGTCACCTTCAAAGGTAGCCCCACGTAGAGCGCATTGCAGTAGTCCAAGCAGGAGATAACCAGCGCATGCACCACTCTGGCCAGGCAGTCTGTGGGCAGGGAGGGTCTCATCCTGTGTATCAGATGCAGCTGCCCTGGACACAGAACTGACCTGCGCCTCCATGGACAGCGGTGAGTCCAAAATGACTCCCAGGCTGCGCACCTGGTCCTTCTGGGGCACAGTTACCCCAACACATCCTTGACTGCTTTCCTTTTGGCCAGCTCATGCCAGCCCTCAGCACCCTGTGGATATCTTTGCGCTACGACTCCCACCAGCTCCCCCCCAGGAGCGCCCAGCTGGGAGTTGTAGTTCAGAACGTCTAGAGCAGCTGCCTGAAGTGGGGCGGCGTAATGGTTAGCATGTTGGGGGAAAGCGGCCTGCGAGAGACCAGGCTTCGAATCCCCAGGAAGCTCACTGGGTGCAACCCGAGGCAGATGGGGTACAGTCGCCCTCTGGCAGCCTGAACTGGGTTCACAGGGGTTGTTGTGCGGATAGGACAATGTCGCCCATCTTGAGCTCTCCTTGGGGGGGAAAGGCGCTATTTAAATGTAATAAAGCAACAGTGTGCCAGCCACTTCCGCCAGGGTTGGGCTGAGCTGTGGTCTCGCAGCCTGGCCTTTGACCTTTGGTTTTATATACATATATATATATATATAGAATTATATATATTATATTAATGCAAATGTGTTACGTTGTGTATGACGGGCCATGGTGGAGAACCAAGGGAAATCTGAAAGTACTGTATTTTTTGCTCTATAAGACGCACCAGACCACAAGACGCACCTAGTTTTTGGAGGAGGAAAACAAGAAAAAAATATATTCTGAATCTCAGAAGCCAGAACAGCAAGAGGGATCGCAGCAATCCCTCTTGCTGTTCTGGCTTCTGGGATAGCTGCGCAGCCTGCATTCGCCCCATAAGACGCACACACATTTCCTTTTACTTTTTAGGAGGGAAAAAGTGAGTATTATAGAGCAAAAAATATGGTAATTTGTTTTTAAAAACCGAACCCATCTTTACTATTCTTTGTTTTAAGAAAAATCAGTTCGAAAGTTTTCTTTGTCGTCGTTGTGGCAGAAACCAGCCTTTTCCTTTTCCCCGTCTGGGAAGAGATGGGAATGAAGGGAGAAGGAGGGAGAGTTTCTTAAATCATTTTCTCTGTATCGCTCAACTCGGCTTCTCCCGGTCTTGTCCACACGCCGTCTTCCATCCCAGACGTTGTGCTGATGGTAAAAACAAAAAAAATTATTTCCCCCCACAACCCTTCTCACACACACACAAAAAGAGAAAAGAAATCCCCACGACCTTATTTGGATTCTGTATTTTTTTATAATAAAAACTTGAAAAACGACAGACGGTTTTCTGGGAGCTTTGTTTCGGAAACTGCGCCTTTGCAAAACACAGCGACAGATTTCTCTGGGTCGTCTAACCAGGGTTCAGTTCTGTGATCATCATATGGCTCTCTCCTCTTCAACTCCAGTTTTGTGGGGGTGGGAGAGAGAAATCTGATCCAGTTTGCATTAATTTGTCGTTTATATATATATATATATAAAGGTAAAGGGACCCCTGACCATTAGGTCCAGTCGTGGCCGACTCTGGGGTTGCGACGCTCATCTCACTTTACTGGCCGAGGGAGCCGGCGTACAGCTTCCAGGTCATGTGGCCAGCAGGACTAAGCCGCTTCTGGCGAACCAGAGCAGCGCACGGAAACGCCGTTTACCTTCCTGCTGGAGCGGTACCTATTTATCTACTTGCACTTTGAAGTGCTTTCGAACTGCTAGGTTGGCAGGAGCAGGGACCAAGCAACGGGAGCTCACCCCGTCACGGGGATTCGAACCGCCAACCTTCTGATCGGCAAGTCCTAGGCTCTGTGGTTTAACCCACAGCGCCACCCACGTCCATATATTTATATATATGTGTGTGTGTGTGTGTGTGTGTGTGTGTTTAAAAACCAAAAATTTTTTTTGAAGTGCTTTGCAAAAGGAACAAAGAAATGTACTCATTGTTAAAACCAGATAAAAGCAACATTCCCTCCCAAAAAATAGAAAACAGAGATAAGCTAGAAGCCAGATTACGACGCAAATCGGTGTTCTACACATCTGGAGAGGCTTGCCTAACAAACAAAAATGTTTTTAGCAGACACACACACCAAAAAAAGGTACAGTCAAGTTGCCTGCCGGGCATCAATAGGCGTGGAGTTCCAAAGTTCAGGCGCTGCCACTCTAAAAGATTGATTTCTCACAAATGGGAGAAATCCTTAGGCGGGAGAGACTCTAAGCAGAGGAGATGCCCCAAACATTGAAGTAGGTAAAGGTAAAGGGACCCCTGACCATTAGGTCCAGTCGTGGCCGACTCTGGGGTTGCGGCGCTCATCTCGCTTTACTGGCCAAGGGAGCCGGCATATAGCTTCTGGGTCATGTGGCCAGCAGGACTAAGCCGCTTCTGGCGAACCAGAGCAGCGCACGGAAACGCCATTGACCTTCCCGCCGGAGCGGTCCCTATTTATCTACTTGTACTTTGATGTGCTTTCGAACTGCTAGGTTGGCAGGAGCAGGGACCGAGCAACGGGAGCTCACCCCGTCATTGCGGGGATTCGAACCGCTCACCTTCTGATCGGCAAGCCCTAGGCTCTGTGGTTTAACCCACAGCGCCACCCGCGTCCCTGGGCTCCGCAATGCACTCCTCTAAAAAACCGCCGGCGAGTTTTTGAGTCTCCTCTGGCCCCCAGTGCCTTCCTCTTCTCTTTGTCTTATTCTTAATGATGCTTAAGGAATTTTAATAGTCGGCTTGAAACAGCTCCAAACCTCTTGCCGGGTCTCAGGCCCCCCCAAAATGGGGGGCGGCGGGGAGGAGGAAATAATAAAATGCTGCGATTAGGATTGTGCTACAGTTGGCAAGAGTTAAAGACTTGAGTTCCACAGAGCAGGCTCATCGTCTGCCAAATCCTCCCTGGTGGAATTCCTTGGGTTTTATAGTTTTGGTTTTTCCCCTTTTCCTTTTTTTAAAAAAAAGAAAACCACGGGGGAAGGCTGCCTTTTCAATCCTTCTCTGCCGCCGCCGCTACCCGCCGCTGCGGCCCCCCAAGTGCTTTTCAAAAAATATATTTTAAAAATGTTTACGTGAGCGCACACGACTCGTTTCCATCATTTGAATGTGGGGGATATGGGCCTAATTAGCAGAGCTAGAGACAATGAGCCGTTCATTAAGGTGGCATCGCGCGGCTGAGCTGGGTCTGCGAAGTTTGGCCACATCGGCTAATTTCACTTGGCTCTTTAAAGAGAAGGAGCAGAAGAATTAGAGCAGCTAATTGCCAAGAATTGCAAGTTTGTGTGTGTGTGTGTGTGTGTGTGTGTGAGAGAGAGAGAGAGAGAGAGAGAGAGAGAGAGAGCACGCGCAATAGATGGGAATAAATTCGGCTCAGTTTGCAAACTTGCACTTCCTAAAACCAGGGGCAGGAAAAATCACCCATCCCAGTTTCCCAGAGTGTTTGTTGTGGGGGAGGAAGGGAAAGGAGAATGTTAGCCGCTTTGAGACTCCTTAAAGGTAAAGGAGGGACCGAGCAGCGGGAGCTCACCCCGTTGCGGGGATTCGAACTGCCGAACTTCTGATCGGCAAGTCCTAGGCTTTGTGGTTTAACCCACAGCGCCACCTGCGTCCCTGAAGCAGTGTGTAGATTCCCTATAATTGATTAATTAAATGTGAGAGAAGGGGGTGAATCATGAACGCCACCTTGAGCACCTAGCAGGAAAGGCGGGGGTGCCAATAATCAATCAATCAATCAATCAATCAATCAATGATCTAGCTCATTTTGCTGTCCCTAGAATCCTAGACTTGTGGAGCTGGAAGGATCACGCACCCCAAGTCCCTGCAATGCAGAAATCGCAGCTGAAACGAAATTGGCGTCTTAGTCTCTCCCCACCTTCTGCAGGTAGGAACCCCGCAATGAGGGCAGCGGGGCAAAAATTGTGCAAAAATTCAGAATGAAAATGAGTTGCAGGGGGGTGGCTGGGGGTGACAGAACGACGGAAGCAGCCCCCTCCAGGAAACCCGAGCGGGGAATTCAGAACTCTGAAACCGACGAAGAGATGCAGCCGGGAAGAATTTTGAGAGGTTTCCCCCAGCTGACAGCAAGTTATTAAATGATAAGGCAGGGAGGGCCACGAGATCTTGGCCACCAGCCTAATTGCTGGCGGGGGGGCAGAGAAAAGATCTCACAGCCTGCAGGGACAAAAATCTCGTAGCGGCAGACTCGGCTCAAGAAGGCAGATGGGGTGTTTTGCCCCTTAAGCATTCCCTAACCTGGTGCCCACGAGCTCTTTTGGAGCTGGAACAAACTCCTGCAAGAGGTGGCAAGGCCCAAAGCAGGGCAATAAAATGACAAAAAAAGGGTTTCCGACTAAACCTTAGGTGCCACGTGATTCTAGTTCCACATTCGTAAGAAATCAACCTTTTAGTGTGTCGCCAGTTGCCCTTCGGCCCCTTCATGGATCACTGCCTTGCCGTGGCGAAGGGGCTTTAATAACTCAGAGAAGCTATGAACTATGCCAAGCAGGGCACCCAAGATGAACAGGCTGGAGGAAACTCTTGAGAGTCCCATGGACTGCAAGAAGATCCAACCTCTCCATTCTGAAGGAAATCAGCTCACGGGAAGGACAGATCCTGAAGCTGAGGCTCCAAGACTTTGGCCACCTCAGGAGAAGAGAAGACTCCCGGGAAAAGACCCTGATGTTGGGAAAGATGGAGGGCGCAAGGAGAAGGGGACGACGGAGGACGAGATGGTTGGACAGTGTTCTCGAAGCTACCAGCATGAGTTTGACCAAACTGCGGGAGGCGGACACGACTAAACGACTAAACAACGACAAAGTTGCCCTTCGGAACTCCCCGCCGATTGACACCCAACAGCAAAGTTTCTCTCTACTCCATGGGTAGGCAAACTAAGATCCGGCCCAATCGCCATCTCAATCCGGCCCGTGGACGGTCCGGGAATCAGCATGTTTTTACATGAGTACAATGTGTACTTTTATTTAAAATGCATCTCTGGGTTATTTGTGGGGCATAGGAATTCGTTCATTTCCCCCAAAAAAAATATAGTCCGGCCCCCCGCAAGGTCTGAGGGACAGTGGACCGACCCCTGCAGTCTATTATTTTCAATGTCTGCTAAAAACATTTTAATTTAGGCAAGCCTGCCCAGGATACTGACATGTATTTGAATCTGGTTCTGAGCTCATTGTTGTTTTTAATTACAGTGGTACCTTGGTTCTCAAACTTAATCCGTTCCGGAAGTCCGTTCCAAAACCAAAGCGTTCCCAAACCAAGGCACGCTTTCCCATAGAAAGGAATGCAAAACAGATTAATCCATTCCAGACTTTTAAAAACAACCCCTAAAAACAGCAATTTAACATGAACTTTACTATCTAACGAGACCAACCGTCTCCATAAAATGAAAGCAACAATCAATGTACTGTACTATAAAATAAATAAGACAGTATTGTGATAAAAATAAAAATTGTTCTTACCTGCACTGATGCTAGTCACAAAAACAAATTAACCGAAAAAGCCACATAAACAAAAACACACAATGAATAGCAAAAACAAAAGCGCCAAACTTAATCCGTTCCAGGAGTCCGTTTGACTTCTGAAATGTTCGAAAACCAAGGCGCGGCTTCTGATTGGCGCAGGCGCGCCAGAAACAATAGCCGACAGCCGTATCGGGTGCTCAATTTCCAAAAAATGTTCGAAAACCTGAACACTTACTTCTGGGTTTTCGGTGTTTGGGAACCAAGACATTTGAGTACCAAGCCATTTGAGAACCAAGGTAGCACTCTATTTGTAAAAATAATTTTAAAACAGCTGTCTTTAGCTGTGGGTTTCCCAATGGTTGTTTTATCGCTTGATTCCTTTTCGTAAGCTGCTCTGCGGCTTATCAAGCAGGGCGTACGAAATAACTACCATATTTTTTTGCTCTATAAGACTCACTTTTCCCCTCCTAAAAAGTAAGGGGAAATGTGTGTGTGTCTTATGGAGCGAATGCAGGCTGCGCAGCTATCCCAGAAGCCAGAACAGCAAGAGGGATCGCTGCTTTCGCTGCGCAGCGATCCCTCTTGCTGTTGTGGCTTCTGAGATTCAGAATATTTTTTTCCTTGTTTTCCTCCTCCAAAAACTAGGTGCGTCTTGTGGTCTGGTGCGTCTTATAGAGCAAAAAATACGGTAAGTGTTTTCCTCCTTTGCTAGAACTTGTGGACGTCGGGCGAAACTGGATGTTGGAAGATTCGGGATGGAGCAGCTTTCTGGCACTGGAGTGAGCGGAACTTTTTTTTAGTGAGTGTGATGGAGGGAGAGAAAAGAGATCGCAGAGAATCTGCAGCGGGAATTGACAGTGATGGTCGAGAATGGCCATAATAAAGTACCGTATTTTTTGCTCTATAAGACTCACTTTTTCCCTCCTAAAATGCAAGGGGAAATGTGTGTGCGTCTTATGGAGCGAATGCAGGCTGCGCAGCTATCCCAGAAGCCAGAACAGCAAGAGGGATCGCTGCTTTCACTGCACAGCGATCCCTCTTGCTGTTCTGGCTTCTGAGATTCGGAATATGTTTTTTCTTGTTTTCCTCCTCCAAAAACGAGGTGCGTCTTGTGGTCTGGTGCGTCTTATAGAGCAAAAAATACGGTAACTAAACAAATAAAATGGGGCACGAGATCGAATCATGACCGTTCAAGTTGCATAGGGTTGGGATAGATGACCCTACGTCCTCTTCTAACTCCACAATTCTATGAAACACAAGGAAGAGAAAGTCCTGAACGTCTAGCGGAAAGTTGTCTCTAAGGAGCCGGGATCGCCTCCCCCTCTCTTTCGTTTTCTTAATTCATTAAATGACCTATTAAAATGGCATAAAAAGCCCAATTTGTGGATGATCCTTAACCCCTGCAAAGTCAACACCTGCCAATTTTTTTTGGGGGGGGGGTCCCTCTTTAAAATTTTCAACTCCTTTCCAGGTAATTCATTCCTCCTCTCCCCCCCCTTCCCAAAGAAAATTCATCCCACCCACCCACCCCCCTTTAGGACAACAACAATGATTAAAATTTTGGGATTAGCTGTCAAAGAAAGCTGGGATTAAACTCTTTACGCAGCGGAGGGAAAGAGCTTAGCGGCCGTCACGAGAGTCGGTGGATGATGGATTGTCATACGGAAAAGCTGGGCGTCAACGGGGCCTGGCGTTCTGACATGAAAGGCGCTATTGTCTCGTCAAAGAGATGATCCGGATTGGAGCGGACATGAGAAGCTTCACAAAGCAAAATAAATACAATATACTCGCCCGTGGTGCTCCTTCGAGAACGGAGAGGAATACACAGGAAATTGCAGGAGAGGAGCCAGGGATAATAATAATAATAATAATAATAATAATAATAATAATAATATATTACTTATACCTCGCCCATCTGGCTGGGTTTCCCCACCTACTCTGGGCGGCTCCCAACAGAATATTAAAGGTAAAGGGACCCCTGACCATTAGGTCCGGTCGTGGCCGACTCTGGGGTTGCGGCGCTCAGCTCGCTTTACTGGCCGAGGGAGCCGGCGTACAGCTTCCAGGTCATGTGGCCAACAGGACTAAGGCGAACCAGAGCAGCACACGGAAACGCCGTTGACCTTCCCGCCGGAGCGGTACCTATTTATCTACTTGCACGTTGACGTGCTTTCGAACTGCTAGGTTGGCAGGAGCAGGGACCGAGAAACAGGAGCTCACTCTGTCGCGGGGATTCGAACCACCGACCTTCTGATCGGCAAGTCCTAGGCTCTGTGGTTTAACCCACAGCACCACCCACGTCCCAAGAGAATATTAAAAACATGATAAAACTTCAAACGTTAAAAACATCCCTACCCAGGGCTGCTGTCAAGAGTGCATGCAGGAGCCAGGGCCTGGGACCAGTAGGGCTTTGCAGGACTGGGTCCTTCCTAAGTTTGTTCTGAAGAGGCAAGGCGCAGCCACACAGGTGAGGTCGATTGGTAACTCACAGCACCTGGTGGCAAGAGCCGGGAAGGGATGTAAGGTCAGCATTTTTCTTCAGCTCTTTGCCACAGCAACACGTTTCCTGCCTTGCTGCGTTGGGCTCCTTGACTCCTTGTTTCTTGACCCTCGGACCCCTGACTTCGTGACTCCTTGCTTCTTGACCCTCGGACCCCTGACTTTGTGACTCCTTGCTTTTTGGTCCTCGGAGCCTTGGCTTCCTGACTCCTGGCTTCTGGACTCTCCTTCCTGCTCCCACCCCGCCATTTTGCCCCCGGTCCCGACGTCCCCAGCTGGGACTTTGATCGCCCCTGAACTGGACCGTGACAGCTGCCTTCAGATGTCTTCTAAAAGTCAGGTAGTTGTTTATTTCCTTGACATCTGACGGGAGGGCGTTCCACAGGGCGGGCGCCACCATCGAGAAGGCCCTCTGCCTGGTTCCCTGCAACCTCACTTCTCGCAGGGAGGGAACCACCAGAAGGCCCTCAGAGCTGGACCTCAGTGTCTGGGCTGGACGATGGGGGTGGAGACACTCCTTCAGGGATACTGGGCCATTTAGGGCTATCGAAATCCTTTCCAGAATGAAGAACGAGTAGCGTTTAGCTGAAAACCTTGGCTAGAGAGACTTTTGCCCGTTGCAATCCCACATACAGAGATGCGAAAGTTGTTCATTGTAGGAATGCTTGGCTTCGTTGCGGCCTCGTCCTGAAATTTCGAATCCCCTCCAAACGGGTGCCAAAGTTTTTCGCTCGTTTCGTGCTACGAACCTCTCGTGTTGTGTTAACCCCCGCAAACGGAGCGATTTCTCCTTAAACCGGGGGCTACAGGTATCCCCAAAAACCCAACATTGCCCGATTCCTGCTCTGCCCATTTTCTCCAGATTTTATAAACTTTACATTGTGTGTGTGTGTGTGTGTGTGTGTGAGAGAGAGAGAGAGAGAGAGAGAGAGAGAGAGAGAGAGAGGAGGTCAGGAGACTATTTCTACCTCCAGAGATCCTGGTCTGTTGGTCTTCCTGTTGCAGCAAACCTCAGCCCTGGAGGTTTCCCACTTGTCTTTAATAAAGCAAAATTGAAAAAATTTTGAACGGACTCATCCATCACACAGATTCATGGCAGGGCGGGGGGGGGGGGCGAGGAGGGAGAGTAACCTCCTGCTTTCATCTGCCGGCAAAACATGGCTGTAGAAGAAAGGTGGAAGGCAGGACAGCAGTAGATGGGGGAGAGGAATTGACGGTGACACCACGACAGAATTTGTCTTGGGGCAGGCATGCCCAACAGGTAGATCGTGATCTTCCAGTAGATCACTGGATGTCTGGGGCAGATCACCAGTAGGTCACCGGCTCCCCCCGAAGAAGCTCAACATCTTTGCCCTAAAAAGGTAAAGGGACCCCTGACCATTAAGTCCAGTTGTGGACGACTCTGGGGTTACGTGCTCATCTCGCTTTACTGGCCGAGGGAGCCAGCATACAGCTTCCGGGTCATGTGGCCAGCAGGACTGAGCCGTTTCTGGCGAACCAGAGCAGCGCACGGAAACGCCGTTTACCTTTCCGCCGGATCGGTACCTCTTTATCTAATTGCACTTTGAGGTGCTTTCGAACTGCTAGCTTGGCAGGAGCAGGGACCGAGCAACGGGAGCTCACCCCGTCATTGCGGGGATTCGAACCGCCGACCTTCTGATCAGCAAGTCTTAGGCTCTGTGGTTTAACCCACAGCACCACCCGCGTCCCTATCTTTGCCCTGCACCCCCCCAAAAAGCAGGACTTTCTTTCCTAAAATAAGCTCAACATCTTTGCCCTGCACCCCCCAAAAAGGGGGTAAATCACTGCCAGTTTTTAATTCTGTTCCATAGATCGCAGTCTCTTGGGAGTTGGCCACCCCTGTCTCAGGGGAATCAGAAGCCCCACACCACATCCAGTGGTGCCTTTAAAGCCACCCGGGTTGGTGGCCATCACTGCCTCTTGTGGAAAGGAGTTCCACAGGTTAACACAGGACTTTCCTGAATCTCCCAATATTCAGCTTCATGGGACGTCCGCAAGTTATGTTTGAGAGAGAGATGAGAAAAAGCTACTCTAACCACATTCTCCAGCAGATTTTGGCATCTTCTGGGCCAGAACCTGAGAATTCACCACTAGCAGCCTGAATAGTGCGATCTCTTACAAGTCAAGAATATTGCGTTTATCAGGAGGTGAACCGCAATGATCCAGACGTTCTGGTGGAAGGAGCAAAGCGAAGGGGCTGATCTTGAACCCTTCGCCCAGAAATGGAAGCAAGAAGAAATTCCGACGAAAGAAGAATGGCAGATAAAATTAATGGACTATGCAGAACTGGATAAAATGACAGGAAGGATTCGAAACCTGCGGGACCAGAGATTCACAGAAGATTGGAAGAAGCATATGAACTATTTGAAGAGCAACTGTAATCAACAAATTACGCTAGCGGGACTGCAAGAAGTTTTGTAAGGAGAAATATATGAAACGTTACAAAGTAGAAAAAGAATAGAGATATTAGCTCTGAGACTTAAATGTAATAGGGGAAAGTAAAAAATGTATACTAAGATCAGACTGGGAAATTTTCAGACGAGATTGATGGAAGTCAAAAAAAATTGTATAAGATGTAAAAGTATGTTTAATTATTGTTGAAAATGATATGTTAAAAACACACACATATATATACACACACACATGATTTTTAACGCTTCGCATAGCATCGTAGAATTGGGGAGTTGAAGGGGACCCCCAAAGGTCATCCATTCCAACCCCCTTCCAGCAAGTCAGGAATCCTGCTAGAATTGTAGCTGGCAGTCTCACTAACAGAGGAAAAGCACAAGGCACAACAAGGACTCTATAGCCGCGCTATCTAATTGTTCTCGGACCACGAGGGAAGTCTGGCTGGCCAAGCCAGGAAGATGGGAGTGAAGAATCGGCAGTGGCGAGGAAGTAAGGAGGTAATTGACTCATCCCGACGCAAGCCTTCCCCCTCTCATTAACGGACCCTGTCTCAGCTCATTGCTAATTGCCACGATTAGTTTTCCGCTGACCGGCTGTTAGGCACTTATCCGGAGACCTGCCTTGTTTTGCTCGGCTTATGATTGAAAATCAATAAAGGAGAAAATTGCAAAATACATATGAGGGGGGGAGGCTGGAGCAGTGGCGGCCGAACCTCGGGGGGGGGGGACAGGGAGAGAGCCTGTTACGTTTTATTGCACTCAGACTTCAGATTTATCAATGGCTCGAAAGTCGTAATCCTTTTGCTAGTTTGCACCCAGAAAGCTTAACGTGTTTCGACAGAAGCTTTGCTTGTTGGTTGTGTTTTTCTATCACACCTTTTCTCTCCAAAGAACTTAAGGGTCTAGGCCCCTTTCAATTCATCCCCACAAGAACCTTGCGAGGTAGGTCAAGCCGAGAGCTGTGGCGGCCAGTGCCGGATTCACGTATAAGCTAAATGAGCGGGTGGCACTGTGGGTTAAACCACAGAACCTAGGACTTGCCAATCAGAAGGTCAGCAGTTCGAATCCCCGCAATGACGGGGTGAGCTCCCGTTGCTCGGTCCCTGCTCCTGCCAACCTAGCAGTTCGAAAGCACGTCATAGTGCAAGTAGATAAATAGGTACCGCTCCAGCGGGAAGGTAAATGGCGTTTCCGTGCGCTGCTCTGGTTCGCCAGAAGCGGCTTAGTCCTTCTGGCCACATGACCCGGAAGCTGTACGCCGGCTCCCTCGGCCAATAAAGCGAGATGAGCGCCTCAACCCCAGAGTCGGCCACGACTGGACCTAATGGTCAGGGGGCCCTTTACCTTTAACCAAGCTATAGTTTAGGGCCCCACTCTCTTGGGGGCGCCAAAAAATTTTTAAAGGGAAAAAACAACTGCATGTACATTTCCAAAATAGAAGATAAAAAACAAATGAAATAAAACCTACATACAGCAACAGTGTTTTGTGTTGTGTAGGCTCCTCTGATGTAAGTCATGGGCCCCGCCTGCTAGCCTGCTCCCTAAAATATCCCTGGTTTGCTCCTTTCTATATATAGGGTGCCAACATTCTGCATGGACTGGTTGCAGGGCAATATGGGCAAATGGCTTCAGATACCTGTTAGGTCCATAAATTACCATATAGCATATATTCAACACAAAAAAACAGCGACAATTTGTTGTTGACAAAGGAAAGCTGGACATAGAAAGGGCCCCATTAACTTCAGTAGCTTAGGGCCTCATCAAACCAAAATCTTCAGGCGTTTTCGGGGGCTGGACTATATTTTGGGAAGAAAAAAAATGAACGAATTCCTATGCCTGACAAATAACCCAGAGGTGCATTTTAAATAAAAGGGCACATTCTACTCATGTAAAAACACGCTGATTCCCAGACCGTCCGGGGGCCGGATTGAGAATGCGATAGGGCCGGATCCGGCCCCCGGGCCTTAGTTTGCCTACCCATGAACCAGATGACCTACGAGGTCCGTTCCAACGCTACAATT
Source organism: Podarcis pityusensis (assembly GCF_964106645.2). Classification (NCBI taxonomy): domain Eukaryota; kingdom Metazoa; phylum Chordata; class Lepidosauria; order Squamata; family Lacertidae; genus Podarcis; species Podarcis pityusensis. The sequence goes on from NC_138043.1 coordinate 3,638,081, forward strand.
CTAGGCTGCACCAACAAAAATCTATTTTCCAGATCAAGGGAAGTCTTAGCATCACTCTCTTCTGCCTTTGGCCTGGCAGACACCTGGTTGGCTCCTGTCAGAACAGGATAAAAGGTAAAGGGACCCCTGACCATTAGGTCCAGTCGTGACCGACTCTGGGGTTGCAGCGCTCATCTTGCTTTACTGGCTGAGGGAGCCGGCGTACAGCTTCCGGGTCATGTGGCCAGCAGGACTAAGCCGCTTCTGGCGAACCAGAGCAGCGCACGGAAACGCCGTTTACCTTCCCGCCGGAGTGGTACCTATTTATCTACTTGCACTTTGATGTGCTTTCGAACTGCTAGGTTGGCAGGAGCTGGGACTGAGCAACAGGAGCTCACCCCGTCGCGGGGATTCGAACCGCCGACCTTCTGATCGGCAAGTCCTAGGCTCTGTGGTTTAACCCACAGCACCACCTGCGTCCCTGTCAGAACAGGATGCTGGACTAGAATAGGCCGTCGGCGTAATCTAGCCGGCTCTTCTTAGGTCCTTCAGAACCGGAAATTCAAAACGGAGCGTAGGAACGCTCCCTTTCCACCATGGAGAACCAGAACAGGATGAATTATTTTGCTCCTTAAAATCAGAAATTCAAAACAGGGATTTGTGGGGAAGCTCCATTTTCAGCATGGAGAAGCAGAGGTGGCGATTGGGAAGTCCAAAATTCCGGGGAGAAATTTGGTGGCAGGAAAAGGAAAGGAGTGGGTTTGTTAGAGCCTTTTTCAGAGACCTCTCCAAAAAGAGTGGCACACAACGTTGGACGCTTTTAAGCATGGAGAGATGGCTTTTGGCAGACAAAGCTGTTTCTTTCTTTTTTCCTTTCTTTTTTGCCTAAGAGGGTTTTTCCCTCCCTTTTCCACCCAATCAAGTCGTGATGAGATCTGTGGGTTTGTTAGGGTGTTGGGGGATGGAGGGAGGAAGGAGAGAGAAAGAGAGGGGGGGGGAAAGAGAATATTGCTTCCTTTCTGTTCGCCCTCCCTCCCTCCCTAAACAACTCGCCGCATCAATGGCTCTTTCCCTCTGTAGTGAGATAAATAGATGTTTGATATTCAATCAGTCGTGTTGAGGGGGCAAGATGGGCTTTTGGCTGCCTGGGAAGCCACAAAAACAATTGGGGAAGGAGAAAGGGAGGGGGGAAGCAAAAGGCCACGTATTAGCATATGTTCATAGCAGATGTAGAGGGCAAGGAAGACACGGGGAAACGAGGGGGGTAAAATCCTGCCTGGGTCTGAAGAGGACAGTTTATTATCATCGCCACGTATCCGAGCGCGAGTTTCTGGCAGTTTCTTCCAGAAAACGTTTCCCCTTCTTCTGGGGTTGGTGGGCTGAGAAAGAGAGATTGATGTCACATCTAGGGCAGGTATAAGGAGAGATGTAGAGCCTAGTGGGTAGAGCGCTTGCTGCGACACTCCAACGTTTCTCAGAAGAACATAATCCGGCCCATCTGGCTGGGTTTCCCCAGCCACTCTGGGCGGCTTGCAGCAATCAAAACACAACATCAAACGTTAAAAAAACAAAGTATCCTAAATAAGCAACAACAAAACCAATAAATCAATAAAACCAGTAACAATAAAAAACAGTTTACCGCTGTACCCAAATCATAGCTGTCAACTTTTCCCTTTTCTTGCAAGGAATCCCATTCGGAACAAGGGAATTTCCCTTAAAAAGGGGGAAACGTTGACAGCTCTGACCCAAATTAATGTAACTGCCATCCTCAACTAAGCATGTAAAAGGTAGAAGTAAAGGACCCCTGGATGGTTAAATCCAGTCAAAGGCGGCTATGGGGTTGCGGCGCTCATCTCGCTTTCAGGCCGAGGGAGCTGGCATTTGTCCACAGACAGCTTTCCGGGCCATGTGGCCAGCAGGACTAAACCGCTTCTGGCGCAACAGGACACTGTGATGGAATCCAGAGCGCACAGAAACACTGTTTACCTTCCCGCTGCAGTGGTACCTATTTATCTACTTGCACCGGCGTGCTTTCGAACTGCTAGGTTGGCAGGAGCAGGGACCGAGTAACAGAAGCTCACTCTGTTGTGGGGATTCGAACCGCCAACCTTCTGATCTCCAAGTCCTAGGCTCTGTGGTTTAACCCACAGCGCCACCCACATCTGAGCAGACATGTAAAGGCTTGCAGTGCAAGGCTCCATTTACAATAAAGGAATGAACACTCCATTCGTTTCCTAAGAAATGGCCAGTTACTAAAGCACTGTAATGAAAGAATTTAAAGTGGATTGGTGACATTTCCCTTCAAAATTATGGGAAGCTCTTCACAGTTTCCCGCATTTGGTGCAGGAATCTTGTTTTCAGCATAAACAGAACTCCATTTTTGCACCTATAAACACCCACAGATCACTTTTAATTGTTCTCCAAGATGTGGAGGGGAGGAAAAAGGAAAAAGCGGGACATTCTGGGATCAAATCGGAAAGCGGGACGGCTTCTGTAATTCCGGGACTGTCCCTGGAAAACCGGGAGACTTAGAGGGTCTGCTGGCTTTGCATGCTGAAGGACTTGGGTTCAATTCTCGCTGTCTTCTCCAGGCAGGACTGCGAATGTCTCCCAGTACAAAAAGCAGAGACATCACCTTGCCGACAAAGGTCTGTATAGTTAAAGCTATGGTTTTCCCAGCAGTGATTTATGGAAGTGAGAGCTGGACCATCAAGAAGGCTGATCGCCGAAGAATGGATGCTTTTGAATTCTGGTGCTGGAGGAGACTCTTGAGAGTCCCATGGACTGCAAGAAGATCAAACCTCTCCATTCGGAAGGAAATCAGCCCTGAGCGCTCACTGGAAGGACAGATCCTGAAGCTGAGGCTCCAAGACTTTGGCCACCTCATGAGAAGAGAAGCCTCCCTGGAAAAGACCCTGATGTTGGGAAAGATGGAGGCCACAAGGAGAAGGGGACGACAGAGGACGAGATGGTGGGACAGTGTTCTCGAAGCTTCCAGCATGAGTTTGACCAAACTGCGGGAGGCAGTGGAAGACAGGAGGGCCTGGCGTGCTCTGGTCCAGGGGGTCACGAAGAGGCAGACACGACTAAACGACTCAAGAACAACAACATGAAAAGCACAGGGAGACTTATGCCTATAAAGCCAGCCAGCCAGAATAACATTTAAGTCCATAAAAACAGGGAGTTTGGGGGGGGAGGACAGGAGAATTGCACGCATAAAAACAGTTTCAAATCCTGAGCATGTACCGACTGGGATTTAGAATTAAAAAACCTTCCACTTAGAAAGCCTGTTGATAGAGGAAAGTATTTACTGCGTGCCAGAAAGACAATAATTTTGAGCCATATGCCACGCAGACCAGAAAATGATCGCGGTGGACACGAGACGGTTCTTAACTGCTGAAACAAGACAGGTGAGACGAAGAGGATGCCTCTCGAAAAGCACATGAGTGAGGCATGACTTGCCTCTCTCTGGCTTCCAGACTTACCAGTTATGTTAGGGGCTTCCTCTCCCCCTTGCATCTCCCCAAAATCTGCTCTGGATGGTCAGGAAAACTCCCAGAATGGTGCGCAGAAAGGAGAAGAGAGGAAATAAAGGGAGACCATTGGGTCATGGAGTTCTGCAAAGTGCGCCAGAATCCCATTCTTACAAGCTTGCAGCTAATCGCAAGCAATGTGGCCTCCAGCCCCACATCTCCACCAGTGCCGGATTTATGTATAAGCTAAACAAGCTATAGGGATGTGGGTGGCGCTGTGGGTTAAACCACAGAGCCTAGGACTTGCCGATCAAAAGGTCGGCGGTTTGAATCCCCGCAATGACGGGGTGAGCTCCCGTTGCTCGGTCCCTGCTCCTGCCAACCTAGCAGTTCGAAAGCACACCAGCACAAGTAGATAAATAGGTACCGCTCCGGCAGGAAGGTCAACGGCGTTTCCGTGCGCTGCTCTGGTTTGCCAGAAGCGGCTTAGTCCTGCTGGCCACATGACCCGGAAGCTGTACACCGGCTCCCTCGGCCAATAAAGCGAGATGAGCGCCGCAACCCCAGAGTCAGTCACGACTGGACCTAATGGTCAGGGGTCCCTTTACCTTTACCTTTAAACAAGCTATAGTTTAGGGCCCCACTCTCTTGAGGGCCCCCCAAAAAATTAAAGGAAAAAAAACTTGGATGTACATTTCCAAAATATAAGATAAAAAACAAATAAAATAAAACCTACATCCAGTAACGGTGTTTTGTATTGTGTAGGCTCCTAGGATGTAAGCAATGGGCCTCACCTGCTAGCCTGCTCCCTAAAATATCGTTGGTTTGTTCCTTTCTATATATAGGGTGCCTGCATTGTGCATGGACTGGTTGCACGGCAACATGGGCAAATGGCTTGAGATACCTATTAGGTCCATAAATTACCATATAGTATAGACAGTGGTACCTCGGGTTACATACACTTCAGGTTACAGACTCCACTAACCCAGAAATAGTACCTTGGGTTAAGAACTTTGCTTCAGGATGAGAACAGAAATCATGCTCCGGCGGCATTAGCTAAAGTGGTGCTTCAGGTTAAGAACAGTTTCAGGTTAAGAACGGACCTCCGGAACGAATTAAGTACTTAACCTGAGGTACCACTGTACTCAACACATAAAGCAGCGACAATTTGTTGTTGACAAAGGACAGCTGGACATATAAAGGGCCCCATTACCTTCAGTAGCTTAGGGCCTCATCAAACCTAAATCCGGCCCTGATCTCCACACCATATCTTGGTGCCAAAAAAAAAAAAAAGAATTCCTGGGTGCCCATATCCAAGTTTGGGGCAAGTGTTCTTGGGTGAGAGAACCCCAGCAGAGATTTAAAATTACAAAATACGCAGCAAAGCAAAGCGTGGAAATATAAGCTGCTCAAATATGCCTTCCAAGTGAGTTCCAAAAATCTTCCCGCAGAGTAGGAAAAGACCACACGCTTGCTAAGTTAAAAACGTCTTTACTTACAAACTCTCCAAAGGTCAGGTTCATGTGCTTTTCCATACAGCGTTGGGGAAAGTTGCACAGGCAGTAAAACGTTGCTGCGTTTCCTAAGACCTCAAGAGTGGATGGTGAGAGGAGTTGGAGCAGACCTCTTTAAATGCTGAGCTCCTCATGTAGACTGGGGGGGGGTGGGTGGGAACAATAGGCTGGATTACCTATCCCCCCCCCAAGGGAAGGGAAGTGACATAGCTAAACCAAGCAGGACAGCTCACTCTGTGGTATTAACCCCTTCGTGCATTAATTAGACTTAAACACGTTGGCTACGAGGCTGGATATCCCTCTCAGTACACCCTTCCGATTCTTCAATTCTATCATTCTATTATTTGGGGGGGTCATTTTTCCAGCGCAGGAACCCGAGCAGATGAGCCCTACTTATTTCCACCCGTGCTCAAAACATACCTTGGAGCAGGGAGAGTCCATCGTTTTATCACCGATCCTGGGAAATCCAAGGCGATGGTTATGGGGTTGTGTGTGTGTGTGTGTGTGTGTGTTTTGCAGGGAAATAAACGGATCATTTGTGACTCCCGCCTTTGCCTTGGCTGCTAAAAGCACAGATTTGCCCCCCCCCCCGGCCCCACCGAGGAAATAAAATAAATGAAGCACTTTGCAGAACATAACAGCAAACCTTATTGATCCGACAAAAGCCTTTGTCTCTTTCGAGCAACATTCAGGCTTCTCAATTAGTTAATTACCGATATGTCAGCAGTGCTGGGAGCTTTTAAAAGGGGGGCTTTTAAATGGCGGGGGGGGTCTTCACAATGAAGAGGGTTCGGATCCACACACTTATTTCCTTGCAAATCCACGTGTTTTTTTTAATGCTTCTGTTTCTAAATACTCTGCCAAGTTTTCTCTGTGTTTGGGTGTGTGGGGAGAGAGGTTGTTGTTGTTGTTTAGTAATTATTATTATTATTATTATTATTTATTTTATTTATACCCCGCCCATCTGGCTGGGCTTCCCCAGCCACTCTGGGCGGCATCCAAAAAAAATATTAAAATACTGTAATACATCAAACATTAAACGCTTCCCTAAACAGGGCTGCCTTCAGATGTCTTCTAAAAGTCTGGTAGTTGTTGTTCTCTTTGACATCTGGTGGGAGGGCGTTCCACAGGGTGGGTGCCACCACCGAGAAGGCCCTCTGCCTGGTTCCCTGTAACTTGGCTTCTCGCAGGGAGGGAACCGCCAGAAGGCCGGGTGTCCAGTGTCCAGGTAGAACGATGGGGGTGGAGAAGCTCTTTCAGATATACAGGACCAAGGCCGTTTAGGGCTTTAAAGGTCAGCACCAACACTTTGAATTGTGCTTAGAAACGTACTGGGAGCCAATGTAGGTCTTTCAAGACCGGTGTTATGTGGTCTCGGCGGCCGCTCCCAGTCACCAGTCTAGCTGCCGCATTCTGGATTAGTTGCAGTTTCCGGGTCACCTTCAAAGGCAGCCCCACGGAGAGTGCATTGCAGTAGTGCAAGCAGGAGATAACCAGAGCATGCACCACACTGGCAAGGCAGTCCGCGGGCAGCGGAGGTCTCACCCTGCGTACCAGATGGAGCTGCCCTGGACACAGAACTGACCTGCGCCTCCATGGACAGCTGTGAGTCCAAAATGACTCCCAGGCTGCGCACCTGGTCCATCAGGGGCACAGTTACCCCATTCAGGACCAGTGAGCCCCCCACACCTGCTCGCCTCCTGTCCCCCCAAAACAGTACTTCTGTCTTGTCAGGATTCAACCTCAATTTGTTAGCCGCCTGTTTGTTGTTGTTGTTGTTGTTGTTGTTGTTGTTGTTCTGGATTGCCCCAGCCACCGTGGGCAGCTTCCAACGATTATAAGCCTACAGTGAAACATCCTGTAAAGATTGGGGAGTAGAAATGCAAAACACTATTAGTAGCGGTGCCCTTGTAATTATTACACTCGTCTCTTGGTTTTCGAACAGCTTAGTTCTCGAACATTTTGGCCCCCCCACGCCACAAATGTTCCAGCTTGCGAACTATTTTTGGAAGCCGAACGTCCGGCGGGGCTTCCGATTGGCTGCAGAAACCAATCCTGCAGGAGCGGGGATTCGAACCGCCGACCTTCTGATCAGTAAGCCCAAGGGGCTCGGTGGTTTAGACCACAGCGCCACCCGCACAGTGTGAGAGAATGTGGACGCAGGAATGTTTTTCTCCCTCTCTCAGAACATTAGAAGAACTCATGGGAATCCAGCAAGGTGGAATGTTCCAAGGTTCTTCGCTCCATTAAACTGCGGAACTCACCGCAGCGAGAGGCATGGATTGGCCCGATTCATGGAGGAAGGGGCTGTCGGCGGCTCTGCCATCCCCCCCCCCCAATCTCTCATAACATGGATCATCTGGTCCAACCCCAGGAATACACACCTGTCAATAATAATAATAATAATAATAATAATAATAATAATAATAATATTTATACCCTGCCCATCTGGCTGGTTTTCCCCAGCCGCTCTGGGCGACTTCCAACAGAATATTAAAATACAATAGTCTGTCAAACATTAAAAGCTTCCTTAAACATCCCTATTTAGGGTTGTTTTTAATGACAGATCTTTTAATGTTCCAACAAATATTAAACATTAAAACATCAGTCATTACAAACTTCCCTAAACAGGGCTGCCTTCAGGTGTCTTCTAAACGTCAGGTAGTTGTTTATTTCCTTGACATCTGATGGGAGGATGTTCCACAAGGCAGGCGCCACCACCGAGAAGGCCCTCTGCCTGGTTCCCTGTAACTTTGCTTCTCGCAGGGAGGGAACCGCCAGAAGGCCTTCAGAGCTGGACCTCAGTGTCTGGGCTGGACGATGGGGGTGGAGACGCTCCTTCAGGTCTGCTGGGCCATTTAGGGCTTTCAAGGTCAGCACTAACGCTTTGAATTGTGCTCGGAAACGTATAATGTAGGTCTTTCAGGACTGGTGTTATACGGTCTCGGCGGCCGCTCCCAGTCCCTAGTCTGGCTGCCGCATTCTGGATTAGTTGTAGTTTCCGGGTCACCTTCAAAGGTAGCCCCACGTAGAGCGCATGGCAGTAGTCCAAGCGGGAGATAACCAGAGCATGCACCACTCTGGCCAGACAATGCACAGGCAGGGATCAAACCTGTTACCCAAGGAAGCCGGATACAGTGGTACCTCGGGTTACATATGCTTCAGGTTACAGACTCCGCTAACCCAGAAATAGTGCTTCAGGTTAAGAACTTTGCTTCAGGATGAGAACAGAAATCGTGCTCTGGTGGCGCGGCAGCAGCAGGAGGCCCCATTAGCTAAAGTGGTGCTTCAGGTAAAGAACAGTTTCAGGTTAAGTACGGACCTCCGGAAAGAATTAAGTACTTAACCTGAGGTACCACTGTATTCTGAGTGAGACTCAGGGACTTTGCCCTGACTGCCACCTGTTAGCCGCTGCTCTGTGGCAAGGGATTTTGGTAAGAGGCGTCCGGGAGACGTTCTCCAAACTATTTTCTCCTTCAAATTGGCTGGGGGGCTCTCTGCGGCGAGCTCCCTGGACTCTGAAGAACAACTGTTTCCATCCAGCTTTAATTACGAATTAAACTACAGCTCTGTCCTTATTAGGGCCTAGCGGAGATTTCTCTCTCTTTCTCTCTTTCTTTTAGAGGGGGGGTTGGGGTTGGGGGAGCGGAATAAGGAATTCGAAATGCGACTCGCAAAGCTCAGGATGCTAAATTGCTCAGAGACCAGGTACGGTCTCCCGGCTGCGGTGCGAAGAAAACTGGGGAGGCTCAGAAGCAGAGGGAAGGAGGGGAGGGAGAATTATCCTGGTAATAACTTAATTACTTTTGTTCCTGGAAGAAGTCTTAAAGTCCAGGCCATTGGCCATAGCAGGCACACTGCATGATCTGTGGGATCGGAGAGGCGTGCGGCTGAGACTTCGTGGTTTTCATTTTGCGGGGAGCAGTTTCTAGTCCTTATGAGTGTCGCAGGAAACCCCCCCAATCATTCAGTTTGTACAAACTTCACACACACTCACACTCACACACTACATACGCTACACTTCTGTTGTAAATTCATAGAAAATCAACCATACATCGGATTTGCACTGTTCCACTTTTTTTTTTACTCTATGAAGGAAGGACTACAAAATGGGGAAGGTTTGATACAGGGCAGCCATAATCCTTTGAGCATACCAGCACATACACAGGAGCCCTGCCCAGTTGCTAGGCCAACCCTGATGGTCCTAGACAGAAGACCATCAAGATCACAAAGAACTTGCGTATGGGAGTGGATTCAACACGGACTGGAACAAAGGACAATGATCAGCTCTTCCCTCTGGGGGCAGGAAACTGCAAACTCCCCTCTGTCCACCTGGAAAGTACTCATGGGGAGGGGGAAAGGGGGAACCAGCCAGGTGACAGGACACTCAGGTTACCACCACAACTCCTCCCTCAACCACTCCTTTTTGTGATGTATGTATGATGTTTCTGGGGGTGGTCTTGATCTACAGGGTGGCAATTTCAAAAGTCTTTATAAGACCTTGCACACCATTTTTCTGGGTCCCTCTTCTCTCCTGCAAGTGAGGGGAGCACCCTGTTGCAACAGATCAATAAAGGCCAAGCCTACAGGCTGCTGTTTTGCTCCAAGTAATCCTGGCTGGTGTCTTTGTTTTTGTCCAAGGGAGCCCTCAGATTTTTCCGTTAACATGAGGGAGGAGACACATTGCATGCGATGAAGCAGCGCTCTTTATCCAGCCATCTCTGCCTTCCGCCTTCCTCAGGCAAACTCCGGCCCTCCAGATGTTTGGGACTACAACTCCCATCATCCCTAGCTAACAGGACCAGTGGTCAGGGATGATGGGAATTGTAGTCCCAAACATCTGGAAGTGGAAGACAGGAGGGCCGGAGTTTGCCTATGCCTGGTCTTCCTGGTCATTTCAAAGGGTTTCCTTTTGCCTGTCCTCTCCATCGTTCAGTTCTTGCATTAGGAGGAAGCGAGGGAAAGTTCCAATCACCTCTTTCCTGGTATTCAAACTTTGTGGTTGTTGTTTAGTCGTTTAGTCGTGTCCGCCTCTTCGTGCCCCCCTGGACCAGAGCACGCCAGGCCCTCCTGTCTTCCACTGCCTCCTGCAGTTTGGTCAAACTCATGCTGGTAGCTTCGAGAACACTGTCCCACCATCTCATCCTCTGTCGTCCCCTTCTCCTTGTGCCCTCCATCTTTCCCAGCATCAGGGTCTTTTCCAGGGAGTCTTCTCTTCTCCTGAGGTGGCCAAAGTCTTGGAGCCTCAGCTTCGGGATCTGGCTTCCAACATACCGTATAAAATATATAAAGGTAAGGTAAAGGACCCCTGGCTGGACGGTTGAGTCCAGTCAAAGGCGACTATGGGGTTGCGGCACTCATCTCGCTTTCAGGCGGAGGGAGCTGGTGTTTGTCTGCAGTCAGCTTTCTGGGTCATGTGGCCAGCAGGACTAAACCACTTCTGGTGCAACAGGACACCGTGACGGAAACCGGAGCGCACGGAAACGCCGTTTACCTTCCCGCCGCAGTGGTACCTATTTATCTACTTGCACTGGTGTGTTTTCGAACTGCTAGGTTGGCAGGAGCAGGGACCCAGCAACGGGAGCTCACCCCGTCGCGGGGAATTGAACCACCGACCTTCTGATCAGGAAGTCCAAGAGGCTCAATGGTTTAGACCACAGTGCCACCTGCATCCCTATAATCTCTTAGAAGAGATACTCCGTAAAACACTGATGTCTTTTGGCGAATCATCACCATCAACCTGTTGATGTCGGAATGTGACAAACTGAACAGAAACAGATAAGCAAAATTTTTGATGGATGGATGGATAATTCTATGCCGGTTTTCATTCAAATCAATCCCAAAGCGGCTTACAAACAAGAAATAACCGGAACAGAACAGAACAAATAATCAGACACAATTTGTAACAAAACCTGGTACGTGTTATCATTTGCGGTGGGAAATGCGACTGGGTGCGAGATGTTTGGAACTGGGGGATTCCGACAGACAAGATAAATATTACTAAAGAAAGTTATTGCTTGTTGTTGTCCGGAGTTAATGTTACATAATATGTTTGATGACACCAATGTTGTCATCAGAATTGTTCTCCTGGGTGACCTTGGCAGCTCTGACGGTAATTGCAAGACGATGGAAAACAGCCCCAAATCTTACACTTAATGCGTGATACCACTTACTCTGGAAAAGTGCTAGACACTTTTTACATGATTTGGCATTCCTTTATTAGACATATAAGTCAGATAACGCCAATATTCTTTACTTCGCTATTTTGGCCCCCCTCCGTGTACCCCTTTTTACATGCAGGTTTTATAGTTCTGTTCTTCATTTTTCAATCTTTCATCCTGTTACAGAAATTACCGGGGGGGGGGGGCACATCTTTAAAGTTAAATATTACAAATATTATGCCTGAATGTATCCTTCCAACTTGACAGCTCAGGGAAGTCACCTAGCTTTAAAAATAATATAAAATCATCTCCTTTCCCAGTTTCCTCCATTCCAAAGCTATTTTCCCCTTGAAAAAGGACTCCAGGAAGTTCCCAGAGGTGACAATTTCTGGGCTCATTGTTGGCCAAAGGAAGCCAAATCTCATCACCTGACTCGCCTCAGGCTCCAGACATGCAAAGGAACTTCTATTGTACTTTTGGGGGGTGGGTACTTAAGACATCTTTGTCTAGGCTAATCTTATACCTGAGTCTTGCCCCGCCATGTCTGCTTATGCTAATCTGGTACCAAGGACTTGTCTGGACATGTTTGCCAAGGTTAACCCCTCCCCTTTTGTGACATGTCAGTGATGTAGCAATGATGCTGTACGAACTGTATTCTGGGATATGGTGGGAAAGTTTAAAAGTCCTCGTCACCCCATCCTCGGGGTTCAAAATTTGCTCTTTGAACCTATTGCGCAATAAACTTTGGTCTACAGCTATTTGCTCCGGGTGGCTGGACTCCTTCCTTTATTCCGCAGGGACCCACGGGCTCTGAGTCCGACCAGCTGGGTGACTGAGCAGCCTCACACCTAGATTTTCCCATAACAATCCATTGCCGTAACTGGTTGATACGCATTTTTACGATTACGATTACGATACCTTTATTGTCATTGTCCCTTGCAGAACAATGAAATTGAAAAACTACATAAAACTACATAAAAACTACACAAAACTACCACAAACTACATAAAACTACATAAAACTACATAAAAACTACATAAAACATTCAAAAAACCCCTAAAAACTCTGAAACCCCATTTTAAAATACGCTATACTACAGAGACCCCTTATGCTGTGTTTAGAACCAGAATTGCTTTTGTGTAGAAACTGTTTCTCAGGCGGCTAGTCCTGGCCTTTATAACTCTATACCTTCTTCCAGAAGGCAGAAGCTGAAAGAGATCATTTCCAGGGCGCGCACTATCCTGCGCTATCTCTGCCACTTTCTTATGGCACCTGGAAGCATAGATTTGATCCAAGGTGGGAAGAGTGAGCCCAATTATTCTCTCCGCAGTCTTTACAACCCTGGATAGCATTGTTTTTCCCCTGGCCGTGCAGCTCCCAAACCACACACAGAGACCATAAGTTAGTACGCTCTCCACAGTGCAATGGTAAAATGCCATCAAAAGGTCCACTGAGAGATTGTTTTTCCGGAGGATTTTTAAAAATCTACCAGCAACAACAATGAGAAGAAGAAAAAACTGTGCTCCTAAATGTGTAAAAACCGCAATCTGAGACCTTGAAATCTAGGTTCCTGGTGCCGTGGTGTTAAACGACCGTCCTTGTTGCACACGGCCGTATCCATTTGCACGTGGGCACCTACAGCATGCACACGTTTGTGTGTCTGGAAGTGCACAGCACAAAGGCACACGGCTGCCCCTGTACCCTCCCCCCCCCGCCTGCGAGCCCCCCCTAGCCTCTTTGTCAATTCACTTCACTTGCAGGCGCAAATGGGTTTAAACTACCTTAAGTGTTTCAGCGGGGAACAGCCTCTGGCTGCGTAACGATGTATTACCACAGCATTACGAATGAAGGATCAATCGTAATCCCTCGGTTCAAAAATAGGATTATTTAAAATAAAACATGCCCAAATACACACACACGCATGCCTCTCCTCCCCACCACAACCAGGGTTAGAGGAAGACTCCTTACGAACGTAGGAATAACCTGTCGGATCGGGCCAACGGAGGCCCATCCGGTCGGCGGCGCCTTATCACAGTGGCCAAAGGCCTCATAGAACCTAGAAATTGAGGTAGACTGCCTCTGGGACAAACCTAGCAATGACAAACCTAGACAGAATCTTAAAAAGCAGAGACATCACCTTGCCAACAAAGGTCCGTAGAGTAAAAGCTGTGGTTTCCCCAGTAGTGATGCATGGAAGTGAGAGCTGGACCAATTAAGAAGGCTGATCGCCAAAGAATTGATGCTTTTGAATTCTGGTGCTGGAGGAGACTCTTGAGAGTCCCATGGACTGCAAGAAGATCAAACCTCTCCATTCTGAAGGAAATCAGCCCTGAGTGCTCACTGGAAGGACGGATCCTGAAGCTGAGGCTCCAAGACTTTGGCCACCTCAGGAGAAGAGAAGACTCCCTGGAAAAGACCCTGATGTTGGGAAGGATGGAGGGTGCAAGGAGAAGGGGACGACAGAGGACGAGATGGTGGGACAGTGTTCTCGAAGCTACCAGCATGAGTTTGACGAAACTGCGGGAGGCAGTGGAAGACAGGAGGGCCTGGCGTGCTCTGGTCCAGGGGGTCACGAAGAGGCGGACACGACTAAACGACAAAACAACAACAAGGAAGGAAAGTCCAGTATTCTGAGATTCAGAATATATTTTTTCTTGTTTTCCTCCTCCAAAAACTAGGTGCATCTCATGCTTTGGTGCATCTTATAGAGCGAAAAATACAAGTAAGTACTTAACCCGAGGTACCACTGTACATAGTGAAACAAGAGTTCGCTGACAAAGTTTCTGGTGATGGTTTTGCTGCCCTCCAAGGAGCCCGGCTTAGCTACAGTTCAGGAGAGAGGGGGAGAGGACATGCAGCTGGCCGCTTACTCCAGAGGAGGCTGGCAGCAGCAAAAGGCAAATATCGGGAAGGTAAGGGCAAGGGTGGCTGCTCTCTCCCCCATCCTCCTTTAAGTACCAACTGCGGGTGCAGGTCTTATTGCGCATCTCACTTTTTGAGCCGTGAGAAAAGGTTGCTGACCTGATTCACAGCCAGGATCTTCTGATGCCCTTGTGGAACCTCCAGGCCCAGTGGCAGTCTATCTTGATTCCTAGGTACTTAAGGATATTTGGCCACTGGGAAGAGATGAGCTTCCTTCGCCCTGATGTGGCAAATTCTTCTTATGTTCATGTTTTTCCACTTTGGGTTGTGGGGTACAGAAGAAGTCTTCCTGCCCCTTCTTTTCTAACCCTGGCTGTTGTCGGGAGTGAAGGAATGGGTTTCTGTGCAGTCAGTTTAAAACTGACTCAAACCCCCTTCCCCTTTTCTTCTTTCTCCAAAAGAGCACTCTAAAATGCATAAAACTTGAGCTGTTGAGCAAATGCATAACAAGGACACAGCTGTATAAACAAACTCTCTCCTTTATCAGTCACGGCAAGGGATGACCTTGACTGTACCAGTAGAACAGAGAAGACACGTCTGTGCCTTATCTTATGTGCTGACCACAAAAGACGCACAGACCTAAGTCCGGGAACAACACCAGAGCATGTTCTCGGAGATGAAGACCTCTTCCTCCAAGATAAGAGTAGGAAGAGGAAGATCCTTTTATGGTCAGAAGTACAGGAAGGAATACCCTTTTATGGCTAAGAATACCAGAGCAAGAGCATATGTGATGTCAACCTGCGTACATAGGCTGACGTGGTTGGACTCCTGGGGAAGGAGGGAGAGGGTGCCTGGAGGATATATATACTGCATGAAACTTGTCATTTCTTTGGACTTGCTGTGGACTTGATCACGCAAGTGCCTTCTGCTATCCGGAGAGCAGAATAAACTCTTTCTTGGAATCAACCTCGGTGTCATTTGACTTCCTTCCTCCTGTCCCGGAGCAACGCAGACCCAATCGGTGAACTCCAATAAGGCTACAAGAGCAGGTGTGTGTGTGTGTGTGTTGTTTGGGCATGTTTTATCTGAAACGTTCCTGTTTAAATAATCCTTGTGGAGCCTCCAGGGGGAGTCTATAAACGCCATCTCCAATTCCTCTAAAGATTCCATCGATGGTGTCTCCGAAAATTTTTACACATCACTTGGGAAGACAGGCGAACTAATACCAGTGTACTGGAAGAAGCAAAGATCACCAGTGTCGAAGCGATGATTCCTCAACATCAACTTCGTTGGACTGGTCATGTTGTGCGGATGCCTAATGATCGTCTTCCAAAGCAACTCCTCTATTCCGAACTTGAAAACGGAAAGCGTAATGCTGGTGGTCAACAAAAGAGGTTCAAAGACTCTCCCAAGGGAAATCTTTAAAAATGTAGTATAAACACCAAAACTGGGAAACACTGGCCTGCAAGCACTCCAGTTGGAGAACAGCCTTTACCAAAGGTGTCATGGGTTTTGAAGACGCTCGAACTCAGGACGAAAGGGAGAAACGTGCTAAGAGGAAGGCATGCTTGGCAAACCCTCACCGGGATCAACTCCCGTCCGGAAACCAATGTCCCCACTGTGGAAGGACGTGTGGATCCAGAATTGGCCTCCCCAGTCACTTACGGACTCACTGCTAAGACCGTGTTCATGGGAGACAATCTTACTCAGCTACGAGGGATTGCCAAAGAAGAAGATTTTGATCCCGAAGTTCGATGGGGTATTTGGCCACTGTGACGACAGGCCGCTGGACCAGATGGGCTTGCTTGGACCCGATCCAGCAGATAGGCTTTCCTTGCCTTCGTAGGAGGTCCGTCACTGCTGAAGCAACACCCACACATAGCTCAGCTGAGCTCAGCAGCTGCAGCCTTTGCAAACTGGGGGCAAAGAAACATACACACACACACCCTGATTCTCGGGTGCTTGACTGACTGAATGCTCAAATCTCTCACGGAAGAGAGGGTCTGAAGCCACCTTCACAGAGGTGGGTTTCCTTGTGTGCAAAGTTCCCAGTTAATAAACAGAAATTGACATTGAGGCTTTGAGAAAGAAGGGGAAAGTCAGTGAGGTGTATGAGAGAGAGAGAGAGAGAGAGAGAGAGAGAGAGAGAGAGAGAGAGAGAGACGGACGTGCAGGCCGGCTGCAGAGCTAAAGGGGAGGCAGCAAATTAAGAGATCGAGAGACGCTGAAATGGGATTTGGGGCAGATGTAGAATATCATAACAGGATTTCTTCTCCCGCAAATGAGGGCCCCTGCCTCTCCGTATCAGTGATCTCCGTATTAGCTGTTCCATTTGATTTCATCTCCCGGTGCATATTTCCATTATCCGAATCCTAAAAAGTCATCTCCACCAATCAATACCAGAGGGAAGGGAATAGGGGATTGGGGGTGGGGTTGGGGGGTTTTATTTCCCGATTGATCGGCAGATGGAATAATGCCGGGCGAGTCAAGCTGGTTATATTTCCCCCCCAAAATACTGGGGAACTTGTGGGGCATTCGGTCTCCTGGCTTCTTTCTCTGTGCCCATTTTTTTTTTATGTGAACAGAAGCTACCCTGCTGTGTTGGCCAATGCCCTATTTAGTCTAGCATCCTGTTCACACAGGGGCCAGCCTGTGGGAAAACCTGCAAGCGAAATTCGAACTCAAGAGACTTCTCGCCTCCCGTGGTTTCCAGCAACAGGCTGGCCCCTGAGGAACGACGTCTGCCAAGTTCTCTTTTTCTGGGGGGACGCATGACCCTAAACATTTTGCGAACCTTTGTACTTTTGCCCATTTAGTGTATTTATTTTCCCCGATTTGAACTATAAAAGGGTGCTTTTATTGAGTCAAAATGAGAGTAAAAGGTAAAGGGACCCGTGACCATTAGGTTCAGTCGTGGCCGACTCTGGGGTTGCGGCGCTCATCTCGCTTTATTGGCCGAGGGAGCCGGCATACAGCTTCCGGGTCATGTGGCCAGCAGGATTAAGCTGCTTCTGGCGAACCAGAGCAGCGCATGGAAACGCTGTTTACCTTCCCGCTGGAGTGGTACCTATTTATCTACTTGCACTTTGTGCTTTCAAACTGCTAGGTTGGCAGGAGCAGGGACCGAGCAACAGGAGCTCACCCCGTCACGGGGATTTGAACCGCCAACCTTCTGATCGGCAAGTCCTAGGCTCTGTGGTTGAACCCACGTCCCCAAAATGTGAGTACCCCTAAACATTTTTTTAGGGGGGGGGAAGCACGGCTTCTGCCACTCACACCAGCGACTTTTCCATAAGGCATCCCACAATGTCATAAAACAGGGCTAGAAAATTGGAACGGTTAATTGGAACCGATTCCTCAAGTGCCATGCGAGCAACTAGGTCGAATTCTGCCTCCGTGCATCGCCTTCTGCCTCTGTGAGTCATATGGACTAGAAACCCGGCTTTGGATTTATTTATTTTTAACGTAGAGCTACCATAAAGAGGGCTGATCGCCAAAGAATTGATGCTTTTGAATTCTGGTGCTGGAGGAGACTCTTGAGCGTCCCATGGACTGCAAGAAGATCAAACCTCTCCATTCGGAAGGAAATCAGCCCTGAGTGCTCACTGGAAGGACGGATCCTGAAGCTGAGGCTCCAAGACTTTGGCCACCTCAGGAGAAGAGAAGGCTCCCTGGAAAAGACCCTGATGTTGGAAGATGGAGGGCACAAGGAGAAGGGGACGACGGAGGACAATATGGTGGGACAGTGTTCTTGAAGCTACCAGCATGAGTTTGACCAAACTGCGGGAGGCAGTGGAAGACAGGAGGGCCTGGCGTGCTCTGGTCCAGGGGGTCACGAAGAGTCGGACACGACTAAAAGA
Organism: Podarcis pityusensis; assembly: GCF_964106645.2. Taxonomy (NCBI): domain Eukaryota; kingdom Metazoa; phylum Chordata; class Lepidosauria; order Squamata; family Lacertidae; genus Podarcis; species Podarcis pityusensis. The sequence continues at coordinate 3,655,930 of NC_138043.1, forward strand.
CTCAACACAACAACAACGTAGAGCTGGGCATGTAGGCAAGAGCAGGGGCCTCGGATGTCCCTTAAGGAGACAGACCCCAGCCCAGCCTCGGAGGCAGAGACTGTGCTGGAGGTGAGGGCTCTCCGAAGGAGTGCACATTTTAGTATTCTTGTCGAGAGGGCAGCCCTCTGTTTTTTTATTTTCTCGCTTTGCAACCATTAGGAGCGCTCGGTCCGCCGACAGAAAAAGATGCCCCAGGACCCCCGAACGATAAGGATGATTATTCAGTCATGAAAGGAGAAAATGGATTTGCACAAAATCACCGTTCTGGCAAAGCGACAAAGACCAGGGGTGCCTCCTTGCCGCAGATTAAAACATGCAATTGAGCCAAGCTCCTTGTGGCGTCCCGGGAATCATTCCCCACTTAATTTCCTTGCCGGAGTCCCATTTCACATCGTAGCATGTCGCCTGCATCGTCCTCCGGGGTCAAATCCAACTAGGGGCGGAGTAGTGGTGGTCATATTCCTGCTTTGCCTCCACCCACGACCCTGCGAGGTAAGCCAAGGGGAGAGCAGGGGGACTTAGCCAGGAGGCTGTTAAATGAGATCCAGTCTGGAGGGCTTGGTTCTATGGGGTGTGGTGGTACACATTGCTTTGGGGCAAAGGTATCGCCCCCTTCATTCTGCCCGGACGCTGAGGTCCAGCGCCGAGGGCCTTTTGGCGGTTCCCTCATTGCGAGAAGCAAAGCTACAGGGAACCAGGCAGAGGGCCTTCTCGGTGGTGGCGCCCGCCCTGTGGAACGCCCTCCCACCAGATGTCAAAGAGAACAACAACTACCAAACTTTTAGAAGACATCTGAAGGCAGCCCTGTTTAGGGAAGCTTTTAATGTCTGGTGTATTACAGTATTTTAATATTTTTTTGGGAAGCCGCCCAGAGTGGCTGGGGAAGCCCAGCCAGATGGGCGGGGTATAAATAAAATTATTATTATTATTATTATTATTATTATTATTATTATTATTAATTTATTTATCATCTCCTAAAGACGGCCCTGCCTCTGTCCCAGAACATCTCCCTTCCCGGGGAGACGGGGGCCATTCCTTCGGCTGCCCCAGCCAGGCCACCCCCATGCCGTTTTTCCGAAATGGAGCAGAAGGGGCTGGGGGTGGTGAGCAGGCTGGCCTTCACCCCTTACGCCATGGCGGGGGCCGTCGCGCCTTCTGCCTGCGGCGCTTCCGATCCACGCAGTTCGCATTCTGGACGCGGGCCGCCCTGCCTGCCTTGCAATTTCCCCTCCCCGCCGGACTGACTTTGAATACAGTTCATATTTTTCTCTGGTAATCTCCTCGTCTTAGTTTTAATCCTCCCGGCTTCTGCGACTCCGCTGGCATCGGGGGTTTTTTCCCTTGCCCCCCGCTTCCTCGCTCGCTCGCCCACCGTCCCAGACAAATTACCCTTAATAATGTTCTGAAGGCCGCGACACCTTGGAATGTTGTCTTTTTCTCTCTCTCTGTCTCTTTCTGCCGTTCCCGCAACCCCCCCTTCAGTCTTCCGTTTGAAAACACAATGCTGAATCTGGCACTTATCTCCCATTGAGGAGTGGAGACAAGTTGCTAATCCTTTAATAATGTCACGTCCGCAACCTCATTGGCTGGAGGCACGTCCCTCGAATGAATTCCTAAAAGCTTCACGTTGCTTGCCAAAGACCGAAATCCTTTCTTCCCCTTCCACACCTCCGGAATTCACATATACAGTGGTACCTTGGTTCTCAAATGCCTTGTTTCCCAAACGCCAAAAACCCAAAAGTTTTCTGGTTTTTGAACGATTTTCGGAAGCCGAACGTCCGACGCGGCTGTCGGCTATTGTTTCCAGGGCGCCTGCGCCAATCAAAAGCTGCGCCTTGGTTTACGAACATTTCGGAAGTCAAACGGACTTCCGGAACGGATTGAGTTTGGCGCTTTTGTTTTTGCTATTTATTTTGCGTTTTTTGTTTTTGAGGCTTTTTCGGTTCATTTGTTTTTGTGACTGTGTGTTCAGCTTATCTCGACTTGTAAACAATTATCTGCATTTCATTTCTTCTTAGCCGCTGTCGATTGCAATAATCTTTCGGATACTTTTTTCAAGGCCTGCGTTTAACTTGAAAAAAAATACCGTAGTTTTAGTTTGTATTTCTGCAAACGGCTTGGAGGTTTTCCTACAACTGAGCTTTATAGCTCAGTCACTAGAGCATCTCAGGGCCATGTTTTTGATTCCCAAGTTTGGGCAAAAGATTCCTGCTTAGGTGAACCTCAGGGTCTCTTCTAACCACAATTCTAGGATTATAATAAGCGCTATAAAACTTTTGTTAAATAAAAATTATAGTGCCTATGAACATCACATTGGCGACCTCTGCTATGTATTTTTTCCCCATACCCTTCATATCCACAGCTGAATTAAGCAGAAATCCATATCTGAATTCAGCAGAATCATGAAAAATAATTCAAATTTAATTTAATCCAGCTGCAAATTGGCCTCGCTGGGTTTAGATCCATCGCGGAATCCACCCTTTCCCGTCGCAGAATCGCGCTGCGAGGCAGCCGTCCTTGGTTAGATCTGCAATCCACTCTATTATGCATTTCTTCCAGAGACGCCGACGCTCGAATCGTCCCAAAAAGTGTGGAAAGCCATTGTGTTGTTTTTCAGTCCTCCGGGAGCTTTCCCATTTTGCTCACCCCCAATGCCTGGGAAAGTTCTGTGACGGAATCGACGGGAACGCTTCCTTTTCGACTCCTCTCTCGTTCAGCACAACCTTGGCTTAGCCGTGACAGGCAGAGAACGTGACTTAATTTCTTCCTCCGCCCCACTCCACCCAAAAAGTGCTTTTGATTTATCGGTCCCTGGAGTTGCCCCAAAGACAAACAAACTTGTTACTCTCCAGCCGCAGCCCTCCAGCTTCGCTGGCTGTCTCCAAAATAATATACAACCGGGCCGTTCTCCTTCCTCGACGCTGTTAGCATTAGTAACCCTACATATTTTATAAAAACCTCCTACCCGTGATCTTCAAACAATAAATCATTTTAACTAGGGATGCCTCGATTCCTGACTATAGCCGGCTCCTCTCCCTCAACCTTTTGTCTTCACTGCAAGATGGGGGAGAGAGAGAAAATGAAAAATAGACCAAACCGCACAGGGACCACTCCTACCCGTTTAGCATCCTCTTTGCCAGACCGGCTGATATCACAAATGGCCGTGGACCTACAGGTGCGGTGCATTGAAGTCAGCTGCTACAATGAGGAGTTGGCGAAGTTTTAAATTTTAAAATAGAGATGAGAACATCGAATGAATCCACCGTGCGAGAAGTCAACCTCTTTGTAATGATCTTTATTAGTTGTTGTTTTTTAGTTACATACTGTGGGTTAAACCACAGAGCCTAGGACTTGCCAATCAGAAGGTTGGCGGCTCAAACCCCGTGACGGGGTGAGCTCCCATTGCTCAGTCCCAGCTCCTGCCAACCTAGCAGTTCGAAAGCACACCCAAAAGTGCAAGTAGATAAATAGGTACCGCTCCGGCAGGAAGGTAAACGGCGTTTCCGTGCGCTGCTCTGGTTCACCAGAAGCGGCTTAGTCCTGCTGGCCACATACCCGGAAGCTGTACGCCAGCTCCCTCGGCCAATAAAGCGAGATGAGCGCCACAACCCCAGAGTCGGCCACGACTGGAGCTAATGGTCAGGGGTCCCTTTACCTTTTTATACATACACCTAATATATTACACTTTACACTTACACTTGCTCTTCCAACTTTTCGCATTGTCTTTATCCGTTTTGTATGTAGTTGTTCCACTCTTGTCCGTAAAACGTCTGTAAACAAATAATATTCCTATATATACAGTTCTTATTTTCTATCTATATTCATTTACAAATACTGTTTGTTACATTATTCATAATGGTACATTTTTATTTCCTATTGTTTTTATTATTCAGTAAACTTCTTTGTATTTTCCTGTCATGAGGTTTGTTTCAATTCTACCGGTTTCACTATTTCACTTCATCTTCCCTATATATAACATAAATTTTCCCCCTTCTTCTTGAAATGTTTCAACGCCCTGATTTCGAATTTTAGCTGTTAATTTGGCTATTTCTGCGTACTCCATAACCTCATCATAATCCTCACCTTGCCCATCTGACTGGGTTTTCCTAGCCATTCCAACAAAATATTCAAAATACAATAACACATCAGACATTAAAGGCTTCCCTAAACAGGGCTGCCTTCAGATGTCTTCTAAAAGTCAGGTAGTTGTTTATTTCCTTGACATCTGACGGGAGGGCGTTCCACAGGGAGGGCGCCACCACCGAGAAGGCCCTCCGCCTGGTTCCCTGTAGCCTCACTTCTTGCAGGGAGGGAACCGCCAGAAGGCTATAGCTTGCTTAGCTTATATGTAAATCTGGCCCTGGCTGTGGTGTGGGGCTTCTGATTCCCCTAAGACAGGGGTGGCCAACTCCCAAGAGACTGCGATCTACTCACAGAGTTAAAAACTGGTAGCAATCTACTCCCTTTTTGGGGGGTGCAGGGCAAAGATGTTGAGCTTCTTTGGGGGGAGCCGGTGACCTACTGGTGATCTGCCACAGACGTCCAGTGATCTACTGGTAGATCATGTTCTACCTGTTGGACATGCCTGCCCGAAGACTGGACCCCAACTGAAAAACAGACAAAGCAAAGCGATACTCCACCAGGTTTCATGCAAGTCATTCATAGGAGAGTAAGAACAGCTAAGGTGCAGGATGAAGCCGTTGAATCAGCTAGCTTCCATTTCTCTCTTCTGCCTTCCAGCAACAGGTCAGAACGGTGCCCTTTGGCTGTTCGTTAGCCAAGGTTACCTCTTAAGCTAAAGAATCCAATCGGCGCCTCTCTTGTTACTTCCTGGTAGCAGGGGAAATTTGGGGAGCAGGTGGCACTGTGGTCTAAACCACTGAACCTCTTGGACTTGCCAATCGGAAGGTTGGCGGTTCGAATCCCCACAACGGAGTGAGCTCCCGTTGCTCTGTCCCAGCTCCTGCCAACCTAGCAGTTCGAAAGCACGCCAGCGCAAGTAGATAAATGGGTACCACTCCAGCGGGAAGGTAAACGGCGTTTCCATGCACTCTGGTTTCCGTCATGTGCCAGAAGCGGTTTAGTCCTGCTGGCCACACGACCCAGAAAGCGTTCTGTGGACAAACACAGCTCCCTCGGCCCGAAAGCGAGACGAGCGCTGCAACCCCGTAGTCGCCTTTGACCGGACTTAACCGTCCCGGGGTCCAGCCGGGAAAATGCTTTGACTGTAGTCTAGAAGTTCGTTCTGTTATTCCTTTTAGGTTTCCGGACAGAAACACCCCATCCGAAATATTCCCCATTAACAAACAAGCCATTTGCCGCAAACCTTTACGATTTGTTAGCTAGGGGTAAGAAACCCCTTTTTGTCAACAAAGGTCCGTATAGTTCAAGCTCTGGTTTTCCCAGTAGTGATGTATGGAAGTGAGAGCTGGACCATAAAGAAGGCTGATCGCTGAAGAATGGATGCTTTTGAATTCTGGTGCTGGAGGAGACTGTGGAGAGTCCCATGGACTGCAAGAAGATCAAACCTCTCCATTCTGAAGGAAATCAGCCCTGAGTGCTCCCTCGAAGGACAGATCCTGAAGCTGAGGCTCCAAGACTTTGGCCACCTCAGGAGAAGAGAAGACTCCCTGGAAAAGACCCTGATGTTGGGGAAGGTGGAGGGCATAAGGAGAAGGGGACGACAGAGGATGAGATGGTGGGACAGTGTTCTCGAAGCGACCAGCATGAGTTTGACCAAACTGCGGGAGGCAGTGGAAGACAGGAGTGCCTGGCGTGCTCTGGTCTAGGGGGTCACGAAGAGGCGGACACGACTAAATGACTAAACAACAACAACAACAAGAAACCCCTTTACTGTTGTTAGCCGCTTTGAGCCCAGCTTTGGCTGGGGAGGGCAGGATATAAATAAAAAAATATATTATTATTATTGGGGGGGAGGTGTCTCGGATTGCTACAAAGGGCTTGTTCAATTTATCCTTTTGTCATCAGCAAGAAAGGGCAGATTTGGGGACCCCTTTTTCTTCCGTCTCCCACCCTGTCCCCCCTCCCCTTTGTTTCCTTTCGCTCCTTAAAGAACAGATGGGCTTAAAAGCAGGGGGGGCGACTCTCTCACGGGCCTCGGTCTCTTTTGCATGCCGCGCTGTGCAACATTCATAAGGAACATGCTGTAGCCAGTGGTCCGAATGTAATACAGGATACCTACAGAGAAAAACAATCAGGGAAGAGGAATCAGGGTCTCTGAGGTTTGCAGACGAGGTTCTCCCTATTACAACTCTCCGGCTAAGGCAGAGGAAGGGTGCCATAATCCGGCATCTCGGGGTTATGGGGGTAGATGCAAATTAAATTCCCTTTTCTCCTCTGCCCCGCCCTCCAGCTGCCCAAACCGATGGGCTGAAAGCGGCGATGAAAAGCCTTCGAGAGTCTCTTAAAGTCTTCCGGGTGGTTGACCCCGCTGCTGAAAGCACAGAGGCGAAGGAGATAGGGAAACTTCGGTGACCCGGAATTTCCATAAGGAAACCGGCAGTAGCGGATCGATGCAAAACCGTACAGTTGGAAAGGACCCCAGGTGCCATCTAGTCCAACCCCCTGCAATGAGGGTGACTTTTTGCCCAGCGCGGGACTCGAATCCACAACCCTGAGAATTAAGAGCCTTGCGATCTGCCCGCTGTGCTGGTGAAAGAAAAAGGAAAGGTGTACCTTGTTTTCCAGGGCAGGTTTTCCTCGCTGCCAAAAGACAGCCACAGAAGACATAATGGTTAAGTGTTGGTGCTGACCTTGAAAGCCCTAAACGGCCTCGGTCCAGTATATCTGAAGGAGCGTCTCCACCCCCATTGTTCTACCTGGACACTGAGGTCCAGCTCCGAGGGCCTTCTGGCAGTTCCCTCCCTGCGAGAAGCCAAGTTACAGGGAACCAGGCAGAGGGCCTTCTCGGTGGTGGCACCCTCCCTGTGGAACGCCCTCCCACCAGATGTCAAAGAGAACAACAACTACCAGACTTTCAGAAGACATCTGAAGGCAGCCCTGTTTAGGGAAGCTTTTAATGTTTGATGTATTACAGTATTTTAATATTTTTTTTGGGAAGCCGCCCAAAGTGGCTGGGGAAGCCCAGCCAGATGGGCGGGGTATAAATAATAAATTATTATTATTATTATTAATATTATTATTAAAGGGTCTGGGGCTAGGACCTGGGAGAGACCCGGGTTCAGATCTCCACACTCGGATATGAAGGTCACTTAGAGAGACCTTGCAGAAAAGTCTTTCGCTCTGACCTCCAACGAAGCTGAATGTTGGAAGATTCAGGATGGATAAATGAAAGTAGGCTTTTTTAGCCTACCCGAGAAGAATGGCAGAGGAAAGTGATGGACTATATGGAACTGGCTGAGATGACCGGCAGAATTCGAGATCAGGAAGAAGGGTTGATGGAAGAAGACTGGAAAAAATTTAAAATATATCTTCAGAAACACTGTAATATAAAAGAATGTTAGGAAAAGGTTGGAGAAGAATACTAGACCGTATTGGCAGACAGGGTATAATGGAATAAGTAAATATGAAGTGTAAAATGAGGATAGAGGAGAATTAAATACTTTCGAATGTTAAAATAAGTAAAAGAAAAGAAGGTTAGAAGGATTTGCTGGAGATACGATTTAAACTAGAATACAAAGCAGGGAGGTGAGAGGAAGTCATGGAAACAAGTAAAAGGGAAAATGGTTGTAATGGTCTAATTTGATTTTTGTTATGTTCAACTGTGATTTTTTGTCTTTTTTACTTCTTTTTTTTACTGTCTGTTTTTTGTAAGATGTATGTGGTTTGGTTTTTTTTTTTCCTATATTTTTTTTCTGTAACTTTAAAATTGGAATAAATATTCTTTAAAAAAGAAAAAAAGAAAGTAGGCTTTTTTATGCAGGAGGTGGTGATGACCCCCAAGTCAGATTTTAAAAGAGGATTGGAGAGATTCGTGGCGGAGTAGAGAACTATCGATGGCTCCTAGCCAGAGTAATGACAATGACGGTAACGATAACGACGATAACGATAACAACTTATTATTTACAGCCTGCCCATCTGGCTGGGTTTACCTAGCCACTCTGGGTGGCTACCAACAGAATAATAATAATAATAATAATAATAATAATAATGCGATAAAACATTAAACATTAAAAACTTCTCTAAACAGGGCTGCCTTCAGATGTCTTCTAAAAATCAGGTAGTTGTTGTTCTCTTTGGCATCTGACGGGAGGGCGTTCCACAGGGCGGGCGCCACCACCGAGAAGGCCCTCTGCCTGGTTCCCTGTAACTTGGCTTCTCATAGTGAGGGAACCGCCAGAAGGCCCTTGGAGCTGGACCTCCGTGTCCGGGCTGGACGATGGGGGTGGAGACGCTCCTTCAGGGATACAGGGCCATTTAGGGCTTGAAAGTTGAGCGCCAACACTTTGAATTGTGCTCGGAAACGTACTGGGAGCCAATGTAGGTCTTTCAGGACTGATGTTATGCGGTCCCGGCGGCCGCTCCCAGTCCCCAGTCTAGCTGCAGCATTCTGGATTAGTTGTAGTTTCCGGGTCACCTTCAATGGTAGCACCACGGACAGCGCATTGCAGTAGTCCAAGCGGGAGATAACCAGAGCATGAACCACTCTGGCCAGACAGTCTGCAGGCAGGGAGGGTCTCAGCCTGTGTACCAGATGGAGCTGCCCTGGACACAGAATTGACCTGTGCCTCCATGGACAGCTGTGGGTCCAAAATGACTCCCAGGCTGTGCTCCTGGTCCTTCAGGGGCACAGTGACCCCATTCAGGACCGAGGAGGCTCCCCCACACACACCTACAGTCCTCAGGCAGGGAGGGTTTCAGCCTGCATACCAGATGGAGCTGGTAGGCAGCTCCATGGCTATGCGTTGCCTCCTTAATCAGAAGCTGCCGAACACCAGTTGCCTGAAACCTTTGGCAGCTGCTGCCGGCCCGTGCAGACAGCACTGAGGTAGTTGGCCCAGCTTGGAGCGAGGCATCTCCTTGCGTTGCATCTTTAAGCACCTAGGAACTGTGAAGGGGAGAGGAACCTTTCTGCAAGGACGGCTGGCGAAGGCTCCCTGGAGACGCAGCGGGGAGCTGTGAGCAAAGGAACACGCTCTTGCTTCTGGTGGCTGGCGCAAAAAAAAAAAAATACCAAAACAATTCTGCACCTCGGAGGTTGCGGAAAGCGGGGAGGGAGAAGAGAGAAAAGATTTCCTTTGACACTGCTCTTCAAAAGCTCTCGGGGTCCCCTGGGACACTGTCCACCCCGCCGGGCGGAAACGAACCCAGAGAAGGAGGAGACCCTCCTCCATTCCGTTCCTTCGTCCTTCCAAGGGACCTTCACCTTGTCCACACCTGAAGACCACTTCAGACGGGCTCGCCTCTGCCACTGCCTCTGGTGCTAGTTGCAAAACAGAGGGAGGAGCGGCTGCATGAACACGCCGTTTGCAAATGCAGAATAATATTTCGGTGGTGGCCAGTGCCGGATTAACGTATAAGCTAAACAAGCTATAGCTTAGGGCCCCGCTCTCTTGGGGGCCCCCAAAAAATTTAAAGGGAAAAAACCTGGATGTACATTTCCAAAATATAAGATGAAAAACAAATAAAATAAAACCTACCTACAGCAACAGTGTTTTGTGTTGTATGGAAGTGAGAGCTGGACCATAAAGAAGGCTGATCGCTGAAGAATGGATGCTTTTGAATTCTGGTGCTGGAGGAGACTCTTGAGAGTCCCATGGACTGCAAGAAGATCCAACATCTCCATTCGGAAGGAAATCAGTCCTGAGTGCTCACTGGAAGGACAGATCCTGAAGCTGAGGCTCCAAGACTTTGGCCACCTCAGGAGAAGAGAAGACTCCCTGGAAAAGACCCTGATGTTGGGAAAGATGGAGGGCACAAGGAGAAGGGGAGGACAGAGGACAAGATGGTGGGACAGTGTTCTCGAAGAGACCAGCATGAGTTTGACCAAACTGCGGGAAGACAGGAATGCCTGGCGTGCTCTGGTCCAGAGGGTCACGAAGAGTCGGACACGACTAAATGACTAAACAACAACAAGGCTCCTACAGTGTAAGTCATGGGCCCCGCCTGCTAGCCTGCTCCCTAAAATATCACTGGTTTGCTCATTTCTATATATAGCAGGGGCCAGCAAGATGCCCAGACCTTCTGCACGCAAAGTAGTTGCTCCCCGACCGCTAAACTTCTGGTCCAGGCATCCCCAACCTTCGGCCCTCCAGACATTTTGGACTACAATTCCCATCATCCCTGACCACCGGTCCTGTTCGCTAGGGATCATGGGAGTTGCAGGCCAAAATGCCTGGAGGGCCGCAGGTTGGGGATGCCTGTTCTAGTCCTTTCCCTAAAAGATGATGCGAGGTTCTAGCCCTCATGACCGGCTGTTTGGATATCTGAATCCGCGAGTGTGTATAGCGAGGTTTGGGTACTGATTCCGTATGTTTGGATAAGTGAATCTTCATTCACTTATGAGCGTTTGGATAGCAGGATCAGTGCGTATGTGTGGACAGCTCTCTTCTCCCGACTGTAAACCCCTTGAAATGTTTTAAATCCTGCCTTTTTCAACCTTGGTGATCCGCCACGTGGCAACAGGAGGGACGGAATTGGGGAAATGGGGAAATGACTGGAATTTGCAGATTCGCCAATCCCTGGTCCTGGGGGTCTCTCTCTGCCTTGGGGGGTGCCGCAAAGCCCCTATGTTTGGACAGGACCATAGCTGTCAACTTAAAGATTTGAAAATAAGGGACCAGCAGCCTCGAAAATAAGGGATCAGCAGCCAAAATAAGGGATCAACAATTACTTTGATAAAATACATATTTTGTTGCATGCAAATGGCTTTAGATACCTATTAGGTCCATCAATTACCATATAGCATATATTCAACACAAAAAACCAGCAACAATTTGTTGTTGACAAAGGACAGCTGGACATAGAAAGGGCCCCATTACCTTCAGTAGCTTATTTAACAGACATCATCAATAAGGGACAACAGTGGGACATGGCGCTGAGATAAGGGACTGTCCTGCCAAATAAGGGACGCTTGACAGCTATGGGCAAGACGTTGGCAGAAAGGAGAGGCACCAAGAGCTCAGAAGGAGAGGGAGAGAACGAGCGAAAGCAGCTCTGGTTTTGGAAACTCAGCGCATGACGCGAGCCTCTTCCTCACGAGTCAGCACATCTCCCCTTCCCTGTGCGGTTGGGAGACAGTTCTGCTGACTCGCACGATACGGATAAGATTTTTTTGCCAGGTTCCCCCCCCCCCTCGTCACAGAACAGACATGCGAGGAGAAGTTATTTCTCCCCGCTTTATGTCTCATTAACGGCACCACTTACCGCCTTGCTCTGAAGGTTCAGTTTAAGCCCCACAACCTCCTTTCCTGGGAAGATGTGGCCCGAGGAGGAACTGAGCCCTTGGGGCTCCTATCCCCAATATGCGCACAAGGGGATAAGGGTGCCACGGAACATGTACAGAGTGCTCACACATACACACTGGGATCAGAGAACAGAGGGGATCCAGCCTCTTCCAAGCGGGCACGACTTCCAAACTCATGGGTAGGCCATACGCTCCTCCCAGACCCTGAGATTTTGTGGGACTACAATGCCCATCGTCCATGACCTCTGGCCATGCTGCCTGTGGGCACCGCCATCTTTTTCTACAAATTGAGATGTGACTTGAGTCAGTTACGGATCCCGCAAGTGACTTGGGCACGATTTCGTCCCATTTTTCCTTTTCTTTTGCGCGTGACGGGTCCAAAATCCCAATTCTAAACCCGGCACAAGGGTTCCTGAGTGGAGGGTGGCCTCGTTATGGCGCAGTAGGGATGCAGGCCGCCATTTTGAATCAAGATGGTGGGCCCCAAGGCAGCTTCAACGCGGCTTCACCCAGTTTGGCATGGCGGATACGAATGAGGTTCCCCGAGCTGGAGGAGGAAGGGGCTGATTTGGGGCGTGGTCGGATTGAAACCCCCCCCACAAAACTCACAAATTACAATACCCATTGAAAAGAAAATCGCAATTTGGCGCAGTTTCTTCGAATTCCCAGGCGCTCCCTGCTGGTGAAATAATTATATACCGTATTTTTTGCTCTATAAGACTCACTTTTTCCCTCCTAAAAAATAAGGGGAAATGTGTGTGCGTCTTATGGAGCGAATGCAGGCTGCGCAGCTATCCCAGAAGCCAGAACAGAAAGAGGGATTGCTGCTTTCACTGCGCAGCGATCCCTCTTGCTGTTCTGGCTTCTGAGATTCAGAATTTTTGTTTTCTTGTTTTCCTCCTCAAAAACTAGGTGCGTCTTGTGGTCTGGTGCGTCTTATAGAGCGGAAATTACGGTTTTTTAAAAATTAATGATGATTTTTAATTTAAAAAACCAACAATTCAGGCCACTCTATGGTTCGGCCCCCTCCTGTTCTCGTCCTCTAAATTCATCCCTGTGTGTCTGGAGTACAGTGGTACCTTGGTTCTCAAACGCCTTGGTTCTCAAACACCAAAAACCGAAAGTAAGTGTTCCGGGTTTTGAACGTTTTTCAGAAGCTGAACGTCCGGTGTGGCTGTCTGATATTGTTTCCGGGGCGCCTGCACCAATCAGAAGCCACGCCTTGGTTTCTGAACATTTCAGAAGTCAAACGGAATTCTGGAACAGATTAAGTTTGATGCTTTTGTTTTTGCTATTTTGCGTTTTTGTTTTTGAGGCTTTTTCAGTTCATTTGTTTTTTGCGACTGTGTGGAACCCAGTTCAGTTCAGCTATTGATTGATTGATTGATTGATTGTGCGACTGTGGAAATGGATAAAAGCCCCCCATCCAAACAATGACTATCATCAGAGCAAGTAAGAAAAAATAATAATTTTAATTTTCATCATCTACAATACTGTCTTATTTATTTTATAGCACAGCACATTGATTATCGCTTTCACTTTGTGGATCGATGGTCTCGTTAGAGAGTAAAAATCATGTCCAATTGCTGTTTTAGGAGTTGTTTTGAAAAGTCTGGAACGGATTAATCCGCTTTGCATTCCTTTCTATGGGAAAGCGCGCCTCGGTTTTGGAACGCTTTGGTTTTGGAACGGAATTTCCGGAACGGATTAAGTCCGAGAACCAAGGTACCGCTGTTATTTTTTCGTTTACTTGTTTGCTATCATTGCTCTCTCTCTTTAATTTCTGCTTCTAATTCACACACACATACCAGCCTAATTCGCAACACTCCGTGTCCACCCCTCTCTTAAACCAAATCCAACTTCATGCATGAAAACTGCAGGATGAGTTAAATCCTCATCTGGAATAAAAAAACACAGAGGAGAAGGCCCCATTTCGCTTGAAAGAGATGTTTTCGCATGTCTGCTAGAGCCTGCAAAAACCTCTCTCCCCCCCCCCCCACCCTCACTTCACACCCCCAGCTTCCAAGCAAGTTTATAGTTTTTAATTAAAAGCCAAAATATCCGATAATAACCTTCCGGAGATTTATTTAAAAATTAAATCTATTATGAAGAGCTTTGGAAAGAGATGTAAGACCGATGAGGGGGACAATTGCAGGATTAGAGAATCAAACTCATCGCTTCCCGCATTACTGGCGCCCCCCCTCTCCAGACCTTACAGCAAAGAAAAATGGATGGATATATATTTATATTTTTTGGCAAAAGCATCCGACTAGAGAAGGGGGGGGGGACAGCTAAGAAAAGGTCCCAGAAGAGGTTACGGAGATGGAAATTACCTTTTCGTTGCAAAAAAAGGAGAAGAAAAAGGGAGGGGTGTGAGGAGATGACCGTGGAAGGGTGATAATTTTGCAGAGAGAAAGGGGGGGGTAGCTCATTTTGCTGTCAGATTATTTTCGGAGGAAGTCATTTGTTGTTGATTCTGGTACCTCTTTCTAAAGAAGCCATCCTGACTTTATAACTTTTGGGGATTGAGAAAAACACACTTTCTGGGCTGGTCCTTTGCATATGCAAATTTTTATTTTTATTTTTGCAAGCTAGAAAGGTTTTGCCTTTAATGTATGTAAAGGGAGGGGGGATGGGTTTTTTTAATCTTTGCATAGGCAAATTGGCTTCCACAATCACCTGGCTGGGACACACTGGAAAGGACTTTGATGCATCAATTTTTGATTTTGCCTGGACCAGGACTGGGGTACCTCTGGACCAGGGACCGGATGTGGCCCTCCAGGCCTCTCTAGATGGCCCTTGGCGCTCTCCTGTAGGCCAGGCCCCCTCGCCGGTCCTCGCTTTGGGTTTTTATGGCTGCCCTTTAATTCTGATTACCGCTCCGCTTGCCTGGAGGGAGGATTTGCGAGTCGAAGCTCGCCTCTTGCGGCAAGGTGAACATGGCATCCCGTGACACACCCACTTTTCCCCTCTGGCCCCGCCCACGATTGGCGTCCGGCCCCCGGGAGGTTGCCCACAATGTGGCCCCCAGGAGGTTGGGGAAATGTTGGCATACCTTCCGAGCCACAGCATGGAAACCGTCAGGTAAGGGAATGCCAGGGAGACGTAATAACATCAGAAGGGGCTGCTGTGAGCAGGATTCGCACACGGGACCCCTCTGCCCTCCAGCAACTGGCGTTCAGAAGCCTCTGACTTTGCAGGCAGAGTGTAGCCATTGTGACTTGTGGCCACCAACAGGCCCTTCCGCCAATCTCTTCTGAAGCTATCCTGTAGCGGTGAGTTCCGCAGTTCAGCTGTGCGAAGGAGGACCTTCTATGACTTTTTCACTGGATGTCACCAGTTCTAATGTTACAAGAGAGGGAGAAAAAAACTTTTCCTTTTTTCTCCACATGCATCGTTTTGTAAGCTTCTACCACGTCAATTCTTTGTCGCCTTTTCCCTAAACTGGTAAGCCCCAATGATTCCTCGCAGGGAGGTCAGCCAAGGTGATCTGGGGAGGGGATGACAGGTGACCCAACCCCGCCCTGGAAGGATTTCCTCTTTATTCCTCCTGATCAATGTATGTCACTCCAAACCTTGGTGCCTAATAATAATAATAATAATAATAATAATAATTTATTTATACCCCACCCATTTGGCCGGGTTTCCCCTGCCACTCTGGGCGGCTCCCAACAGAATATTGAAAACATCAAACATTATAAACTTCCCTCAACAGGGCTGCCTTCAGATGTCTTCTAAAATTCAGGTAGTTGTTTATTTCCTTGACATCTGATGGGAAGGTGTTCCGCAGGGCGGTCACCACCACCGAGAAGGCCCTCTGCCTGGTTCCCTGTAAGCTCACATCTCGCAGGGAGGGAACCGCCAGAAGGCCCTCAGAGATGGACCTCAGTGTCCGGGCTGGACGATGGAGGTGGAGACGCTCCTTCGGGTATCCTGGGCCCAGGCAATTTAGGGCTTGAAAGGTGAGCATCAACACTTTGAATTGTGCCCGGAAACGTATTGGGAGCCAATGTAGGTCTTTCAGGGCCGGTGTTATATGGTCTCGGCAGCCGCTCCCAGTCACCAGTCTGGCTGCCGCATTCTGGATTAGTTGTAGTTTCCGTGTCACCTTCAAAGGTAGCCCCACGGAGAGTGCATTGCAGTAGTCCAAGTGGGAGATAACCAGAGCATGCACCACTCTGGAGAGACAGTCTGCGGGCAGGGAGGGTCTCATCCTGCATACCAGATGGAGCTGCCCTGGACACAGAATTGACCTGCACCTCCATGGACAGCTGTGAGTCCAAAATGACCCCCAGGCTGCGCACCTGGTCTTTCGGGGGCACAGTGACCCCATTCGGGACCAGGGAGTCCTGTATGTCGCTCCAAACCTTGGTGCCAAATAAATGTATTGTCAAAAGAATTATATATGATATTGGCAGCTCAAATGCGGAATTGCAATTCGATAGAAAACAGTCCAAAATCTGAGACTGGGCGCTTGATAACATGCACTCTGGAATAGAGTTGTAACGTTGAAAACCATGGGTAATTTGAGATTTTGACTGGGACTAGACCTTCCAGGCATCTTTTATATGATTTGGCGTTCTTTTATTATAAATATACAACAGAGCCATTCTTTTCAAGACAACCCTCACCTTCAGCCTTGCAAATCTTGAGCTAGACCTGATCATAAAAGCAATGTTGATACAGTTGTACCTCGTAAGTCGAACGGAACCCGTTCCGGAAGTCCGTTCGACTTCCAAAACGTTTGGAAACCAAAGCGTGACTTCTGATTGGCTGCAGGAAGCTCCTACAGCCAATCGGAAGTCGCGGAAGCCCCTTCAGACGTTCAGGTTCCAAAGAACGTTCGCAAACCGAAACGCTCACTTCCTGGTTTGCGGCATTCGGGAGCCAAAGCATCCGAGAACCAAGGCGTTTGGGAATACGATTGTATTCTCTAGTCGGACTTTGCTCTTTTAACCCCTGCACAGTTGTCTTCGTGGGCCTGTGGTCTTGCTTTGTGTCTTTCAATTTTAGAACGGTTCTCTCTGTTTTACATCACAAAACAAAATGGAGATAAATAAAAAATCTTTACAAAAGGGGATCAGGAGGAAAATGCCAAATCAGACATGCCAGGAAAATGTTTGGTGAGCGAGATGTCGAGAAGGCTGCGGTTTTGCAAAAGCCAGGAGTTCACAAATGTCCCCGGCGTGTGTGTGTGTGTGTGTATGTGTGTGTGTTTTTCTCTGGAAAGGCACCTCCGTAACATGAAAGCCCGTGGCAGATTTAAGGCCGGATTGGCAGCTGTTGCCGAAGTCCTGTGGCCGGGGAACGTGGCGGGTCATGGAGGAGGTCAGAGGATGAAGGAGTTGTGGTCAAGAGTTTGCGTCCAGAGGGGACGGCTTGGGCTGGCCAGAGGTGCGGGGGGTCAGGTCTTTGGGGGGGGGGAAGGCTTGCCAACAAAGGAAGAGGGGGGGCAGGACAGTGTAGTAAGGAAGGCAGATAAAACAAACGGCAAGCAGCGATTTGGAGGTAAATTCTAGGTCGAAAACGGCAGGATCTACAAGGCTAGCACGATGATGGAGATACTGGTGGAGCCACAAGGGCCGGTTTCCCCTGGAGGGTGATCTCCCGGGGTCTGCCAGCTGGTGGTGGAAGGGGCTAGGCACAGTTGTGGGTGGAGCCACTCTGATCTTGGCGGAATTCCAACCATGGGAGGAAATAACCGGAGGTTTTTGCACATGAGAGACGCAATAGCAATGCAAGGGCATGTCTCGGTTAGGTCGAAGATGGTCCCAGGAAGGTGCAAAGTCGTGCTCGCAAGAGGGTGTGGCCTGGAAATAGGGGCGTGGCCTAGGAAGGACCTGATCTGGGGGAGAGGCCGCAGCCTAGAGGGAGAGGGCGGCGGGCCCACGGGCGCCAGGTTGAGCAGCTCTGGAGGAGGGCTTGGAGACAGGAGTTCGCAGATGGGAGAGGAGGAGGCAGAAGAGTGAGGCTGGCTGTGGATCGGGCGACAAAGGCTGGAGGACGCCTACGAAGGGTCAGAACCAAGCCCAAAAAAGCCCATCTAGTACGAAACTGTGAGGAATTGGGTCGAACCCCACCGGCATCTTTCGATTTGTTGTTGTTTAGTCGTTTAGTCGTGCCCGCCTCTTCGTGACCCCCTGGACAGAGCACGCCAGGCCCTCCTGTTTTCCACTGCCTCCCACAGTTTGGTCAAACTCATGCTGGCAGCTTCGAGAACACTGTCCCACCATCTCGTCCTCCGTCATCCCCTTATCCTTGTGCCCTCAATCTTTCCAACATCAGGGTCTTTTCCAGGGAGTCTTCTCTTCTCATTGAGGTGGCCAAAGTCTTGGAGCCTCAGCTTCAGGATCTGTCCTTCCAGTGAGCACTCAGGGCTGATTTCCTTCAGAATGGAGAGGTTTGATCTTCTTGCAGTCCATGGGACTCTCAAGAGTCTCCTCCAGCACCAGAATTCAAAAGCATCAATTCTTCGGCGATCAGCCTTCTTTATGGTCCAGCTCTCACTTCCATACATCACTACTGGGAAAACCATAGCTTTGACTATACGGACCTTTGTTGGCAAGGTGATGTCTCTGCTTTTTAAGATGCTGTCTAGGTTTGTCATCGCTTTTCTCCCAAGAAGCAGGCGTCTTTTAATTTCGTGGCTGCTGTCACCATCTGCAATGATCATGGAGCCCAAGAAAGTAAAATCTCTCACTGCCTCCATTTCTTCCCCTTTAATTTGCCAGGACGTGATGGGCCCAGTGGCCATGATCTTTTCATGTTTGAGCTTCAGACCATATTTTGCGCTCTCCTTTTGCACTCTCCCTTTCGATTTACATCTCTGCAGTTAATAGGGACTAGAGACTTGGTGGTTGTTTTGAAAAGAAGGGAGACAGGGCATCTGGAATGTCTGGAATCTTGCTGCTAGCAAGTTGGCGTCCGTTCTTCAGAGATGGCTGCTGGGCAATCGCCATGGGGATCCCGAGATTCTTCTTGGGTAACTCATCCTTCGCCCTGAAACAAGCTGGACTTGGGGGTCTGGGTTCCTTTTAAAAGAGAGAGAGAGAGAGAGAGATCGGTGGAAGATAATGTATTGTGCATGCCAGGTGTGTAGCGGCTGGCTGTGTGTGCGCGCTCTAGACATGCTCAGAGGCACTATTGTTTATTGAGATCCTAAAATTATCTTAGCTATGATAGATGGAGAGGAGGAGGGGGAAGAATGAGGGCCCATATTTCCCAGAATCCCTTTCCCCCTCCTCTATAAGAATAAGAATACAGTGGTACCTCAGGTTACATACGCTTCAGATTACACACTCCACTAAGCCAAAATAAGAAAAATCCTTCCAGTAGCACCTTTAAGACCAACTAAGTTAGTTCTAAGTTAGTTCAACTAAGTTAGTTAGTTGGTCTTAAAGGTGCTACTGGAAGGATTTTTCTTATTTTGACTATGGCAGACCAACACGGCTACCTATCTGTAACTGGATCCACTAAGCCAGAAATAGTGCTTCAAGTTAAGAACTTTGCTTCAGGATGAGAACAGATATTGTGCTCCGGCGGCGCGGCAGCAGCAGGAGGCCCCATTAGCTAAAGTGGTGCTTCAGGGTAAGAACAGTTTCAGGTTAAGAACGGACCTCTGGAAAGAATTAAGTACTTAACCCGAGGTACCACTGTAATGAATGAATGAATCTTGATTTGCGTCAGCCGTTGACCATAGCAATAAAACAACAATACGATATACAAAGAACAGAAATAAAAAGTCAATTATATAAAATACATTTTAGGGTTTTGAATCCTTAGTGGATCTGATTCTGATTGCCCCAGCTAAAAACCTTGCCACCTTTGCTGTCACCTGCTCATCTTGATCTGTCAAGAGAAAGGACACTGGGGCAGGGGCTGGGCGACCCGGAATGGACAATAAAAGAGGGGTGATAATCTCATTCTTCAAGTCTTTATAAAGAGGGCAAGCCAGAAGGGCATGCGCCAGCAATTCGGTAATAATAATAATAATAATAATAATAATAATAATAATAATAATATATTATTATTTGTAACCTGCCCATCTTGCTGGGTTTCCCCAGCCACTCTGGGCTACTTCCAACAATATATTAAAAATACAATAAATAAAACCTTTCCTAAACTGCCTTCAGATGTGTTCTAAAAGTCAGATAGTTGTTTATTGCCTTGACATCTGATGGGCGGGCGCCACCACCGAGAAGGCCCTCTATGGGGACATTCTGTGGGAAGGAGCCCAAGGGGTTAAAGGAAGTGGGGCATCATTGACCGGCATCCTATTCTCAGGGCCCTACTATTGCCCCACCCAATTTTCCTTTGACCCCGCCCCCTGCTGCTCAATACCTCCCCGTTAGCCCCGCCCCTCTCCTCCTGACCAGCGAGTCGTCAGGGTGGAGCTTCCTGTCCAGGCTAGCTGGGCGTTTTCTCGACTTCCTCTCGTTTCGCAGGCGGCGCTGTTCCCTAGTAGCAGGAGGGCAACACTGCCCCCTAGTGGCAGGAGGGCGACACCGCTCGATAAATGGGGCAAAGAACCTTGAAGTGTGTTTTAGGGAGGTGATGTGGAGGTATGGGGAATGGGTGTACGTTGAGGAGAGAGGAGGGGGAAAAAGAGGGAGAGAAAGGAAGAGTTTTCAGAAAAGCCCTCAATAAATCCTACCCAGGGCGGCGAGTTTACGAGCATTTCACGGCGATTAGCCCTGGAAGAAGAGACCTAATTAATTTTAACAACAGGAGAGCATTACAAGCCCTTTAAGCCCCGGACTCTTCAGAGGCTGTCCGCAGAATTTCAAAAACCATCGCTCATCACCATTACGAGCAACCTTAAACCTTAACAAAACAAAATAATTTACTGGAAGCCTAAAAGGCTGCAGGTGAACATGCAGCGCACTGTAGGCTGGGTTCAAAATAGCAGAAGCAATGGACCAGGAGGAATCTGGAGTTGCCAACTTTCCGTCCTGGGCTCTGCTCTCTCGGCAGGGCATGTGATTTTACGGAGCAAACCTTGTTGATGTTGTTGAGTCGTTTAGTCGTGTCCGACTCTTCGTGACCCCCTGGACCAGAGCACGCTAGGCCCTCCTGTCTTCCACTGCCTCCCACAGTTGGGTCAAACTCATGCTGGTAGCTTCGAGATCACTGTCCCACCATCTCGTCCTCTGTTGTCCCCTTCTCCTTCTGCCCTCCATCTTTCCCAACATCAGGGTCTTTTCCAGGGAGTCTTCTCTTCTCCTGAAGTGGCCAAAGTCTTGGAGCCTCAGCTTCAGGATCTGTCCTTCCAGTGAGCACTCAGGGCTGATTTCCTTCCGAATGGAGAGGTTGGATCTTCTTGCAGTCCATGGGACTCTCAAGAGTCTCTTCCAGCACCATAAGTCAAAAGCATCCATTCTTCGGTGATCAGCCTTCTTGATGGTCCAGCTCTCACTTCCATACATCACTACTGGGAAAACCATAACTAGAACTATACGGACCTTTGTTGGCAAGGTGATGTCTCTGCTTTTTAAGATGCTGTCTAGGTTTGTCACTGCTTTTCTCCCAAGAAGCAGGCGTCTTAATTTCGTGGCTGCTGTCACCATCTGTAGTGATCATGGAGCCCAAGAAAGTAAAATCTCTCACTGCCTCCATTTAAGGGTCTTCAGGGAGGTGTCTTAAAAAATACAGTTTTGGGTGTAAGGAATTCCAATCTGCTATTTTTGTGATTGGGTGGCATTTTGCTTGGTAAGTCCACATTTGACAAAGACGTACATAAACTGCTTTCGGGGAGAGAGAAGGCTTTTAATTTTACCTTCTGAAAATGTCAGGTAATGCTAAATAATAATAATAATAATAATAATAATAATAATAGAACAAGTACTTGGCAATCACTTTTAATAATTGCTATGCAATTTAACACACATTTTCCTTACCAAGGGAAAACTAAAGTACCGAATTTTTCCGTGTATCAGACTAGGTTTTTTTCCTAAAAAATAATGTCAAAAATTAGGGGGCTTCTTATACTCTGGGCCATCTCCCCCATTTTCTTAAATCTGAGTCCCCCAAAATATGGGGTGTCTTATACATGGGGGTGTCTTATAGACAGAAAAATACATTTATGCATCTTATACACTGGGGGCATCTTATAGGCGGAAAAATACAGTATATATTAACTGAACCAAAGCGAATTTTGAACTCACAAGTCACGTTACAGCTTTTCTGCACTCCTTGCTTTTTGGAATGGGAAAGTTGAACAATCCAACGCACCAAGGGGATTTTCCAACGTTTTTATTGATGGCTTAGCTCATGGGTAGGCAACCTAAGGCCCGGGGGCCGGATCCGGCCCAATTACCTTCTCAATCCAGCCCGTGGACGGTCCGGGAATCAGCGTGTTTTTACATGAGTAGAATGTGTCCTTTTCTTTAAAATGCATCTCTGGGTTATTTGTGGGGCATAGGAATTCCTTCATTTTTTCCTTCAAAAAAGGTGACCCGGGGCCAGTCACCGCCTCACACGGTTGTTGTGAGGATTAAATAAAAATGGGGAGGAGAAACTTGAACCCAATACCTCGAGCTCCCTGGGTTTGTGGCAGGGGAGGGGAGTGGATTATGAATGCAGATAACAACAAATAATATTATTTGTTAAAAAACGAAGATCATGGCCACTGGTCCCATCACCTCCTGGCAAATAGAAGGGGAAGAAATGGAGGCAGTGAGAGATTTTACTTTCTTGGGCTCCATGATCACTGCAGATGGTGACAGCAGCCACGAAATTAAGAAACGCCTGCTTCTTGGGAGAAAAGCAATGACAAACCTAGACAGCATCTTAAAAAGCAGAGACATCACCTTACCAACAAAGGTCCGTATAGTTAAAGCTATGGTTTTCCCGTTAGTGATGTATGGAAATGAGAGCCGAAGAATGGATGCTTTTGAGTTCTGGTGCTGGAGGAGACTCTGGAGAGTCCCATGGACTGCAAGAAGATCAAACCTCTCCATTCAGAAGGAAATCAGCCCTGAGTGCTCACTGGAAGGACAGATCCTGAAGCTGAGGCTCCAAGACTTTGGCCACCTCAGGAGAAGAGAAGACTCCCTGGAAAAGAACCTGATGTTGAGAAGGGGACAACAGAGGACGAGATGGTGGGACCGTGTTCTCGAAGCTGCTAAGATGAGTTTGACCAAACTGCGGGAGGCAGTGGAAGACAGGAGGGCCTGGCGTGCTCTGGTCCAGGGGGTCGCGAAGTGGTGGACACGACTAAACGACTCAACAACAACAACAACAACAACAATATTATTATAATTGGAAGGGTGTGTGTGTGTGTGGTGTGTGTGTTAATCACCAGCCCCCAAATTCTTGTTTGCCCTTGATTTCAGCATTTAAAGACTCCTTTAAAGAAAAGGATTCCGCCAGCACGGGATAGATTAATACAACACTGACCCCTCCTGGATTCCTTGAAATAAGGCAAGATTTCTCAGTTATTCCCTTCCACTGAAAAATATCCTTCTGGGATTTTTTTGGAATATTTTTTGGCAGTGGGGCTCCTACGTTAAGCATTTGGTCTGGATCCGCCGCTCGTCTCCAACTTGCTTTTCCATGGTATCTTCACAATGTCAAAACTCTCTCGGGATTTCCCTGTGGTTAGGGGATGTGGGAGGTTGCGTTATTCCAGAGGTCAGGAAGCTCCTCAGTGTCTGGGATGGGCGATGGGGGTGGAGACGCTCCTTCAGGGATACTGGGCCGTTTAGGGCTTTCAGTGTCAGCACCGACACTTTGAATTGTGCTTGGAAACGTACTGGGAGCCAATGCAGGTCTTTCAGGACCGGTGTTATGTGGTCCCGGCGGCCGCTCCCAGTCACCAGTCTAGCTGCCGCATTCTGGATTAGTTGCAGTTTCCGGGTCACCTTCAAAGGCAGCCCCACGGAGAGCACATGGCAGTAGTCCAAGCGGGAGATAACCAGAGCATGCACCACTCTGGCCAGACAGTTTGCCGGCAGGTAGGGTCTCATCCTGCGTACCAGATGGAGCTGCCCTGGACACAGAACTGACCTGCGCCTCCATAGACAGCAGTGAGTCCAAAATGACCCCCAGGCTGCACACCTTCCGGGGCACAGTGACCCCATTCAGGGCCAGGGAGTCCCCCACACCTGCCCACCCCGTCCCAACATAATACTAAAATTAATATTAATAATATTAAAAACATGGCAAAAGAGCAAACATTAAAAGCTTCCCTAAACAGAGCTGCCTTCAGATGTCTTCTAAAAGTCAGATAGTTGTTTTTCCTTGACATTTGATGGGAGGGCGTTCCACAGGGCGGGTGCCACCACCGAGAAGTCCCTCTGCCTGGTTTCCTGTAACCTCGCTTCTCGCAGGGAGGGAACCGCCAGATGGCCCTTGGGAAATGGACCCAGGTGTCCGGGCTGGACGATGGGGGTGGAGACGCTCCTTCAGATATACTGGGCCGTTTAGGGCTTTCAAGGTCAGCCCCAACACTTTGAATTGTGCTCGGAAACGTACTGGGAGCCAATGAAGGTCTTTTAAGATTGTTTCTGTTTGTTGCTGTGTTGTGTATTTTTGTGTTTCTATATTGCACACCACCCTGTGGTTGTTGGATGAAGGGGCAGAATGGAAATTAAGCAAACAAGCGTCCAAGTCAGTAATTCTCACATCAGGGATTTTTTCTCTTAAAAAAATGTTTAGGGGTACTCTGATTTTGACTCAAGAAAACCACCATTTTATAGTTCAAATTGGGAAAAATAAATACAGTAAAGAAACACAAAAATACACAAGACAGCAACAAACAGAAACAACAATAATATTAATACACCACCCCATAGTTGCAGCGCGGTGTTGTAGCGTAAAACTTATTTTTTTGCAGCAAAACTTCACTCTCTCCCCCCCCCCCCGAATAGTAGAGGTTTTTGGGGAGTTTTTAAATATTGTTTTTGAGGAACTGATGTGAGACCTCTCCCCCCCCCCCCCGCAACAACACCTCCCTTGAAGATTTGCCAGCGGAGCGGAAGAGTAAACCGCGTAAAATGGAAAGGCACCCAAGTGAAAGCAAGGAGGTTTGCGAGAACCTGGGAGGGGTGTATTATTTTTTTATTTGGGGGGGGAGGAAATAAGACTGGACGGGCCTGCTCAGTCAGCAAGAAGCTGCAGCAGAGGAGTTAATCCACTTTGAATTGCAACAGCCGAATTGAGCCAGGAGCGCCTCGTGTCATATCTGACAGCCTGACAGTGCCTGACTGACAAGCCCTCAAACGGAAAACAACTCAGATGGAGATGAGTGGCGGTATTTTAAAGCAGCGTCTTGACAGGATCGGGGTGTTTTTCCCCCCCTCCTTTCCTTTTTTCTTTCGCGTGGCTTGGGAGGCGACGGCAGAATGAGCGTCGCTTCGTTCCCCCCCCCAGAGGCGGTTACAGCGGTACCTTGGTTTCAATATCCTTCTGAAACTGTGGGGCCCAGAACTGGATACAGGATCCAGGTGTGGTCTGAGCAATAATAATAATGATGATGATAATAATTTATTATTTATACCCCGCCCATCTGGCTGAGTTTCCCCAGCCACTCTGGGCGGCTCCCAATCAAGTGTTAAAAACAATACACCATCAAATATAAAAACTTTCCTAAACAGGGCTGCCTTCAGATGTCTTTTAAAGATAGGATAGCTGCTTATTTCCTTCACATCTGGCGGGAGGGCGTTCCACAGGGCGGGCGCCACCACCAAGAAGGCCCTCTGCCTGGTTCCCTGTAACCTCACTTCTCGCAATGAGGGAACCGCCAGAAGGCCTCGGTGCTGGATCTCAGTGTCCGGGCCGGACGATGGGCGTGGAGATGCTCCTTCAGGGATACTGGGCCGTTTAGGGCTTTAAAGGTCAGCACCAACACTTTGAATTGTGCTCGGAAATGTACTGGGAGCCAATGCAGATCTCTCAGGACCGGTGTTATGTGGTCCTGGCGGCCGCTCCCAGTCCCCAGTCTGGCTGCCACGTTCTGGATTAATTGCAGTTTCCATGTCACCTTCAAAGGTAGCCCCACGTAGAGCGCATTGCAGTAGTCCAAGCGGAGAATAACTAGAGCATGCACCACTCTGGCGAGACAGTCCGCGGCAGGGAGGGTCTCAGCCTGCGTACCAGACGGAGCTGGTAGACAGCCGCCCTGGACACAGAATTGACCTGCGCCTCCATGGACAGCTGTGGGTCCAAAATGACCCCCAGGCTGCGCACCTGGTCCTTCGGGAGGACAGTGACCCCATTCTGACCAGGGAGTCCTCCACACCTGCCTGCCTCCTGTCCCCCAAAAACAGTCCTTCTGTCTTGTCAGGATTCAACCTCAATCTGTCATCCGTCCATCCATCCTCCAACCGCCTCCAGGCACTCACACAGGACCTTCACCGCCTTCACTGGTTCTGATTTAAGAGAGAGGTAGAGTGTCATCTGCATACTGGTGAACACCCAGCCCAAACCTCCTGATGACTTCACTTGATCTGGACACTAGACTTCTGTTGATGTAACCTAGAAACAAACCAATAAGTGAATAAGTGAACCCCCATATTTTTTAAAAAATCCCAAACTCGAGGCTGGGGATAGTCGTGGGCCTTCAGTTCATTTATTTGCTGCTTCTCTCATTACGAAGGAAGCTTTTCTGGCACATTCCAATCTGCATTCCCATCTGTGAAGCATTATTGGGGACGCATCCAGTGGCAGGAAGTTCCAGAGGCACTGGGGAAGGGAAGTAGCTCAGCGGTAGAGCACATGCTTTCCCCCAGTTTCAGTCCTGACAGCAACTCTGGAGAGAGCTGGAGGGGAGGAACTCCTGAGTGGTGAAACCCTGGAGAGAGGCTGCCAGTCAGAGC
Organism: Podarcis pityusensis; assembly: GCF_964106645.2. NCBI lineage: Eukaryota > Metazoa > Chordata > Lepidosauria > Squamata > Lacertidae > Podarcis > Podarcis pityusensis. The sequence goes on from NC_138043.1 coordinate 3,682,174, forward strand.
AGACAGCACAGCATTAGGTGAACCAACGGTCTGACTCAATATAAGGCATTTTATATGTGTGTAGATGACACAACCTTGATGGCAGAAAGTGAGGAGGAATTAAAGAACCTTTTAATGAGGGTGAAAGAGGAGAGCACAAAATATGGTCTGAAGCTCAACATCAAAAAAACGAAGATCATGGCCGCTGGTCCCATCACCTCCTGGCAAACAGAAGGGGAAGAAATGGAGGCAGTGAGAGATTTTACTTTCTTGGGCTCCATGATCACTGCAGATAGTGACAGCAGCCATGAAATTAAAAGACACCTGCTTCTTGGGAGAAAAGCGATGACAAACCTAGACAGCATCTTAAAAAGCAGAGACATCAGCTTGCCAACAAAGGTCCGTATAGTCAAAGCTATGGTTTTCCCAGTAGTGATGTATGGAAGTGAGAGCTGGACCATCAAGAAGGCTGATCACCGAAGAATGGATGCTTTTGACTTATGGTGCTGGAAGAGACTCTTGAGAGTCCCATGGACTGCAAGAAGATCAAACCTCTCCATTCTGAAGGAAATCAGCCCTGAGTGCTCACTGGAAGGACAGATCCTGAAGCTGAGGTTCCAAGACTTTGGCCACCTCAGGAGAAGAGAAGACTCCCTGGAAAAGACCCTGATGTTGGGAAAGAGGGAGGGCACAAGGAGAAGGGGACGACAGAGGACGAGATGGTGGGACAGTGTTTCCGAAGCTACCAGCATGAGTTTGACCCAACTGCGGGAGGCAGTGGAAGACAGGAGTGCCTGGCGTGCTCTGGTCCAGGGGGCCACGAAGAGTCGGACACGACTAAACGACTCAACAACAACAAAAGGCCAGGGCAATGGATGCAAGTTTTAGCTCTGCGCAATCGGCTGCCTGGTTTCGACACACACTTGCCCGCCTCCCTCTCTGCCCCGCTTCCGGGCAAGCAGGATCCGAGTTCGAGGAGATTGCAAAGTGCTCTGTATGTGCTTGAAATCTACAGTCTGCACATCACAAGGAGCAGGCTTCCTGAGGAGGCTGTGCCCGCGGGAGACTATCTCCTGCAGAGCTCAGTGAGCGATTGGGTACCTAAGCATTTAAATCTTAGCATTTATATAGCTTTTTCCTCGCCGCCGCAAAGGCAGAGCTCTTCTTACACATTCTCTGATTGCAAAGTTTGCAAGGATAGAATTGTAAAAGCGGAGAGGGGCGTTAGAGGACATCCGAACCCAACCATCCCGCCATTCCACGCGGGAATCCTGCAAATTGCAGCTTAACTGCCCCCAGCGAAGGAAAACCATCAGGCCCACAAGGCCAGTGGTACTTTGGCTGCTGGTACTGTTGCAGGAAACTCGCCCCCCCCCCCAATCATTCAGTTTGTACAAACTCCACACACACACACACACACACACACACACACACACACCATACGCGATGCTTCTGTTATAAATTCATAGAAAATCACCCCTACATCTGATCTGTACCGTTCCACTTTTATTTTGCTCCATGAAGGAAGGATTTCTGATTACCTTCCGAATGGAGAGGCTTGATCTTCTTGCAGTCCATGGGACTCTCAAGAGTCTCCTCCAGCACCAGAATTCAAAAGCATCAATTCTTCCGCGATCAGCCTTCTTTGTGGTCCAGCTCTCACTTCCATACATCACTACTGGGAAAACCAGAGCTTGAACTATACGGACCTTTGTTGGCAAGGTGATGTCTCTGCTTTTTAAGATGCTGTCTAGGTTTGTCATTGCTTTTCTCCCAAGAAGCAGGCGTCTTTTAATTTCGTAGCTGCTGTCACCATCTGCAGTGATCCTGGAGCCCAAGTAAAATCTCTCACTGCCTCCATTTCTTCCCCTTCTGTTTGCCAGGAGGTGATGGGACCAGCGGCCATGATCTTCGTTTTTTTGATGTTGAGCTTCAGACCATATTTTGCTCTCTCCTCTTTCACCCTCATTAAGGCTAAGCCTAACATTTTACCCATGCTCTGTTCAAAGCTTTCTAGCAAGGCGCCCCTCACTTTGGGTTTGATTTGTTCATAATCTCTCATTTTAAGATTATTATTTTCTTTTCCAGTTGTTTTTTTTTGCAGGAATAAATTTGCGGCTCCGTTTAAATTGAGGCTTGCTAGCACCACCCTTCCTTCGACATCCCTTCCACACACCCAAAAAATACACCGTATTTTAAACATTGCCCGAAAAAGAAGAAAACTCCCTCTGGCCTTCATTAAACCTCACAGTCCCGACATTATATGCAATAATGGAATCATTAAACAGAAAATATTGTATTCCTGACACGTCCGCCGGGGACCTGCCCATTTTTCCTTGTCTAAATATAACAGCATCGTTCTTAGGCAAAGAGCTGTTTCCAATCCCGCGGGGCTTTGTTATATTTTCACGGGCCGGGTTTGGAATAGAGTGTTTCCTCCTGGATCACGTGCCCCTGATTCCCTTACTCGTCTGCGGGTGGAAAATCAAATAGGGTAAGGGGAGGTAATGGTCCCATCAGCTCCTGGCATATAGAAGGGGAAGAAATGGAGGCAGTGAGAGATTTTACTTTCTTGGGCTCCATGATCACTGCAGATGGTGACAGCAGCTACGAAATTAAAAGACGCCTGCTTCTTGGGAGAAAAGCAATGACAAACCTGGACAGCATCTTAAAAAGCAGAGACATCACCTTGCCAACAAAGGTCCGTATAGTTAAAGCCATGGTTTTCCCAGTAGTGATGTATGGAAGTGACAGCTGGACCATCAAGAAGGCTGATCACCGAAGAATGGATGCTTTTGACTTATGGTGCTGGAGGAGACTCTGGAGAGTCCCATGGACTGCAAGAAGATCAAACCTCTCCATTCGGAAGGAAATCAGCCCTGAGTGCTCACTGGAAGGACAGATCCTGAAGCTGAGGCTCCAAGACTTTGGCCACCTCAGGAGAAGAGAAGACTCCCTGGAAAAGACCCTGATGTTGGGAAAGATGGAGGGCACAAGGAGAAGGGGACGACAGAGGACGAGATGGTGGGACAGTGTTCTCGAAGCTACCAGCATGAGTTTGACCATTTGACCAAACTGCGGGAGGCAGTGGAAGACAGAAGTGCCTGGCGTGCTCTGGTCCAGGGGGTCACGAAGAGTCGGACACGACTAAACAACTAAACAACAACAAAGGGGAGAGGTCCCTCCAAAGGCCCAAGCACAGCGTTGTTAATAATAATAAGAATAGCCGCTCTGAGCCCGGCCTTGGCTGGGGAGGGCGGGGTATAAATAAAAATTATTATTATTATGAATAATAATAATAATAATAATAATAATAGCAACAACAACTTGCACCTCATCTATCTGTCTGGGTTACCTGAGCCACCCTGGGCAGCTTCCAACATAATATAAAAATACAACAGGGCATTTCACCCCGATTTTCCAGGGACAGTCCCGGAATTGCAGAAGCCGTCCCGGTTTCTGATTTGATCCCGAAATGTCCCGCTTCCCCCCGCACACACCTCCTGGATGTGGGAACAAAAACAGAGACCTGTTTATCCTGAAAATAAAATCCTTGCACCCAGGGCCGGATTTAGGTTTGATGAGGCCCTAAGCTACTGAAGGTAATGGGGCCATTTATATGTCCAGCTGTCCTTTGTCTACAGCAAATTGTCGCTGTGTTGAATATATGCTATATGGTCATTGATGAACCTAATAGGTATCTCAAACCATTTGCGCATGTGGCCATGCAACCAGTCCATGCAGAATGTAGGCACCCTATATATAGAAAGGAGCAAACCAGGGATATTTTAGGGAGCAGGCTAGCAGGCGGGGCCCATGACTTACACCATAGGAGCCTACACAACACAAAACACTGTTGCTGGATGTAGGTTTTATTTTATCAATGGTCTCATTAGATAGTAACATTCACGCTGAATTGCTGTTTTGTTGTTGTTTAGTCGTTTAGTCGTGTCCGCCACTTCGTGACCCTGGACCAGAGCAAGCCAGGCACTTCTGTCTCCCACTGCCTCCCGCAGTTTAGTCAAACTCATGTTTGTAGCTTCGAGAACGCTGTCCCACCATCTCGTCCTCTGTTGTCCCCTTCTCCTTGTGCCCTCCATCTTCCAACATCAGGGTCTTTTCCAGGGAGTCTTCTCTTCTCATGAGGTGGCCAAAGTCTTGGAGCCTCAGCTTCAGGATCTGTCCTTCCAGTGAGCACTCAGGGCTGATTTCCTTCAGAATGGAGAGGTTTGATCTTCTTGCAGTCCATGGGACTCTCAAGAGTCTCCTCCAGCATCATAATTCAAAAGCATCCATTCTTCGGTGATCAGCCTTCTTGATGGTCCAGTTCTCACTTCCATACACCACTACTGGGAAAACCATAGCTTTAACTATACGGACCTTTGTTGGCAAGGTGATGTCTCTGCTTTTTAAGATGCTGTCTAGGTTTGTCATTGCTTTTCTCCTAAGAAGCAGGCGTCTCTTAATTTCGTGGCTATCACCATCTGCAGTGATCATGGAGCCCAAGAAAGTAAAATCTCTCACTGCCTCCATTTCTTCCCCTTCTATTTGCCAGGAGGTGATGGGCCCAGTGGCCATGATCTTCGTTTTTTTGATGTTGAGCTTCAGACCATATTTTGCGCTCTCCTCGCTGTTTTAGGGGTTGTTTTTAAAAGTCTGAAACGGGTTAATCCGTTTTGCATTCCTTTCTATGCCTTGGTTTTGGAACGCTTTGGTTTTGGAACGGAATTTTCGGAACGTATTGAGAACCCAGGGTACCACTTTAGTATTCATTCTCTGCCATATTCCTGATCGTTACCACAGTTTGTATTCAAACCGTGAGGAGTGGAGAGTTAATTTGCTTTTTGAGAGCATCTAGGAAATGCAAAACTGGCTCGTTTGGTTGGATCCTGCTGGTCACTTGCAAAAGCACGGAGAGCTGCATCTTTCGCACTCGTGTCCTGCTGGCCGACTTCCAACCGGGGCACCTCGTTGGCCACTGTTGTGAGAACAGGATGCGGACCCAAATGGGTCCCCCTCTGGCCTCATCCTGCAGTCCTTATGTCAGCCCAATGCCACGATGCTCCATTTTCCTTTAAAGAAAAAAACCCCCAAGTTTCTAGTGCTTATTAATGGATGAGATATATAGCCAGGCATGCAGGCAAGATTCTACCCGATTCCTCAGTCAGTCAGATCCTACTTGGGGGTTTCATTTGGGGGCTCTGACCAGCTTCCTGATTCCACAGAAGCTCCGCCTCCACTGGGCGGGGCATGTCCTGCAAGGGGAGGGGCTACAGCATAGCGCTCAAAGTCGTCCCGCCCGTTTTGCAACGCTAGGGTAGCCTTTCCTCTTCCAAAAAAAAAGAAAAAGGTCTTTATTTAAAAGTGGGGGGGAAGAGGATTTTTGTGGATGGTGTTTCTTGGGCCCCCACCTTTGAATCGCCGTATTTTTCGCTCTGTAAGACGCACCAGACCACAAGACGCACCTAGTTTTTGGAGGAGGAAAACAAGAAAAAAGATATTCTGAATCTCAGAAGCCAGAACAGCAAGAAGGATCGCTGCGCAGCGAAAGCAGCAATCCCTCTTGCTGTTCTGGCTTCTGGGATAGCTGCGCAGCCTGCATTCGCTCCATAAGACGCACACGCATTTCCCCTTACTTTTTAGGAGGGAAAAAGTGAGTCTTATAGAGCAAAAAAATACGGTATTTTGCTGCGGGGTCTCTGGGCCAGAAAGGCGCAGAAGCAGAAAGCAGAATATAATAGCAGTTTAGCCTCTCAGCCGGGAAGTTATTTGACTCTAATAACCTTTACCTTTGTGCAATTCCACTTTGCGGGGGGAGATGAAAAAGTGTTAGCGGCCCAGGGGGGGCCGGGCGCGTTTTTTCCGAAGCTCCGACTTCACAGGCTCATTACGACACCGCCGCAGGATCTGGGGCCCCTGGGGACCGGGTGCGAAAGAACGGCAGGCTCTGGTTCCTATGGCGACCGGGAGGCTGTGGATCTCTCCGCCTGGGGCTGTGCTTTGGGTAGAAGCAGATCAAATACGGCCGGGGGGGTTGGGGGGGGAGAATGACATGTGAATATTCGCAGGCGAAAGTGCAGTGGAAATGAAATGGCTTGAATTAAGAGCCACGGTGCAGATGAGAACTGTAGTTTCTCGCCCGCCTGGCGCTACGGTTCCCGGCGCCCGCTGTGAGCTATGGTTCCTGGCGGCTCTGGCGGAAGCCACTGGTTTTTAAACGTAGGGCAGTGGCGTCCAAACTTTTTTTCAAAGAGGGCCAGATTTGATAAAGTGAAGGGCTGTGGGGGCTGACCAAAGTTGTTGACTTTTTTTAGGATGGAAATTGAGCTTTTTTTAGAAAATAAATGGCTGGATAAATGGACTTTGGACATGTGGGTTTGGCCATACAATGCCAGGAACTTTGGTTCTTTAAATATATATATATATATATATATATATATATATATATATATAGAATGGAAAATGTCGTTATATTTAAAAATCTTGGATTATATTATATTATATTATGTTTTATATTATATTATATTATATTTATTATATTATATTATATTATATTATATTATATTATATTATATTCCAAGATTTTTAAATATAACGACATTTTCCATTCATTATGACATCAAATTACCATCAGTAGCTTAAGGTAAAGGTAAAGGGACCCCTGACCATTAGGTCCAGTCGTGGCCGACTCTGGGGTTGCGGCGCTCATCTCGCTTTACTGGCCGAGGGAGCCGGCGTACAGCTTCTGGGTCATGTGGCCAGCAGGACTAAGCCGCTTCTGGCGAACCAGAGCAGCGCCACTTAAATATTAAGACTTAAATATTTGTTCCAGATTTCTTCATATTTATCCATTCTTATTTTGCGTCGACATGCAATTCGTTCGTATGTAGCTGATCTGTCCATATTATCAATCCATGTGCTCAACGGAATCTTTTTGCGGCTCTTCCAATTCATGAAAACAAGTTTTTTTGCTTCCAATATAGCACGGTACACCATTTTTTTGACCCCTTCAAATCTCCCACGTTTCCGGAATATAATTTAGAATTAAATTTCCCTAAATATCAATTTCTTTTTTTAAAGGTAAAGGTAAAGGGACCCCGACCATTAGGTCCAGTTGTGGCCGATTCTGGGGTTGCGGCGCTCATCTCGCTTTACTGGCCGAGGGACCCAGCGTACAGCTTCCGGGTCATGTGGCCAGCAGGACTAAGCCGCTTCTGGTGAACCAGAGCAGCGCATGGAAACACCATTTACCGTTATTGCGGGGATTCGAACCGCCGACCTTCTGAGCTCACCCCATTATTGCGGGGATTCGAACCGCCGACCTTCTGATCGGTAAGTCCTAGGCTCTGTGGTTTAACCCACAGCGCCACCCATGTCCTTCTTTTTATTACTCTTGCTATAAATATCCTCACCTCGCACCAAAATGATCTTATCATTGGGCAGTTAATCGTTTTTTGCATTTTTACTCCCAAATCTCCAGCAGTTGTCTGGGGGTGGGTTGGACTAGATGACCCTTGAGCCCCTGATGCACAAAACACTCACAAGCATGCACACTTTCCATTCAACCCCCTGTGCGTTGTTTAAAAAATTAAAAAATAAACCCTGGCTGTGCTCGCCCCGTTCCCCCTAGGCTCAAAGCTTATTCTCCCAGCTTCAAAAGGTTTGCACTAATTACCCTAATGAGGTCAGGGGAGACCTGGGATTTCTGCCATTAAAAAAGACAGGAACGAAAAAGTGAGAGAGCGAGCGTTGGAAAGGGAGAGAGCAAGAGAGAGCAGTCTGATGGCTGCTTTTATTATATTTTTGAAAGCCACATCTGTCCGCGGGAAGATGGAGGCTGTCTGAATCTCTTCACGCCCCTTTTCCACCCCAAAGCTTCTTACTTTTAACCTTTTTTTAAATAAAAAAAACCATTGGCAAAAGGTATATATACATCTCCGCCCCGAGAGAGCCAGACGCACGCTTCTTTCCTTCCTCGGCAGAATTTCCTTTCTCTCTGTCAAAAGCGCAAATCGAAACCACCCCACCCACGAAGGCGGTCAGAAATTAGTGTCAGGGTAATTGCAGAGGCTCCACAGGGTTAATGCACCATTAGCAACCGGGTCCGGCGTCGCTAAAAGCCGGAAAGAGACAAGTTGTCAAAGGCCGGCCGGGAGATTAAAGAGCTGCCCTCTTCACGGCTGTATCCCCTAGTGGGTGCTCTTTAAATAAGTGTGCGCTTTTGTCCAAGCGTGTAACTGTAGAAAGGAAGTCGGCGGCCCCCACTTTGTGCCAGAATTCCCCGCAAATTCCCCTGGAAAGAAAACAGCTCCGACCTCTTAAAAAGCGTCGCTTGTTTGGGGGTGTAGATTAATCAACCTGCAGCGGACTGGTTGCAGGTTGATTAACCGCTAAGATCACGGGTAGGCAAACTAAGGCCCGGGGGTCGGATCCGGACCAATCGCCTTCTCAATCCGACCTGCGGACGGTCCGGGAATCAGCGTGTTTTTACAAGAGTAGAATGTGCGCTTTTATTTAAAATGCATCTCTGGGTTATTTGTGGGGCATAGGAATTTGTTCGTTTCCCCCCAAAAAAATATAATCCGGCCCCCCACAAGGTCTGAGGGACAGTGGACTGGCCCCCTGCTGAAAACGTTTGCTGACCCCTGACTAAAATGTTTGCTGCTGCTGCTGAATATCCAGCGTGCACAGGGCCGGATTTAGGTTTGATGAGGCCCTAAGCTACTGATGGGACGCGGGTGGCGCTGTGGGTTAAACCACAGAGCCTAGGGCTTGCCGATCAGAAGGTCGGCGGTTCAAATCCCCGCAATGATGGGGTGAGCTCCCGTTGCTCGGTCCCTGCTCCTGCCAACCTAGCAGTTTGAAAGCACGTCAAAAGTGCAAGTAGATAAATAGGTACCACTCCGGCGGGAAGGTAAACGGCATTTCCATGCGCTGCTCTGGTTCGCCAGAAGCGGCTTAGTCATGCTGGCCACATGACCCGGAAGCTGTACGCCGGCTCCCTCGGCCAGTAAAGCGAGATGAGAAAATAAGAATGGATAAATATGAAGAAATCTGGAACGAATATTTAAGCGATAAGGCGGGTAGTGGTGGGAAGCGGGGCGGGGGGGAGAGAGGTGGGAAAATATTGTTTTAAAAAGGTGTGGTCCTATGTATATCAGTGTATTCAAATCTGAATTGTAAAATTGTGTTATTATTGTCATTATGGTTTTTGGTGTATGTGTCCTTTGCGGTCGATGTTTGTATCGAAAAATTGATTAAACAATTTTTTTTAAAGGGAAGCAAAAGTTAAAAGAAGGTTCGCTGCCACTGGCTTAAAGAGGGTGCAAAAAACCGTCCCAAGGTAACCCCGGCCCACTCTCGGTTTTAAACAGCGAATTTTGAAACAGAGAAACGCAGGCGAGGATGGAATGTTTATTACGTATCAGCCGGAGGGTTGGTTTTTCCAGAACTACCGAAAGAGGGAAATAACTTCCCTGCAATGCATCAGTCAGAGTTTTAATAGTATAATTGTTCTCGTATTTGTTTTTCAAACTGAAATTTTCAGGTTTGGAACCAGAGGAAAACTGCACGAGTTATCTTCCCAGAATTGTTTTACCAGGCCCCTCCATACACAAATACACAGCTGCTGGTCCCAAATCGAAGGGCGAGCCCCAGTTTCGTTCTGACAGTCCTGTTTCTCAAATATTGCCTTGCCTTATTGGTCCCCAGGGAAAGGAGATTCGTTTTGACACAAAGACACCTGCGGCCCACCAAGAAAGCCGTGTTTTCTTGCCGACTGGTTGTCCCATTTGGAAAACTCTTGGGTTATTACGGCCAATGTTAATCCTACCCAAAATGACATTTATGAGCGTTGGTCGACTCTGAACAGGGATGTATTTAGAAGCAGGCTGGTTTGTAGCATACCACGCCACAGGAAAAAGGAAGGAACTGCAAATCGTTTAGGGGGAATGCTGGCCTAGATTGACTTCCTGGGGTGAGGAAGGAAAGGGGGAAATGATTCTTCCTTCTCATCAGTAGCACGGAAGGGAAAGATCCGACGGCTTTAAATAACCGCGGTTCCCCCGTTTTAGCCTGACCTGCGGCACAACGTACACCGTTACGGGATATTGTCACGGCGGGGATGGTTCTGTTGAAACGGCATTTCCTGGCTGCCATTTTCCTTCGCCAGCGAATACGCTTTCTCCAATTGCTAAGCGATTTGTTGCGACGCTGCAGAAGAGCCGAAGGCAGCCGTGCCTCCTGCTGTAAGCGGATGAGCCCAAGGTTTGGGTCATCGCTTGGATGTAAGCAAAACAGAAACGAAACAAAAAAAACGTTCTGGAACCTTTAGGACATCCAAACGCAAGTGGGTCGCCAGTTCCCCTCATCCTAAACTGACCATGGCTGATGGGAACCGGAGTCCAACGACATCAGGCCAGTCCCTCGCCCCTGAACAAAAAAGCCCCTCTCCAAATTCCTTAAGCGCCAGCACTGGGTTTTTCGGCACCCCCTGAACCGCCACCAGGTCTTGCTGGCGCTGTATTTCGAAAGCAGTTTGTGGAACGCCGCTGCAGGCGACCCAATGAAAGGGCGAGGCGATACCGATGTCGGGGAGAGGATAGAAGAACTGCGTGGTTTTCCCAGTCGGCAGGGGAGGCGGTGGCGGGAAAAGGGGGTGGGTTTAAACAGTGGCGATCTCCTTCCGGTTTGCCACATCTGGACCCAAGAAGAGCAGCCGCAGCAAACGTCGCTGATGGTCCCCTCCTTCTCAAGGAGAGGAAATTCCTGGCCCCTGAGCTGCGGCAGACTGGCGACGTTGCACCGGTGACGGGACCCCTGCCCCAAGCTGGAAGTCTGATCCGAAACTCTTGTCCTGCCTGTTTTTAGGAATGTGGAAGGAACACAGTCCTGGAGGGCTTGGTGATTCGATCTCCAGCGTCACTACATTCGTCTTGTCGGCCGCGGGGCAAAAGAGGGGACGCCATCTCTCCTCTCCAAGAGCCCCGGAGATGAAGTTTGTGTGGGGCAAAGCAGCTCCAGGTAACAGGTTTTTTTAAAGTAACAGTTTTTAAAAAAGGAACAGAAAGGGAATTGATAAAAGTGGCTTCCGATGGGGCTCTCCACCTCCTCTGGTCACTTCAAGGCCGTTGGTCCCGTCATCACCTAGAAAACGAAAGCAAAATTACAGGGAATCTGCCAGTTGCTCTACGGACTCAGGTAAAGGGTAAAGGGACCCCTGACCATTAGGTCCAGTCGTGGCCGACTCTGGGGTTGCGGCGCTCATCTCGCTTTACAGGCCGAGGGAGCCGGCGTACAGCTTCCGGGTCATGTGGCCAGCATGACTGAGCCGCTTCTGGCAAACCAGAGCAGTGCACGGAAACGCCGTTTCCCTTCCCGCCGGAGTGGTACCTATTTATCTACTTGCACTTTGACGTGCTTTCGAACTGCTAGGTTGGCAGGAGCAGGGACTGAGCAACGGAAGCTCACCCCGTCATTGCGGGGATTTGAACCGCCGACCTTCTGATCGGCAAGTCCTAGGCTCTGTGGTTTAAGCTATACAGCTGCAAAAACGACGTTTTAAGTGCCTCATACAAATGTGGCACTAGGTGGCAGTGGTGAGCTAATGGCAAATTCAATATATATTTTAAAACTTTTTAAAAAGCATTTTCAGTGTTTTTAATATATCTCTAGATTCAGTCTAGGATACAGATGCAGCTAATGTCCCGGGGGCTTTCTGGCGGTTCCCTCGTTGTGAGAAGTGAAACAACAGGGAACCAGGCAGAGGGCCTTCTCAGTGGTGGCACCCGCCCTGTGGAACGCCCTCCCATGAGATAAATTATTATTATTATGATTATGATTAAGGAGATAAAGAGCTACACAGCTTTTAGAAGACATCTGAAGGCATCGGGAATTTTTTCAATGTTTGACGCTTTATTATGTTTTTAAATGGGCTGGAAGCAGCCCAGAGTGGCTGGGGGAACCCAGCCAGATGGGCGGGGTATAAATAATAAAATTAGTAGTATGAATAGTATATTATTATTATTATTATTATTATTATTCCACACAAACTGGATGGAACCCCCTCCCGTTAGAAAACCCATTAGGTGCAACAGTAAAAGTTTTACATCTGCACCATAAACACCTTTCTAAACTTTTATTCCTCAATCTTTTAAACGGTGCATATCAGATGTTTTGTTTTGCCGTAAGCCACTTTGGAGACCCAGGTGTGGTGACAATCGGGATAATTTTTAAATAGAGAACAAAGGCAGCATTGCTTGCATCAAGTTATCTTAGCCGTTTTGTGGATGAATTAATCTTTTTTAAGAGTGTTGGCTTTCAGAAGCCTTCCTTGACCGGAGGTGAATATTCTTTGCCAGCTATCTATCTACAAGGCTTAGCTTAACTAGGCAATGGCTCACTTAGCTGGCCCTTGCCTTCCTATCTTCTGACCATTGAGCATAAAGGAACTGGAAAACTAGGCTAGGAGCAGCTCATCTCCTTTGGCGCGAAGGCCACATTCACCCTCTGGGGGCTACCACTTCTTGAAACTTCTTCTCATGACAAGGATTGCTCCAGTCCCTTGACAAGTCTTCCAAATACATGTATATTGTCAGGGAATTGGGGGGAGAGAATGGGGACTTACAGAGATCAGGCTCCGTTAATTAGCAGCTGTTCTTCCTCGGACGAGGAAGGTGACGATGGGCTGTCAGGAGGCAATGAATCTGAGAGGGGGGAGCCACTTCCGGGGCCCAGCCACCCTCGTAACAGAGGAAGGAAGGGGGTTGGGCTCAGGAAATGGATATGCTGGGGGAAACGGAAAGCTCCTTCAGTCGAGGCAACTGACTCACCGTGATGGAGACGGGCTTTTTAGCTCTTGTATATAGCGAGAACAAACCAATAAATCTTTGTAAATATGGCTGAATTCCCCGACTCTTATCTCTACTAGCACCCACCAATCATTCCTGACATATATATACATACATAATTTTATTTGCAGGCCGCCATCCCAGGCTCAAGGCAGCTTACTAAAGAATGAAAAAGATATACACAATTGCAACATACGAAAGTTGGTAATAAGCAATCAAAAACACGCAACCAAATCAAACCGTTTCCACATAAAACATGGTAAGATGTAAAGATAAGAAATTGATATAAATAACAAGAACTCCCAGTACACCGACCGAACAATACCCCAGCCCAAGAGTGCTGAGGACCTCAGCGCTAATATCTGCACCGGCCCTTGTGAACTTGGAGATGGCGGTTCCCTCACTGTGAGAAGTGAGGTTACAGGGAACCAGGGAGAGGGCCTTCTTGGTGGTGGCACCCGCCCTGTGGAACGCCCTCCTGTCAGATGTCAAGAATATAAGCAACTATCCGACTTTTAAAAGACATCTGAAGGCAGCCCTGTTTAGGGAAGTTTTTAATGTCTGAAGTTTTATTCTGTTTTTAGTGTTCTGCTGGAAGCCCCCAGAGTGGCTGGGGAAACCCAGCCAGATGGGCAGCGTATAAATTATAAAATTATTATTATTATTACAGTGGTACCTCAGGTTAAGAACTTAATTCGTTCTGGAGGTCCGTTCTTAACCTGAGGTACCACTTTAACTAATGGGGCCTCCCGCCGCCGCCCCACGATTTCTGTTCTCATCCTGAAGCAAAGTTCTTAACCCGAGGTACTATTTCTGGGTCAGTGGAGTCTGAAACCTGAGGTACCAGTTTATTATTATTATTAAAGGCTCAGGAGTAAACCCTACACAAATACAGAGTCCCTAAGATGGCTGGATAGCGCCTTGTACGCCTCCTTCCGGCATCTCCTGCAGTTTTTAATGCTTAATGCTGTATTGTGTTTTTAATATTTGACTGGGAGCCGATCAATTATTATTAAAGATACACTCACCAGATGAACACACCCCATAGAAGCAGGGGAAGTTAAACACATCCTTGGTTGTACAACCTTGATATAATCCTGCAGCAGGACTTTGGTGTCACCAGCCTAACACCCACAACCCCAAGGGACATTGATACTTGGCACTCACCGTCTCAAATTCCGTGTTTCAAACAGGGTATCTTCGTCGCTCTCGAGGGAGGCCATCTCCATGGGGTCTTCCGAGTTGGAAAGGAGCCCGTACTTTTTCCGCGGCGGTTTCCTCGTCCTGCAAAAAAATGGCCTGCGTTCAGCTACGGTTGTGCTCATCACGGGCTGTGTGTGACGTTAAGCAAGCCCAGAGCAGACCCGTAGAAATTTGCGGAGGTGGCCGGCTTAGCGACATTTCATTTCAGCAGGTCTCCTCTTCGGTTAGGGACGCGGGTGGCGCTGTGGGTTAAACCACAGAGCCTAGGACTTGCTGATCAAAAGGTCGGCGGTTTGAATCCCCGCGACGGGGTGAGCTCCCGTTGCTCGATCCCTGCTCCTGCCAACCTAGCAGTTCGAAAGCACGCCAGGGCAAGTAGATAAATAGGTACCAATGCGGCAGGAAGGTAAATGGCATTTCTGTGCACTGCTCTGGCAAGCCAGAAGCGGCTTAGTCCTGCTGGCCACATGACCCGGAAGCTGTACGCCGGCTCCCTCGGCCTGTAAAGCGAGATGAGCGCCGCAACCCCAGAGTCGGCCACGACTGGACCTAATGGTCAGGGGTCCCTTTACCTTTACCTTACTCTTCAGTTAAACTTAACTGGGTTACAATCTATCATTTCCAAACCTATCAGCCCAGGTAGTGGGTGGCGATGGAGTCGTTTACAAGGATAAAGGCAAGATTATTCTCGCTGCATCTCTAGAAGACAACTGCAGCATATCTGAGGCAGAACATGGAAGCCTTTTCTTAAAAAAACCTTCAGTCAATCTCCTAGCCTTCTTTTCTGCAAAACAGATACCATGCTGACCATGCAGAACAAGGCAGGGGGACAATTTTTCCAGCCAGAGGGGATTCTGAGCAATTTTCCGGTGGTGGGAGGTTCCAGAGGCAAAAAGCAGGCAAAAGGACACAAACTTTACCTTTGCCCAGCAGGCTAGTTTGTGCTCTTAAATGCAGAGAATTCTGTCCCTGACTCTAACCCTGTATCCAGTGCTGGAACTCTCACCAGCTCTGCTTTTAAACCCCCCCTTTCAATGAACTCTGAACTTTCATTTGCCCAGATGGGAAGATGGTCAGGCTGTTCTAGTGCACAAAAGGCAAGATTCACATTCATCACTCTGCCCGGCTTATCCCGCCCCCAGGGGCCCAGAAGAAAAGACAGCTTTGGGGCTCAAAAAGATCTCCCCCCCCCCATGGGAGAACACGCTCAGTCAGATGGAAACAACAAGAGCATATCACACAACCTGTTGAAGGCGGACGGGTCAGTTTTCCGACCCAAGGGCCACATCCCCTCCTGGGCAACCTCCTGGGGGCCACATGTGCCCCCCAAAAAGTGGGCCGGGTGATCGCTACATTTAAATTTCTTTTTACCCTAAGCCAGTTTCCGCACAAAGGCTGGGCTGGATGAATCCCAAGCCGGAATTAAGATTGCCGAAAGAAATATCAACAACCTCAGATATGCAGATGACACAACCTGGATGGCAGAAAGTGAGGAGGAATTAAAGAACCTTTTAATGAGGGTGAAAGAGGAAAATATGGTCCGAAGCTCAACATCAAAAAAAAAAAAAAGATCATGGCCACTGGTCCCATCACCTCCTGGCAAATAGAAGGGGAAGAAATGGAGGCAGTGAGAGATTTTACTTTCTTGGGCTCCATGATCACTGCAAATGGTGACAGCAGTCACGAAATTAAGAGATGCCTGCTTCTTGGGAGAAAAGCAAAGACAAACCCTGGAAAAGACCCTGATGTTGGGAAAGATGGAGGGCGCAAGGAGAAGGGGACGACAGAGGACGAGATGGTTGGACCGTGTTCTCGAAGCTACCAGCATGAGTTTGACCAAACTGTGGGAGGCAGTGGAAGACAGGAGGGCCTGGCGTGCTCTGGTCCAGGGGGTCACGAAGAGGTGGACACGACTAAAACACCAGTTTCCACACACCCCTGGAATCCTGGAATCCAAGAGGGTCATCTAGCCCAACCCACCGCAAGGCAGGAAATTTTTTTTGCCCAAATTTGAACTCATGACCCCGAGACGGAGAGTCTAGTGCTCTGCCGCCCAAGTGACCCAGGGTTTTAAAGGGCGATGACAGTTTATGCGATAAGAGGTAAAGGTAAAGGGACCCCTGACCATTAGGTCCAGTCGTGGCCGACTCTGGGGTTGCGGCGCTCATCTCGCTTTACTGGCCAAGGGAGCCGGCTTACAGCTTCTGGGTCATGTGGCCAGCAGGACTGAGCCGCTTCTGGCGAACCAGAGCAGCGCACGGAAATGCCGTTTCCCTTCCCGCTAGAGCGGTACCTATTTATCTACTTGCGCTGGTGTGCTTTCGAACTGCTAGGTTGGCAGGAGCAGGGACCGAGCAACGAGAGCTCACCCCGTCATTGCGGGGATTCGAACCGCCGACCTTCTGATCGGCAAGTCCTAGGCTCTGTGGTTTAGCCCACATCCCATTGCGATCATAAGCAAGGCAGAATATGGAAAAGGTGGGAGTGGGCGTGGCTTCGTGGGAAGGTTCTGAGGGCCGGGGGAGGGGGCCTGGGGGCCGCATCCGGGTCCCGAGCCGGAAGTGCCTTTTTTGGGGGGGGGAGGCGGCCTTCCTCCTCCTCCTCTTCCTCACCGCAGCGCTCGGCCCCCGAGGTAGTAGAGGAGGCCGATGCCGGCCACGCCGGCGATGACGTAGAGCGCCCGGTGAAGCGCCGGCATATGCAGGCCCAGCAGCCCAGAAGACGACGAGGAAGAGGAGGAAGAGGACCCGGATGTCGCCGCCGTCGTGGGCGCCGCCTCCGTAGCCGCGGGGTCGCCGGCCGGAGAGGTCTTGTTCCCCGCCGCCGTGAGAGTCAGCAGCGCCGCCGCCGCCGCCACCCAGACGAGCCTCGCCGCCGCCGCCATCCGGGGCTCCGCGGTACGGGTAGGCCGCGCCGGAAGTGGCGGCGGGGAAGCGGTGCAGCGACGGACCGGCTTCCGGTCGGCCGACGAGAGAGTTTCGGGGGAGCGGCTAGAGCGGCGCTCCTCAGGCTCCTTAATCCGCTCCTGGTTTTTTTTCTATGGACCCGAGTTAGGAAAACGAGGCTTTTTCCCTCAGGGAAAGGCCGAGCAGAAGCTGGGATTTGCTTTAAGAGTAGAGGGGAAACCGGGAGACGTCAAACAATAACAGTGTCTGGGGGGGGGAATGGGACTACAGTTCCCATGTGGCATAGCGCGCGCCGGCGGCGGCGAAGAATTCGTCCGCCGGCGCGATGCCTGACGGGAAATGCAGTCCTGGGCGCTCGCGGTGCATTGTGGGGGGGCAGCAGGCCTGAAGAGAATGAAGGACGAGGCGGCCTTTTTAAAGACTCGCTTCCGGTGTGGTGCCTGACGGGAAATGTAGTCCTGGAGCTCGCAGTGCATTGTGGGGGCGGCAGCAGCGCCTGAGAACGAAGGCGGCCTTTTTCAATATCCGCTTCCGGTGTGGAGCCTTCTGGGAAATGGAGTCCGGAATTCGCGGCTTTTTTAGCTGCCTATGAGGAGGCGCGGTGGCTTCTGGGAAGCTCCCCGTCAGGCCCCGCTTCCGCTCCACGCGGTGCATGCCGGGACTTGTAGTCTCAGGGTTCTCCCGGCGCCTTCCTTCCCCGCTGCTCGTCTCCGCTGTGCCCTTGGCGTCGCCATGCTCCCTCTCGGCCGCTTCCTCGCCCGCCGCGCCTGGGCCCTGGGCTCCCGGGCCCACGCCAGGCACTATGCCGAGGCCGCCCCTGCCGGGCAGGCCCAGATGGCCTTCACCTTCGCCTCGCCCTCCCAGGTAGTCGCCATGGCAACCAAAGTGAGGGAGGGGGAGGATTTTGGGGGGGGACTTCTTTAAAGACTGGCCTTTAAAGGGTTAACTTGCAGCAGTGGGGGAGCCTGTGGAACCTCCAGCTACGTGACAAGCTGCCAAGTTGCTAGTCCACAAGGTCGCTTCATTGGAAGGGGAAAGAGGTTTTAAAGGGTTAATTGAAAGAGGTTTATTTTTTTTCCAAATAATATTTATTATTTTCAGTAGATAAACATAATAAAAAAGAGGAGATTAACAATAATAAAGACAAACAAAAAAAAAAGGAGAAAAAAGATACATACCGCATATTACCACTTAATTAATTTTAATTTAAAGAGGTATGTTTAACCTGGAGAAGAGGAGGTTAAGGGGTGATATGATAGCCATGTTCAAATATAGAAAAGGATGTCACATAGAGGAGGGAGAAAGGTTGTTTTCTGCTGCTCCAGAGAAGCGGACACGGAGCAATGGATCCAAACTACAAGAAAGAAGATTCCACCTAAACATTAGGAAGAACTTCCTGACAGTAAGAGCCGTTCGACAGTGGAATTTGCTGCCAAGGAGTGTGGTGGAGTCTCCTTCTTTGGAGGTCTTTAAGCAGAGGCTTGACAACCATATGTCAGGAGTGCTCTGATGGTGTTTCCTGCTTGGCAGGGGGTTGGACTCGATGGCCCTTGTGGTCTCTTCCAACTCTATGATTCTAGGTTTAAAGGGTTAATTTAAGGAGGGGGGTATTATGTGGCTTGTCAGCCTGCTCCAAGTTGCTAGTCCACAAGGTCACTCATGACTTCAATTGTTTATTCTATAGGATTTACATTATAATAATATTTTTAGTTATTCTTTCTTTGAATAATTACATTTGCTTCTTTGCAAAAGATCAGAAGGAGGGAGATTTAAGAGGGTTACTTTGGGGAGGAGGTGCTTTTGAATTCTGGTGCTGGAGGAGACTCTTGAGAGTCCCATGGACTGCAAGAAGATCCAACCTCTCCATTCGGAAGGAAATCAGCCCTGAGTGCTCACTGGAAGGACAGATCCTGAAGCTGAGGCTCCAAGACTTTGGCCGCCTCATGAGAAGAGAAGACTCCCTGGAAAAGACCCTGATGCTGGGAAAGATGGAGGGCACAAGGAGAAGGGGACGACGGAGGACGAGATGGTGGGACAGTGTTCTCGAAGCTACCAGCATGAGTTTGACCAAACTGCGGGAGGCAGTGGAAGACAGGAGGGCCTGGCGTGCTCTGGTCCAGGGGGTCACAAAGAGGCGGACACCACTAAACGACTAAACAACAACATAGCTTTGTCACTAGTCCGCGACGTTGCCTTTCTGAAAAAAGTGCATGTGTAGTTTAAAGATATAAAAGCATCAAAGAGAAGTTTGCCGAAGTTTGCTCAGGTTCCCGTTTAGAATTCAGTTCATCACTGAAATATATCGCTTTCAATGCTTTGAAACTGGAACCTTGGAAACGGAGCGTACCTGGTGGTTCTGTACTTCTGGATTGTTTTGATTGACTTCCTGTATTTATTTATTTGACCCTTTATCACATCTTTTGTGTCAATTGTGTACTTAAAAGAACATAACAACATAGACACATCTTTGAAATAAATCGACAAAATTAACTTGCCGGTAGCTAAGCCCGTATAAAGTGTGTGTTTTGCAGCCAAAGAGTCTTTGCAGAGCCTTTTAAAAATAGGGATGGAGGGCTAAATTTTGGGGAAGGTGTTGAGAAAGGGCAAGCTGTGGGGCGGGGGAAGGCTGTGGAACCTCCAGCAACATGATCCAGTACCGACCTGCCGAAGGTAACTGAAAGGCAGAGCCGTATAAATACGCTGGAAGGCTGAATGCAGAAAAGTACCGTATTTTTCGCTCTATAAGATGCACCAGACCACAAGACGCACCTAGTTTTTGGAGGAGGAAAACAAGAAAAAAATATTCTGAATCTCAGAAGCCAGAACAGCAAGAGGGATCGCTGCGCAGTGATAGCAGCAATCCCTCTTGCTGTTCTGGCTTCTGGGATAGCTGCGCAGCCTGCATTTGCTCCATAAGACGCACACACATTTCCCCTTACTTTTTAGGAGGGAAAAAGTGAGTCCTATAGAGCAAAAAATACGGTAGCTTCTTGAAATGACCAGCAAGCTCAGGTGAGTCTGTAAAGGACCTCTCTGCTTCTTCTCACACGCTCCCTGTCCCCTTTTTCAGGTTTACTACAATGCGGCCAACGTGAAGCAAGTCGACGTCCCCACACTGAGTGGATCCTTCGGCATCTTGGCCGCCCATGTTCCCACCTTGCAAGTCCTGAAGCCCGGAGTTGTGACGGTCTTTGCTGAGGACGGCTCTTCCACAAAATACTTCAGTATGTTTGGAAACTGGGGCAGGGTTGCGGTTTCGGGTCCTTTGTAGCGAGACCCCCAGTGAACCATGTTAGAAACTCAGATACAGTGGTACCTTGGTTTAAGAAAAAGCTTACCGTATTTTTCGCTCTATAGGATGCACTTTTTCCCCTCCAAAAATGAAGGGGAAATGTGTGTGCGTCCTGTGGAGCGAATGCAGGCTCCTTGGCTTCAGCGATAGCAACGCGAAGCCTCCGAAGCGCAGAGGGAGAGCTCCCTCCGTGCTCCGGAGGCTTTGCGTTGCTTTCGCTGAAGCCTAGAGAGCGAGAGGGGTTGGTGCGCACCGACCCCTCTTGCTCTCCAGGCTTCAGGGATAGCCGCCTGAAGCCTCTGGAGCACAGCGGGAGAGCAAGACTCTCCTGGCTTCAGCGAAAGGAGTCTGAAGCCTCCGGAGCGCAGCGGGAACTTGTGCTGCGCTGCGAAGTCTTCAGAGATAGCCGCTGCGCTCCGGAGGCTTCGGGTTCCTTTCGCTGAAGCCGGGAGAGCAAGACTTCAGGTGGGTTCTGAAGGCAGCCCTGTTTAGGGAAGCTTTTAATGTTTAATAGATTATTGTATTTTAATACTCTGTTGAAAGCCGCCCAGAGTGGCTGGGAAAACCCAGCCAGATGGGCGGGGTATAAATAATAAATTATTATTATTATGTGCACCATCTTTCGAGTTCCTTGGATGAAATGGAAGGAATAAAGAATAAAGAATGGTTCATGGCCCTGTTCTCAGCTAATTCTTTTGTGTGTGTTTTCCCCCCACCTTCCTTGAAATTTTGCAGTTAGTAGCGGCTCTATCACAGTGAACGCAGACTCTTCAGTCCAGCTGCTTGCTGAGGAAGTGGCAATGTTGGATCAGCTTGATGCTGCGGTGAGTGGCGTGCCTGCCCTCTCTTTCCTCTTCCCCCAGAGACTTCCTTACATACCCAGCTGGAGCCTGTCTTTAAAATCCCTAAAAATATCAAAAGTCTGCTCCACGGTCATGCAGAGATTCTGCTAATTTGAAAACACTTCACATTTTTCTGTTCCGTGTGTGGCATCAGCGACGTCACAGACAGGAGCATGACTTGCTCCCCATCTGTAGCCCAATTTTGTGCTGGCCCAGGAGGTTTGCCATTTTTAGAAGAGATTTTATCACTTTGACACCTTAGTTCGAAGTATACCCTGCGGGCGTGAGCTTAATCAGTAACGTAAACGGCGTTTCCGTGCACTCTGGTTTCCGTCATGCGCCAGAAGCAGTTTAGTCCTGCTGGCCGCATGACGCGGAAAGCTGTCTGCTGACAAACACCGGCTCCCTCGGCCCGAAAGCGAGATGAGCGCCGCAACCCCATAGTCGCCTTTGACTGGACTTTTACCAGGGGTCTTTTACCTTTTCATCTGTAACGTGAAATATTTTCCAAGTTTGTTTCGACGCCGCGGGAATGACCGCATGCAAGACTTAACAATTGTGCGTGCATTGCTTTTTTGAATTTTTCAGTAGGGTTTGTAGTAAAAGAATACTTTATTATAAAGGAACAGTCCAGTAGGATAGGTGAAATAAAATAAAGGAAAAAAACAGGGTTCACAGCCATTATTTCAGAAAACTTAATAAGTGCATTCTCAAGAGAGAGCACATTGAATTAGATGTTGCCACAGAAAGAGACCCGGTGCAGAGAGAATGCAAAACAAACATTATGAATACAGGATGAATTGATGTACTTGCCTCGGAAATTGCCGTCCATGTGATTGGCCTGTCATATGCCTGCCAAACAGAGGCAAAGTCTATTGATATCCTTTATTGAAAAGTTACCGTACTTTTCCATCTATAAGACGCCCCCTATTTTGTGGGACTCAAATTTAAGAAAATGGGGGGAGATGCCAGAATTGTTGAGCTTTTTTTGCGGAGGATTACCCAGGGACACGGGTGGCGCTGTGGGTTAAACCACAGAGCCTAGGACTTGCCGAACAGAAGGTCAGCGGTTCGAATCCCCACAATGACGGGGTGAACTCCCGTTGCTCGGTCCCTGCTCCTGCCCACCTAGCAGTTCGAAAGCATGTCAAAGTGCAAGTAGATAAATAGGTGGGAAGGTAAACAGCATTTCCGTGTGCTGCTCTGGTTCGCCAGAAGCGGCTTAGTCCTGCTGGCCACATGACCCGGAAGCTGGACACCGGCTCCCTCAGCCAATAAAGCGAGATGAGCGCCGCAACCCCAGCGTCGGTCACGACTGGACCTAATTTTCAGGGGTACCTTTACCTTTATCTTACTCAGGTTGGTTGAGCAACCCCCACTTTTTAGCATGATTTTGAAAAAAACATAGCCTTATACACGGAAAAGTACGTTAGTTTCTCTGAAAGGAGAACAAACATTCCCATATGGAACCGAATCATTTAAAGAAAAACTCAGAGACTCTTTCAAGCCCTGTGACATGTTCAGACGATAGCGTTTTGTCTCAATCACCCCCGCCCGAAATGCCCTCCTCGGCAACTGTCACGTCGCACCTTTTCCCTCTTCTGGATCTGATCCCGATAACTTTTGTTCCCCCCTGCCGTTCGCAGACAGCCAAGTCGAACCTGGAGAAGGCCCTGTCGCAGCTGGCGTCCGCCTCCGACGAAGCAGCAAAGGCGGAAGCGCAGATCAGCGTGGAAGCCAACGAGGCGATCGTGAAGGCTTTGGAGTGAGGAGGGTAAGCCCAAATCCACGCTCTAACCATTACGCCACGCTTTCCCAGGACCCCAGTTCCTGGCACTGAGGGTGGTTCGAAGCGGTGAGAGAGATTTGTTGCTTCAGACAGATTCCTGCCGCTAGGTGGCACAGAAGGGCTGGCAGACAAACAAAGGCAAAATCTATCTGGTGAGCTTTCAGGCTCCCCTTCCTAAACCAGGGTGCGTTAATTGGCTATTCTGTGACTTTGCTTCCGTTCCATCCTGAAAAAGGAAATGAGCAGTCAAGGGCCCCAGTGGGAGAAAGGCCACTCTATCCCCAACTCTCTGTGTCAAGGAGGACCGAAAGAGTTCTGCTTTTTCCCCCAAAATTTTTTTTATTAGTTTTCACAATATTATAAACAAGCAGACAAACAGCGGAGGGGAGCCCAAGGGGATGAAAGGTCGGTGAGTTAGGAACTTCCCCTGCGTATGAAGGCAGGATCTTGCTGTGTTGAGCAGATGGGACCAAGAGTGAGTCCATTCCTGCATTGCTGGGGGGTTGGACTGGATGAGCTTTGGAGTTCCCTTCCAACTCTTTGATCCTATCGTTTTCTCTGTTTCTCTGTTGCAGGAATACCCCGCTGCTTTCTGGAAACGGCCCTGTCTCTCTTTTCCCTCTGGATCTCCTTCTCTTTGTCCGTGCAGATGGTTTGGGTAAACCCCGTCAATTTAGCTTTTGACCAATTAAAAAACGGGTGGAAAATCCGCGAAAGGCCCCTCTGCACCTTCGTCCTTGTTTACATGCTTGCCTGCGGCTTAAGAGCCCTTGCGCCATTTGCAAAACTGTGCACCTGCTTCAGTTGAAAGCCCTTGTTAGCTCAGTTGGTAGAGCATAAGACACTCAATCTCAGGGCACGAGTTCGAGTCCCACATTCCTGCGTTGCCACGGGTTGGCCCAGATGACCCGCAATGTCCCTTCCAACTCTAAGTTTCCATAGATCAGGAAGGAGAGGACGTTCCCCCTCAAAGCTGCCGCCTCTAGTCGCCCCACAAAATCCTCTGGAAATGCCAGCAAGCCTAATCTCCCAGGTACTGAATTCCCAGGTGAGCCCAAAAGGCTAGTTAAGCTGTTCATCCGTGGCAGGCTGTGGGGCGAGCGGCTGTTGGGGTCCAGGGAAAGGAGGGAAGCATCACTTTGAGAGCGTTTTAAGGCCTGTGGGTTTAGGGAGAGGTCAGAGCTAGGATGAGACAGGTCAGGACGTTCGCAGTGACGGACTTCTGGGCTCTCACCTCCGACATTTCACACCTGGGTGAACGTTTTTTAGGATGCAGCTTACATCTGCGGTTGCTTTCGAACTAACATTGCATTTTCATCGTCGTAACCTGCCCTGGGACCTTGGGCTGTGAAGGGCAGGTCAAAAGGTAAATGTACCCCTGACTGTTAGGTCCAGTCGCAGACGACTCTGGGGTTGCGGCGCTCATCTCGCTTTATTGGCCGAGGGAGCCGGCGTACAGCTTCTGGGTCATGTGGCCAGCAGGACTAAGCCGCTTCTGGCGAACCAGAGCAGCGCACGGAAACGCCGTTTACCTTCCCCCGGAGTGGTACCTCTTTATCTACTTGCACTTTGGCGTGCTTTCGAACTGCTAGGTTGGCAGGAGCAGGGACCGAGCAACGGGAGCTCACCCCGTCATTGCGGGGATTCGAACCGCCGACCTTCCGATCGGCAAGCCCTAGGCTCTGTGGTTTAGACCACAGCGCCACCCTGAAGGGCAGGTAATTCATCATAATTATGATAACCGGGGGGGGCCATCCAGAAACCGAGAGAAGGCTCTGCTGCCAGGTAGCAGCAAGGGCAGGTGACTGGGGGAGAGCTGTGTTAATTTCCCTGGTCTCCAGCAGCCTCGCCTTCTTCTCTCACTTGCTCACCCAGGTGTGTTATTTGGCCGGCAAGTGATCCAGCTCCCCTGCTTTGGCATCGAGCCTGGCAACTTCCACGTCACAGTGCGGGGGGCGGGCGGGAAGGAATAATAAACCCACAAAGACAGCACCCAGCACAGCAGCAACTTGGTGGCTAAACGAAACAGACTCCTTCGGAAAGTGGGGAACTACTCTCCTTCAGTTTTTTAAGCAGACCGGACAGCCACCGGTCACGGTTGCTTTAGTTGAGATTGGGGGTTGGACTGGATGACCCCTGGAGGTCCCTTCCAGCTGTACGATTCTGAGGCTGGTAGCCATTAAGAAGAGCTTGGCTGCTGCATCAGGCCAAAGGGGGGAGGAGGCCTGTCTAGTCCAGCATCCTGCGCAACGGCAGCCACTCTCCCCTCCGGTGATTGCCATCAGGGACCTTGGTTTGCCATCCGGGGCATGGGGAAGTCTCCTGTTGTGGCACAACTTGGGGGACAGGATCGAGGAGGATGTGGCCGCTCCAAGCCCCCTTCTGAAAAGTGCTGTTTCCCCACCACCGGTTGGAGAGAGCAGGTGGTCTTCAGATCTCAACCAGACCCATGATCCCATGCCTTCAGCCCCAACAGAAATCACGGTGCCCACTTTGTGTCTGCATGCTGACAGGCCTGGGGGGCGGTCTGCGTCCGTCCTGGGCCTTGACGCATCCCGGTCGTGTTCTGGTTGTGGTCGGAAGCATTCTGGGAAACCGTTCCTTCGCCTGTTCCTCACTTGTGCACCGTGTCGCTGGCTGCGTCCATCGTCGTCCTCTGAACCCGTTCCCGTTAACATACGAACGTAAGGAGAGTCGGCTGCCTCAGGCCAGTGGTTCATCTATTCCAGTCTCCTCTTCTCACAGGAACCAACCCGATGCCCCAATTTCGAAGCCTGCAGGCCGGATTACCCTCCTGCGGTTTCCAGGAACTGGGGTTCAAAATCATCGCTACCTCCGACTGTGGGTGCTCAGATCACAGAGCCCCACATTGGTCAAGAGATTCCTGCATCTCCAGAGATGGTCGCCGTAGCTGCCTTGCCAGTACAGTGGACGCTCGGGTTGCGAACGTGATCCATGCAGGAAGCACATTCGCAACCCGCGAATGCAGGCTGCACAGCTATCCCAGAAGCCAGAACAGCGAGAGGGATTGCTGCTTTCGCTGTGCAGTGATCCCTCTTGCTGTTCTGGCTTCTGAGATTCAGAATATTTTTCTTCTTGTTTTGCTCCTCCAAAAAACTAGGTGCGTCTTGTGATCTTGGTGCGTCTTATAGAGCGAAAAATACGGGGGGTGTGTATATAGATATATATCCGTAACAAGGGAGCTTGGGAGTTATAGTTCAGCAAAATCAGGCTCCCCACACCCACCCAAGTTTCTTTGGGTGGCCTTCATCTCTGCCTCCTAGCCATCTGGAAGCCCCTAGCCTCTTTCATACTCACCCACTGTCAAGCCGCAGCGTTTATCAGCCTGGGGCCCACCACCCAACTTGTTTCCCTGGGCCACGCTTTCAGAACAAAAAATACCCTTGCGCCGCTCCGAATTTTTCAAAGGAAGGCATCGGGAAAGGAAGCAACAAATAGCAGTGCTTGGTTTGCAGCGTAGAACACGACTGCGTTACGATACC
Source organism: Podarcis pityusensis (assembly GCF_964106645.2). Classification (NCBI taxonomy): domain Eukaryota; kingdom Metazoa; phylum Chordata; class Lepidosauria; order Squamata; family Lacertidae; genus Podarcis; species Podarcis pityusensis. The sequence goes on from NC_138043.1 coordinate 3,708,536, forward strand.
GTCCTTGCACTAGGCATTGCTTTTCCCCGTTTCGAAAAAAGCACCTATCCGTATTCTGCAGATAAAACTTTAAATCGTTTTGATTTGACGCTGTGCTACTCTGGAATGCTTCTTTAATTGCCCTTGAAGCTTGAAGCCAGAGTTTAAAACAGTTGACTTTCTGCGTGAAAATGCACAGAGGTGTGTTCGGGGTTTTTTAATCAGCCTGTCCCTGGCTTGGAGCGGCCATCTAACTAACTACGTAATTACGGAGCGGCGTTGTAAAGAGTTGTGGACTAGGAACTTCGCTCGCGAGGCTGTTTTCGGACCTCTTTTCCCCCACGCAGCCTAGCTCCCGGCTGCTGCTAGATTTCACGATCCAATAAGGCCGCTGCTCGTTAAACGTTGCTTCAGAGCTGCCAGGCTGAATCAGGCACATGGGAAACTGCCTTCCGCTGCAGCTTACGGTTGCTCAATGTTTCCTTCACTGACCGGTACCGATGGTTCCTAGATTGGGAGCTTTCCGCCCCAGCCTTACCTGCAAAGCAAACTCCGAGCATCCTTTTCCTTGGAAATAAAGCAAGATCTCAGATCTTCCAGCTTCACCTCTCCCCCCAAAACTTCATACAAGATCCCACTCCTCATGGTTCTGAATTCAGGGCTGGTTTAAATTGGAAAATAATAATAGCGAAAACAACAACCAGTGCTTTTTCTGGGGGTATGCAAGTGTACGCAATACCGGCACTGATGATAATAATCATATTTATCTGACAGGGTTGCTCCAGCCACTCTGGGCGGCTTCCAGCCTAATAATAATAATAATAATAATAATAATAATAATAATAATAATAGACTCTTAATCTCAGGGTCGTGGGTTTGAGCGCCACACTGGGTAAAAGGACCCCTGCATTGCAGTGGGTTGGACTGGATGACAGCTCTACAATTCTGTTGCTCTACATTAAAAACTTCCCCATACAAAGGTCTTCTAAAAGTCTGGGGGGGAAATCATCATCTTGACATCTGGTGGGAGGGCGTTCCACAGGGCGGGTGCCACCACCGAGAAGGCCCTCTGCCTGGTTCCCTGCAACCTCACTTCTCGCAGGGAGGGAACCGCCAGAAGGCTCTCGGAGCTGGACCTCAGTGTCCGGGCAGAACGATGGGGGTGGAGACACTCCTTCACGTATACTGGGCCGTTTAGGGCTTTCAAGGTCAGCACCAACACTTTGAATTGTGCTCGGAAACGTCCTGGGAGCCTTTAGGACTGGTGTTATGTGGTCTCGGAGGCCGCTCCCAGTCACCAGTTTGGCAGCCGCAATCTGGATTAGTTGCAGTTTCCGGGTCACCTTCAAAGGCAGCCCCACGGAGAGCACATGGCAGTAGTCCAAGCAGGAGATAACCAGAGCATGCACCACTCTGGCCAGACAGTCTGCAGGCAGGGAGGGTCTCATCCTGCGTACCAGATGGAGCTGCCCTGGACACCTAATTGACCTGCACCTCCATGGACAGCTGTGAGTCCAAAATGACCCCCAGGCTGCTCACCTGGTCCTTTGGGGGCACAGCCACCCCATTCAGGGCCAGGGAGTCCTCCACATCTGCCAGCCCTGAAAGAGCACTTCTGTCTTAGGAATCAACCGCAATCCTGGCAGGCTGAGGCAGAGACCATTGCACACACCCCCTTGCTCTTCAGCGTGCATGGGACATTCCCGCCTGCAAAGCAGGAGCTCCACCATGTGAGCTACTGGCCTGCTCTTCAAAGCACCCATTTCGCAGCCGGGCAAACCGAGGCCAGGCGCCTTGATCACGCAGGGAAGCCTCCCCTCCTCCTGCTCTTCCCCCTCTCCTCCTCTTCCACCTGCCCGTGATCCAAACTCGGCTCTTCGCCTTCTCTCCTCCCTCCCGGGGGCCGTGACGCCTTCCCCACGTCATCCCAGGCTCCATGTGGGTTATTTTGAGCCTTCGCCACCCAGGATGTCGTCTTTGCTGCTTTCGGTGCCAAGCAGTCCCCCCACTTCCCTCCCCAACCAACTCTCTTTTTATCGCCGGCGATCAAAAAATAGATTCCCCGGCGTTAAAAGACACAATAAAAAAACCCAGCTTCCTTGCTTTAAAGTTTATTAATAGCTTCTGAATGGTTATGGGAAGCACTGCGGCTGCTTCCTTCGCCCTCCCTCCTCTCACTTCCACCCCACACCAAGGGGGGAGGGAGGAAAAAACCAGCTATCCACTCTGGTCTTTTCCATCTTCTTTAAAGGTCAGGTACTGCAGGCAGCATGCAATAGAGCCAGGATTGGAGCTGGGACTAATTTAAGCATCCGCAGGAATAACCAGCAACAGACCCAGTCTTCTGAGCCTTTTCCTTCCTCCCCAGTCTCTCTGCCCGCCCACCACCAAAGAAAAACACCCCTTTTCTCCCTTGTACTTCCCACATGCGGGTTTTGATGCAGGCAAGGAGTGGCTCTCCTTATTTCAGCATCTTTTTGCTGTCAATGTGTTTTGGGGCTTTTTTTATTTAAACAACGACAACAGCAAGGAAGCCATAAGCCGGCAGAAGGGTAGAAGGGGAAAACCCCGCTTTCCTAAACTTAGCAGGGAAGGCGCCGTTTTTCCTAAACCAGTAGCGAGGTTCTGAAATTCTGCATCTCCGCAGTTTGAAGAAACCGGAGGCCCGGGGCGGGGTTAGACTAGATGAGCTCTTGGGGTCCCCATAGAGTTCTGTGAACCTTGGTATTGCAAAGCTGGAGAAAGATTCCCACCCTCCCTTCCTCCTTGACACCCTACATTTCCAGGAGCGAGGGTTTTCCAACAAGCAACGCAATGCGAAATGATTTGTTCGATCCAGAAAATTTATACGCCGCTCGATTGCAAAATTGGACGGCGACCCTCAAAACAGTTTGCAAAAAGATGGAAATCAGGAACGAGTGAAATATATTCAGAGGGTACCTCTGCGTTCGAAAGCTAGTGTATCTGCCCAGCATCCTTGATGAGCTATGTTTCCAGGAGCAAGGATTCTCGCCTCCCTCTCCACATGGAAGAATTTGATCGCATTTGCTCCCCCAAACCTCAGTGAGTCTAGACACAGTTCTGCCGCCGTGAAATAAAATAATTCTGAATGGGGTTACATCTACCTAAAGTTGTTTTCTATAAATATCCTACCTTTTATATCCTACAAGGAGCTCAAATGTTGTTAGAATAATAAGATTGGAGTTTTAAGGGGACCCTAAAGGTAAAGGGACCCCTGACCATTAGGTCCAGTCGTGGCCGACTCTGGGGTTGCGGCGCTCATCTCGCTTTACTGGCCGAGGGAGCCGGCATACAGCTTCCGGGTCATGTGGCCAGCAGGACTAAGCCGCTTCTGGCGAACCAGAGCAGCGCACGGAAACGCCGTTGACCTTCCCGCCAGAGTGGTACCTATTGATCTACTTGCACTTTGTGCTTTTGAACTGCTAGGTTGGCAGGAGCAGGGACCGAGCAACGGGAGCTCACCCCGTCATTGCGGGGATTCGAACCACCGACCTTCTGATCGGCAAGTCCTAGGCTCTGTGGTTTAACCCACAGCACCACGACTCACAAAAGGAGCCCCGATCCAGACTGAGCCTCTGTCTGCCCCACAGAGCCCCCCACCCAGAATATCTTTCCAGGAATCAGGCTCTCCCCTCCCCACACACTTCAGCTGATCTAAGATGGCTTTTCTCCGGCTAATGAGGTAGGAAGTTTGGAATGTGGGCGGCTGTGAAGGGGGGGGGCGAGAGGCCGGATGGGGCCTGGAAACAGCAGCTTCTTCCAAGCCCCACACGCTCAAAAACACCCCTCTCCTTTTCCTTTTAAGGCTTCCTCTCCCTGCCTCTCTGGCTTGGCCTATCTTCTTTGCAGAGAAGGAGCCCCATCATCTTGTGGGGCGGACTGGCAAATTCACGTTTGCGCAGGAATGCGTCTGTGTGCATTGCGGGCACGGGGGGGGGGAGTAGCGCTTGGCCGGGACGTCGCAGGGTAGGCTAGGATTTCGGCTTCCTGGCTGCTGGACAAAACAGGAGGCTTTCGGGTTTGGAGCCGGGGGGGCGGGAAGCTGTACACATCTGCGGTTTTTTGATGTGGGGGGAAGCAAACGCCGCCGGAGATTCGAAATGACCTGTGCAGATCGCAGGACCGGGCCCAAGCTAAGAAGAAGAATTTTAGCCGGGGCAAAATGTCAGGTTCTACACTTGTTCAGGAAGAACCAGATGCACAAATATAAGATTGGGGGGGGACACCTGGCTTACTGGCAGGACATGCGGAAAGGATCTGGGGGTCTCGGTGGGCCATGAGCCCGCAGTGTGATGCAGCAGCAAAAAAGGCTAATGCTATTCTTTCCCCCAAAAAAATTTTTTTAATTGATTTTCCACATTTATCGCAAAAATGACATAACAAAACACTCAACAAAGAAAAACGCATTACACAACAATAAACTAAACACAGGAAAAAATGTTACATTGGTAACAGACTTCCTTGAATCCCCTCAAACTGAATTTCATTATATCACCTATGTAACAGTTCTCCAAATTCATATTTCTAATAGTACTAACTCCTTTCATTTACTAACCTCTTCTCCTTTATTAATATTTTAATCCTTAACATTTACTATCGTATATTCTTGTTCTAGCCCCTAAGCCTATTTATTATTTCCAAGAATTTTCTATTTATCTTATATCGCAATATTGAGCTAAATATTCTGTCAATTTCTTCCAGTCCTTTTGTATCTCCTCTTCCTTCTGGTCATGGATTCTTCCAGTCAGGTCATTGTTGTTGAGTTGTTTAGTCGTGTCCGCCTCTTCGTGACCCCCTGGACCAGAGCACGCCAGGCACTCCTGTCTTCCACTGCCTCCCGCAGTTTGGTCAAACTCATGCTGGTAGCTTCGAGAACACTGTCCCACCATCTCGTCCTCTGTCGTCCCCTTCTCCTTGCGCCCTCCATCTTTCCCAACATCAGGGTCTTTTCCAGGGAGTCTTCTCTTCTCCTGAGGAGGCCAAAGTCTTGGAGCCTCAGCTTCAGGATCTGTCCTTCCAGTGAGCACTCAGGGCTGATTTCCTTCCGAATGGAGAGGTTTGATCTTCTTGCAGTCCATGGGACTCTCAAGAGTCTCCTCCAGCACCAGAATTCAAAAGCATCCATTCTTCGGCGATCAGCCTTCTTGATGGTCCAGCTCTCACTTCCATACATCACTACTGGGAAAACCAGAGCTTGAACTATACGGACCTTTGTCGGCAAGGTGATGTCTCTGCTTTTTAAGATGCTGTCCAGGTTTGTCATTGCTTTTCTCCCCAGAAGCAGGCGTCTCTTAATTTCATGACTGCTGTCACCATCTGCAGTGATCATGGAGCCCAAGAAAGTAAAATCTCTCACTGCGTCCTAGCTAGGCCAGAACACACAGAGACAGTCTAGAGAGCCTGTGGAAGGTTCCTGGGGCTGGGGAGAGAGGTCCCGAGGGCCACATTTGGCCGAATTCTGCCCTGGGGCAAACTTTTGCTCAGGTCTGAGCAGGAAAGCCAACCTTGCAGGGCCTCTGAAGGGCATTTCCCGCCCCCTCCCTTCCTCTTCGTCCTGCTATTCCCAGCTTTTAATGAGTAACCCTCGGCGTTGCTAATTGTTCCGATCGCGCAACTTCCCCCCGCCCCCCGCCTCTGCCCGCAGTTTCCCGTGGGGGCAGAAAGGACATTATCCTGCGCCCTGTTGCCCTTAGGCTTAGATAACCTCATTCCCACCGGGGCCCCTGCAGCCTCTGGCTAGAACCGGCTTTTTGGCCTCAATCCGCTGTGTCTTTTGCCGGACAAAAGGAAGAGGTGGCGGCTCGTGTGTAAAAGCAGAACCCGTGACCCGCAAAGTCACCCATTCACATTCTTTCCCGGCGCATTTTCCCTGCCGGTCTGTATGAGCCTGGTTGTCCCAAACCCAAACCCCAAATCACTCAGTAGATGGTGTGGTTTTTTTCCAATTTTTAAAATTAATTTTCCAAATTTATGACAAGCATAATAATAATAATAATAATAATACAGTGGTACCTCAGGTTACATACGCTTCAGTTTTTTTGCACCTCTTTCCGGCCTCGCAAGAGGTCATGGAAGAATCTTGGTTACTCCTGCATCGCAGGCCTGCGGGTTGGGCTAGATGAGCGCTGGAGGGCCCTTTCCGATTCCGCAACCCTACGATTCTTTACGGTTCCTGCATTCCGGCTCGATAATTCTCTGGGATAGCTCAGTCGGTAGAGCGTGAGGCTCTTAATCACAGGGTTGTGGGTTCAAACCCCACTTTGGGCAAAATAAAATCTTGCATTGCGCGGGGTCAGACTAGATGACCCACGCGGTCCCTTTCCAATTTCACAATTATATGATTCTACGGTTCTGTTTTCTGTTTTCTGTTTATTACGGTTCTGTTTTGTATCGGTTTTGTAGGGACGCGGGTGTCGCTGTGGGTTAAACCACAGAGCCTAGGGCTTGCCAAATAGAAGGTTGGCAGTTCGAATCCCCGTGACGGGGTGAGCTCCCGTTGCTCGGTCCCTGCTCCTGCCAACCTAGCAGTTCGAAAGCACGTCAAAGTGCAAGTAGATAAATAGGTACCGCTCCAGTATGAAAGTATACGGCATTTCCGTGCGCTGCTCTGGTTCGCCAGAAGCGGCTTAGTCCTGCTGGCCACATGACCCGGAAGCTGTACGCCGGCTCCCTCGGCCAGTAAAGCGAGATGAGCGCCGCAACCCCAGAGTCGGCCACGACTGGACCTAATGGTCAGGGGTCCCTTTACCTTTACCTTATGGTTCTGTACCTTCCAGAGTCTGTCGCTTCAGGGCAAAACTAGCCCTCCGTGGCTCCGCTTTCCAGATGTTGCGAATTCCCCCGCAAAATTGGCCCGTTTTCATAGAATTGTGGAGTTGGACGGGACCCTCCGAAGGCCATCTATCCCAACCCTCTGAAATGCAGGAATATCAGCTCAAGTATCCATGACCGATGGCCCATCCAAGCTCTGCTTAAAAACCTCCAAGGATGGAGAACCCGCCACCTCCCGAGGGAGTCCGCTCTGCTGTCAAAATGCCAAACTTTTAAGTTGCTACTCTTTTTTAGCCGGAATCTCGCTTTTTGGTCATTTGAATCCACCGGATCGGGCCCTGCCCTCTGGGGCAGCAAGAAACAAGCTTGCCCTTCAGGTATTTGAAGATGGGCATCATATCACCGCTCGATCTCCTTGTCTGCAGGCAAAACACACCCAAAAAAAGATAAAATAAAAAAGAGGAAACAGGCAGGAATCCAACCGGTGCAGCTTTTCTGGACGCACCTCAATGTTTTCCAGGGAGTCGCCGTTTGAATCCCTGCCTGCTGCACAGACAGGAAGGACACAGGAGCCTTGGGATGGGGGGGGGGACAGGGACATGAAAATGCTCTCTGCATATGCCCAGAGGAACGTTCTACTGTACAATGTGCTTCACAGCAACCCAGGCTTGTGTTCTCGCCCTAAAATACGGGCTTTATAGGCCCCGTGCGGAACAGAGCATAAACCTGATCTGAGGGTTGTGGGTTCGAGCATCACATTGAGCATTGCAGGGGGTTGGACTAGATGACCCTGGGTCCCTTCCAATTCTGTGGCTCCAACCAGCAGTTAAACCCAAGCGGGACCTGGGTTCGAATTCACGCACACGTTCTTTTTCTCTCTATCAGCTTACCCCGCAGGGCTGTCGTGCGCCGAAAAGCCACAGCGAGCCGCGCAAGCTTGGCCGGGCACAAACGAAACTGGGTTTTTTGGCTCCGCTTCGTTCCCCGGAGGCCCAGGCCGGATCGTGGGACCCGCCGGGCCGGGCGAGGGCAGCCTCTGAAGTCGCCGCCCGCCTAGGCCGGGCCTGGGTGTGCCGAGCATGGCGCCCGGTTGGCGTGGCGTTGGTAGCGGCTGGCACGGCCATGCCCAGCCGGTACCAGGCGCGAGGGTGTGGGAGTGGGAGCACACCCGGCACAGATCCCTCATTAAGAGCAGGAGCGAGAGGGGGGTCAGATCAGGCCCCAGATAGGGCAGGCGGAGACGCGCAGCCGACGCCACTTGCGCAGGGCCTACCTCGAGGGGAGGGCGTTGGAGGCGCATGACGGAGGCGCAAACGGCAGGCTTTGGGGAGAGAGGTGTGTGGGGAACATCTCTGCCGCGGCCTCTCCTCCTTTCTTGACAGCCTGCCACAGACGGGAGGGTGGCGCATGGAGTATTTGGCCACAGGCCAGGTTCCCACAGAGGCATCCTGGGCTGGTGGCGGTTGCCGCGGCAACTGGCCGGCTGCCACATTCGGGAGTGCGCAGGAGGGAGGCCGGGCCCAGGTGTGCGCAGTGGAAACAGAGGGGGAGGCGCAGCCGTGCGCTTGTGGGGGAGAAACGGGCACAGGGAGGAATGCGCAACCCCCACACCAGGGAAGGGCAGTGTTGTGCGTTCGAGGACAGGGCTCTGGCAAGGGGTGGCGGGTTTGCGCATCGCAGAGAGGGAAAGGTGCGCATAGCATTGATTTGTTGCTATTTATTCTGCGGAATTGCAGCATCGTCAGAGTGGGAAGGGACCAGCAGCGTCCTTTAGCGCAACCCCCTTTGCGGGGTTCGCGGCGGCGCATGCATGGGTCTCCTTCACGGTTGAACGGCGGAACTCCCTGCCACAGTAGGCAGTGTCGGCTTGATGGACCATTCTCATGCGCAGAGGCCCTTTTAGGTCTGCTTCCTTGTGCATGCCGAATCAACGTGCGAACATCGCTCTAGGAAAGGCGCCACAGCACTTGAGCGAGACCTTCACTGTGGTCCAGGCATGCCCCAAAATACGACTTGGCTGCAGCTGAGCATGGGTTCGATTTCCAGCAGGTGGCGCAGGGGAAACGCTGCCTAGTTGATGCTGCCAGTCAGTGCAGGTGGTGGTTCTGTCTCAGCATAAGGCAGCTCCCTGTTTAATAAATCAGCCCTTTGTTCTCCACCATGAGGACTACAGTCTTGATTTGAGGGATGGGTCGTATAGGCGGCACACCCACTTTTGCAAACATCCTGGCTTGAAACCCCAGACAGCTGCTGCCGGTCAGAGCGGCCGATATTAGATGGACTGTGTGCATATGTCAGCTTCGTACACAAATCAAACTTTTCGCCAACCTCATGCTCTGCTTTTAAGGGCCGTAATTCAAGGGTAAGAACGCTTTTTTGGCAGCTTCTGTTGGTCGAGCGCGAGACTATTGAGGTCACGGGTTCGAGTCCTACCCTGGACGAAAGATTCCTGCATTGCAGGGGGTTGGACTAGATGACCCTAGAGGTCTCTTCCAACTCTACAATCATGCCATTCTGTGTTTAAATCAGTCTTCCCGGTCATGAGGTTTATAACCTTTGTTTTCAAGGGAAGGGCAGCAATGGGGCGATGGCTTTGCACCTCCAGGGAAGACTGGCAACGCCTCCGCCGGCAACCCTGTGCGGCGGCTGCCAGTCAGGGTTGGCATCACTGAACTAGGCGCACCCCGAGAGGTATAGCTCAGCTTCTCAGGGCAAGCAGAGCCTCAGCGCACCTCAACGCCTCTCTGGGGCTTCCAGCCCAAACTGGCAGCCGGCCACCGGGCCAGCGACGGGTTTAGGCGGATCCTGTTCCCCGCGGGCAAGATGCCAAGGCTGTTCATTTTACTGCCAGTTCTTTTTCTCTTCCTCTCCTTCCACCTACCGCACCCAGCCTGTGATCCAAGAAGGCTGACCCGAGAAGGTTTGGGGGCAGGCGGGATGTGGAGCACCCTATAGAATTGCCATATAGTGCAGGATATTTTTCTGCTACAAAGGCCACAAGACCTTCCTCCTCCCCAGCCATCAGCAGATATAAATGTTGTTGTTGTTGAGTCGTTTAGTCGTGTCCACCTCTTCGTGACCCCCTGGACCAGAGCACGCCAGGCCCTCCTGTCTTCCACTGCCTCCCGCAGTTTGGTCAAACTCATGCTGGTAGCTTCGAAAACACTGTCCCACCATCTCGTCCTCTGTCATCCCCTTCTCCTTGCGCCCTCCATCTTTCCCAACATCTGGGTCTTTTCCAGGGAGTCTCCTCTTCTCATGAGGTGGCCAAAGTCTTGGAGCCTCAGCTTCAGGATCTGTCCTTCCAGTGAGCACTCAGGGCTGATTTCCTTCCAAATGGAGAGGTTTGATCTTCTTGCAGTCCATGGGACTCTCAAGAGTCTCCTCCAGCACCAGAATTCAAAAGCATCCATTCTTCGGCGATCAGCCTTCTTGATGGTCCAGCTCTCACTTCCATACATCACTACTGGGAAAACCATGGCTTTAACTATACGGACCTTTGTTGGCAAGGTGATGTCTCTGCTTTTTAAGATGCTGTCCAGGTTTGTCATCACCTTTCTCCCAAGAAGCAGGCGTCTTTTAATTTCGTGGCTGCTGTCACCATCTGCAATGATCATGGAGCCCAAGAAAGTAAAATCTGTCACTGCCTCCATTTCTTCCCCTTCTGTTTGCCAGGAGGTGATGGGACCAGAAGGGCAGATATAAATAGACAGCCGTAAAGGGCAGCCTGCGGTTCCTGAACTCAGCACTCTCCCCACCACCACCACCCAAAATTCCTCTCTGGGGGAGGGCTTGAAAGGGGCCTTTGTATTCTCCCATCCAAAATACCCCCCACTCCCTCTCCTCCGAACGCGGTTTCCTTTTTTCCCCAGCCGGGGTTGCTGCAAAGGCCGCTGAGAACCTGTCGCTCTGTTGCGTTGGTGGCAAAGAGGGTGTCGCGGGTCACGTGCAAAGTTCCTTTCCTTCTTTTTTTAAATAATAAATTTTATTAGTGTATTCCATGCAACATGAAAAATATCAAAAAATAACAAAACACGAAACACACACACAAAAAAAACATTGACTTCGGCCAATCCCACAGCACCACCTCTCATTGTATCTTCCTGTTTTCGTGTTTTCCTTATCATCTCTAGCCTAGCCTCTAGATATAAATCCCTCTTTTGTTCCTTTCACTTCATAATAATAATAATAATTAAAATTTTATTATTTGTACCCTGCCCATCTGGCTGGGTTTCCCCAGCCACTCTGGGCGGCTTCCAACAAAACACTAAAATACAATAACCTATTAAACATTAAAAGCTTCTCTAAACAGGGCTGCCTTCAGATGTCTTCTAAAAGTTTGGTAGTTATTTTTCTCTTTGACATCTGGTGGGAGGGTGTTCCACAGGGCGGGCGCCACCACCGAGAAGGCCCTCTGCCTGGTTCCCTGTAGCTTTGCTTCTCACAATGAGGGAACCGCCAGAAGGCCCTCAGGAGATGGAGCCAGGTGTCTGGGCTGGATGATGGGGGTGGAGATGCTCCTTCAGGTCTACTGGGCCGTTTAGGGCTTTCAAGGTCAGCACCAACACTTTGAATTGTGCTCAGAAACTGGGAGCCAATGTAGATCTTTCAAGACCGGTGTTATGTGGTCTCGGCGGCCGCTATGGCTTGCACGGGCTGGCAGCATCTCTCCCCTTTCCAGACAAGGGAGCTTTCTCCAAGACGCCAGCGGGGGTTGAAGGTGAGGCGTTCTGCTTGCTCCCTCTCCCCCTTTCTCTCCCCGCCCCCTTTTGCTCTGCCCTCTCCCTTCCGAAGCCCACAGGGTGTGGGTGCTGCCGGCTGAGCCCTGAACAGCTGCCACCCAGTAGGAACTGGCTGGGAGAGATTTGGTGCTCCCCACCCATTTAACCCCTGCCCTGCCTCTCTCTCTCCCACCCTCCAACGCCTCCTGCTCCGACTCGCCCTTCCGTGGGCGCTGCTCAGGGAGACGGGGTGTGCCTTCTGCAAGTCGCCTGCCCCCCAACAATTAACATTCCCACCCACCCCCACAAAAAAAGAGAGGGGGAAAACCAGCCGGGGCTGAATCACCCAACTCTCATTCCTAGAATTTCTCCTCCAGGAACAAAAGGAGAGTGTTGAGAATGTCAGGACAACCCAGTCAGATGGACAGATGGATAATAATAATAATAATAATAATAATAATAATAATAATAATGGATAAAGGTAAAGGGACCCCTGACCATTAGGTCCAGTCGTGGCCGACTCTGGGGTTGCGGCGCTCATCTCGCTTTACTTGCCGAGGGAGCCGGCGTACAGCTTCCGGGTCATGTGGCCAGCAGGACTAAGCCGCTTCTGGCGAACCAGAGTAGCGCATGGAAACGCCGTTTACCTTCCCCCGGAGTGGTACCTATTTATCTACTTGCACTTTGAGGTGCTTTCGAACTGCTAGGTGGGCAGGAGCAGGGACCGAGCAACGGGAGCTCACCCCATCGCGGGGATTCGAACCGCCGACCTTCTGATCGGCAAGCCCTAGGCTCTGTGGTTTAACCCACAACACCACCCGCGTCCCTAATAATAATAATAATAAGTGGAGAAATAAGGGGAGAAATAAGTCTGTTTTGGTGGCCTAATCATCCGGCCTCTGTGGCAATTTATTTCCTGGGGTAAAATCCTAAAAAAAAGGTCAACTCAACAACTTTGGTCGGCCCTCACGGCCCTTCGTTTCATTAAATATGGCCCTCTTTGGAAAAAGTTTGGACACCGCTGAATCTTTGTACTTTTGTCCATTTACTGTATTCCTTTTCCCCGATTTGAACTGTAAAACGGCAATTTTCTTGAGTCAAAATGAACATTTTGGGGGGGGGGAAGCACTAATAATAATAATAATAATAATAATAATAATAATAATATGATGATGATGAGGATGAGGATGATGAGAGGAACTTGCTGGATCTGCCCAGTGGCCCAACCAGTCCAGGCCTCGCAGTGGCTAAGCAGGCGGCAGGATTCGAACCCACGGCTTCCAAGTTGCAAGAAAGGAGATTCCGATATCAGGAAGGACTTTGACAGCGGAACGGTCTCCCCCTCGGTTCCTTGTAAATACACACCCCACCCCGTGTTTACTCTAGAGAAACACCCCCCTCCAGCTCGCTCTTCCTGCCAGGAACCCACAGCAGGCCTAAAGGACCATTTCCCTAGATCCAACATCCTGCTTTTCCTCTCTTCAGGAAGTCCAGCCATTGTTTGGGTCTGCGGATGGGCTATGGGGCGGGAAGCATCTGAGGGGGACAGGCGGCCCTGGGGTGGCAATCCGTCACAGGCCGCCAGGAGGTCAAGGCACTCCTGCCGGGATGGAGAGAGGCGGTGTGGCTCTGGGTTCGAGAAGCGCGGAGACCACCCTCATCCTCCTGAGTCCCGGGCAGCGTGATTTAGAAGCCCATCAACAAATGGCACCTTAGACCATAGCTGTCAACATTTCCCTTTTTTAAAGGGAAATTCCCTTATTCCGAATAGGAATCCTCGCAAGAAAGGTTGACAGCTATGCCTTAGACCTCGGTTAGGGTTGCTGCCACAGAATATCTAGACACCCTTTTTCTTTAACAGTGATGGGGTGAGCTCCTGTTGCTCGGTCCCTGCTCCTGCCCACCTAGCAGTTCGAAAGCACCTCAAAGTGCAAGTAGATAAATAGATACCACTCCGGCGGGAAGGTAAACGGTGTTTCCGTGCGCTGCTCTGGTTCGCCAGAAGCGGCTTAGTCCTGCTGGCCACATGACCCGGAAGCTGTACGCCGGCTCCCTCGGCCAATAAAGCGAGATGAGTGCCGCAACCCCAGAGTCGGCCACGACTGGATCTAATGGTCAGGGGTCCCTTTACCTTTACCTTTAACATATAGAATAAGAGAACATATGTTTAGAGAAGATTGGAAAACGTTTATTGAATATATGAGAAATAACTGTGTATAGCTGAAAACGCTGGCAGCATTAAGATAAATTCAACAGTGTAAATAAGTTTTAATGGATGCAATAATGGAAGGGGAAGTACTTTTATACAGTGGTCTAAACCACTGAGCTACTAATGGTGTAGTTTTTGTAAAATATGCAGGGATTTATGATATGTAAAATGAACCATGGGAAGAGAAGAAGGGATGTCATGGATATCTTAAGGATGCAAAAATGAATACTTTAAATTATAAAACAGAAAATTTAATTAAAAATTGTATACAAAAAAAGAAGGTAAAGGTAAAGGGACCCCTGACCATTAGGTCCAGTCGTGGCTGACTCTGGGGTTGCAACGCTCATCTCGATTTACTGGCCAAGGGAGCCGGTGTACAGCTTCCGAGTCATGTGGACAGCATGATGAAGCCGTTTCTGGCGAACCAGAGCAGTGCACGGAAACGCCGTTTACCTTCCCGCCGGAGCGGTACCTAGTTATCTACTTGCACTTGACATGCTTTTGAACTGCTAGGTTGGCAGGAGCAGGGACCGAGCAACGGGAGCTCACCCGTTGTGGGGATTCGAACCGCCGACCTTCTGATCGGCAAGCCCTAGGCTCTGTGGTTTAACCCACAGCGCCACCCACGTCCCTTAAAAAAAAGAAGGACCCCTATATTAAAAAAAATAAACTTTGTTAGCTCAAGGCAAGACATAAGCTTTGCAAAACGTGAGCTGCCAGCTCAGGATAAAAGGCGTAAACATTCCAAAACACCTCCGGCCTCCTTCTCCTCTCCCAGAGAAGCTGCAGGGCAATCTGAGAGTCAACAACTTTGTTTTTCCTGCCCAAGGTACTCCATTAGCCGGACAGGGGATGGCCCTGCGAGATACCAGGAAGTCGGTTGCGCTTCTGTCATTAAGAGCACTTAAGCAAAGAGGAGGAAGATGTGTAGAGGTTGAGTCATTTAACAAGGCGGTTCTGGACCAGCGGGGCGGAGGAAGGAAAAAAACAAACTGAATTGCCCAGGGCAATTAATCAGTGGAACATACTTCCTCAGGGTATTTGCCAAAGCGATTTCACGCCTTCTCCTCTCCCAGAGGAGTAGATGACGGATAAGGCTGGCGTCTTGTGAAGTGCCAATTATTCCCAGCATTGATATGCCACCGTTCACGTGCGAACCGAGTCATCTCGCCCGGGCGGGTGGGTGGCAGAGGAAGATGTTTCATCGATTGCACCTTGAAGGTGCTTGGCTGAGATGCAAGGAGTTGCCTTTTGATGTCAGAGCCGCTCTCGAGAAGGCAGGAAGGCGACAGAGTGCGAGGCTTCCAAGCATGTGCAGAGTGGCAAACCAGCTTCAGAGGCTTGAGCGTACGCAGAAAGTTTGAAACTGATAAAATAACAATAAGAATAACAATAATAATTTATTATTTATACCCCGCCCGGTACGTGGGTGGCGCTGTGGGTTAAACCACAGAGCCTAGGACTTGCTGATCAGAAGGTCGGCGGTTCGAATCCCCGCGACGGGGTGAGCTCCCATTGCTCAGTCCCTGCTCCTGCCAACCTAGCAGTTCGAAAGCACGTCAAAGTGCAAGTAGATAAATAGGTACCGCTCCAGCGGGAAGGTAAACGGCGTTTCCGTGCGCTGCTCTGGTTCGCCAGAAGCGGCTTAGTCCGGCTGGCCACATGACCCGGAAAAACTGCGGACAAACGCCGGCGCCCTTGACCAGTAAAGCGAGATGAGCGCCACAACCCCAGAGTCGCCCACAACTGGACTTAAGGGTCAGCGGTCCCTTTACCTTTACTTTTATGCAGTTTTTTTTCAATTCATTATGGATCATTTCCCAATACAGTGGTACCTCGGGTTACATACACTTCAGGTTACAGACTCCGGTAACCCAGAAATATTACCTCGGGTTAAGAACTTTGCCTCAGGATGAGAACAGAAATCGCGCGGTGGCAGCGGGAGGCCCCACTAGCTAAAGTGGTGCTTCAGGTTAAGAACAGTTTCAGGTTAAGAACGGACCTCCAGAACGAATTAAGTATTTAACCCGAGGTACCACTGGAAATCACACCTGAGTGCTCACTGGAAGGACAGATCCTGAAGCTGAGGCTCCAAGACTTTGGCCACCTCATGAGAAGAGAAGACTCCCTGGGAAAGACCCTGATGTTGGGAAAGATGGAGGGCACAAGGAGAAGGGGACGACGGAGGACGAGATGGTGGGGCAGTGTTCTCGAAGCTACCAGCATGAGTTTGACCAAACTGTGGGAGGCAGTGGAAGACAGGAGGGCCTGGCGTGCTCTGGTCCAGGGGGTCACGAAGAGGCGGACACGACTAAATGACTAAACAACAACCACTGTACTCTTTTACCTTTTACAAGTCCACCAGTTCTTTAATGTGTGGGTCTCAAACCCTCCATAAGTCAGCGACTTCCACTGCATGGCTTGGTGGACTGAGCGGACGAGACCAAGCGTGGGTCCAGCAGTCAAGATGGCAGCTTCTGCCCGTGCCGCAGAGGGTAGCGACAACAAAACATAGCTGTCAAGCGTCCCTTATTTGGCGGGACAGTCCCTTATCCCAGCGCCATGTCCCGCTGCTGTCCCTTATTGATGAGGCTTCGTTTGGCTGCTGGCTGGGCTTTCTGCCTTTGGCTCGGAGGGGCTCAGAAGTTGAACATACCTGTGCCCGGAAAATCCCTTATATTGGCTGCTGATCCCTTATTTTCGAGGCTGCTGGTCCCTTATTTTCACATCTGTAAGTTGACAGCTATGCAACAAAAGCAGTTTTCCCAAGGAGCAAGCGGGTGCGGGCGCTCGGTGGGCCTCTTGAGGCTCGCGCCCGAAGCGTGCGCCCGAAGCGTGCGCCCAGCTAACGGGCAAGGGGAAGCCTCCTTAGAACAAAGTGTTCTCCGCGTGACTCAGGGAAGCAGAACTGCCTGTACAGGAAAGGAGAGCGAGAGATTCGTCTCCGCAGACCTTGACTTCCACTTTGTGAGACCCGCTCTGGTGACTCAGACTCCAGCAGGGCGAGCGACCAAGGAGGCCAAGAGGCCTGCCAGGCGAGGCACGCCATGTGACACCCTCCCGAAAAAATGACGGATGAATAACCGTTCGCACATTCGTTAATTGCAAGGACTCCTCCAGGAGAATTGCCAAATGATTCTGTTTTTCCGTTCCGTTTTCCCCTGGGATCGCGGAAGGGATCTACTCACCTAGGCTGCTCTGGTGGTTTCTTCCTCCTGCGTCTCTGTCTCCTGCCTCCTCCTCACCTTCATAATTATTATTACTATTATTATTATTAATAATACCCCGCCCATCGGGCTGGGTTTTCCGAACCACTCTGGGTGGCTCCCAACAAAAGATTAAAACATCAGTCATAAAAAACTTCCCTAAACAGGGACGCGGGTGGCGCTGTGGGTTAAACCACAGAGCCTAGGACTTGCCGATCAGAAGGTTGGCGGTTCGAGTCCCCGTGACAACAGGGTGAGCTCCTGTTGCTTGTCCCTGCTCCTGCCAACCTAGCAGTTCGAAAGCACCTCAAAGTGCAAGTAGATAAATAGGTACCGCTCCGGCAGGAAGGTAAACGGCATTTCCGTGTGCTGATCTGGTTCGCCAGAAGCGGCTTAGTCCTGCTGGCCACATGACCCAGAAGCTGTACGCCAGCTCCCTCGGCCAATAAAGCGAGATGGCCGCCGCAACCCCGGAGTCGGTCACGACTGGACCTAATGGTCAGGGGTCCCTTTACCCTTTACCTTTAAACAGGGCTGCCTTCAGATGTCTTCTAAAAGTCAGATAGGTGTTTATTTCCTTGACATCTGACGGGAGGGCGTTCTACAGGGTGGGCGCCACCACCGAGAAGGCCCTCTGCCTTGTTTCCTGTAGCTTCATGTCTCGTAGGGAGGGAACCGCCAGAAGGCCCTCGGAGCTGGACCTCAGTGTCCGGGCTGAACGATGGGGATGGAGATGCTACTTCAGGTATACTGGGCCATTTAGGGCTTTCAAGTTCAGCACCAACACTTTGAGTTGTGCCCGGAAATGTACTGGGAGCCAACGTTGGTCTTTCACGACCGGTGTTATGTGGTCTCGGTGGCCGCTCCCAGTCACCACACCAAATCCAACATAATACCCTCTCTGCTTTGCACCCTGAGCAGCTAGGTCCCCGAACCACCTGGTCATCCGTTTTAGAGACAGGATATCTCAGAATTCCAGGGGGATTTGGGGGGGGTGGGGGTCAGCAGTAGAAAGTGCTCCCCACTGGTTTCCCCCCCCCCCCGGGGGTGGGGTGGGGTCAGTGTAAACCCCCACCCTGCCTAGCTTCAGGCAAGATGTAAAAAAGGAAAAAAAGGAGTGTCTTTGTTTCCTGAATGGATGTTAAATCCTGGCTTTTTTTGTTCTCCCCTTAAAGGTGCTTAATGGGTGTTTTGCATCGATTTGCATCTGTTGTTTTGCAAGGATGCAACATCCCCCTCCGAGGCAGAAAGGTGATTCAGGGATTTGTAAAATAATAAAACAGAACAGGGTTTGCATTCTCCTGTGTTTCCTCAAGGGGGTGGGCAACTGCTGGACCTATCTGCTCCCTGCACACACCCATCACCAGAAGCCCACCAAGGCCCTGCCCTGAATTAAATTAAAGGAAAGAATGTCAAAAGAGCCTCCGGGCAGGATCAGGCCAAAGGGGGGCACACCTAGTCAACAGCAGGCCAGCACTTGAATCCGGGGAGGTTTTTGCAGCTCAGCTTTGAATGCAGAATGTTCAAGGTCCCATAGAATCTTAGAGATGGTGGACGGGGCACCCAGCGGCCATCTAGTCCAACCCCGGCAACGCAGGAATCTCAGCTAAAGCATCCCTGGCGGATGGACACCCAACCTCTGCTTAAAAACCTCCGAGGAAGGAGAGGCCACCACATTCCCAAGAGAGACCGTTCCACAATGAAGCAGAAAGTCCTTACTGAGTCGGAATCTCCCTAAAACCCTAGGCTCAGTGGTTTTAGACCACAGCGCCACCCACGTCCCTTTTAGCTTTCCCTTAAAGGTAAAGGGACCCCTGACCATTAGGTCCAGTTGTGGCTGACTCTGGGGTTGTGGTGCTCATCTCGCTTTACTGGCCGAGGGAGCCGGCGTACAGCTTCCGGGTCATGTGGCCAGCAGGACTAAGCCGCTTCTGGCGAACCAGAGCAGCGCACGGAAACGCCGTTTACCTTCCCGCCGGAGCGGTACCTATTTATCTACTTGCACTTTGACGTGCTTTCGAACTGCTAGGTTGGCAGGAGCAGGGACCGAGCAATGGGAGCTCACTCCGCCGCGGGGATTCGAACCGCCAACCTTCCGATTGGCAAGCCCAAGAGCCACTGTGGTTTTAGACCACAGCTCCACCCACGTCCCTTTTAGCTTTCCCTTACGACATCTCTATTTTCATTGAGGAAATGTTGGAGGGGATGGAGTTATCCGACTCCCCCAAGCCGTCCGAAGGCAGCCCTGTGTAGGAAACTGGTTTTATTTTTTAAACGTCTGATGATTTATTATGTCTTTATATATGTTGGAAGTCGCCCAAAGTGGCTGGGGCAACCCGGTCAGATGGGTGGGGTATGAATAGCAAAAATATTATTATGAAATCGGACGTCCCTCTTTTCATCAGAGAAACGTTGGAGGGCATGGTAACAAATTGGGTAACAAACTCCTTTTGAAACTGATTTCTGGTACAGTGGTACCTCGAGTTAAGTACTTAATTCCTTCCGGAGGTCCGTACTTAACCTGAAACTGTTCTTAACCTGAAGCACCACTTTAGCTAATGGGGCCTCCGGCTGCTGCCACGACGCCGGAGCATGATTTCTGTTCTCATCCTGAAGCAACGTTCTTAACCTGAAGCACTAGTTCTGGGTTAGCGGAGTCTGTAACCTGAAGCGTATGTATCCCGAGGTACCACTATATTGGAAGGGAGTTCCGTTCAAAGAAAACAAATCGAGAATCCGCCCTGGCCGCAGTTTGGGTTTCAGCAGCATATTCCTGGATGGGCTTACTCGGAAGTAAACCAGCGGGCTCTCGTTTGGCCTCAGGCAGCTGCTCCCTGATATATGGTGGGTGTTGGTTGCCCCAAACCACCCTTAGGCCTCGCCACCCCCCATAACATTTCTGGGGATGAGTCAGCCTGCCTGTCTCCTCTCCCGCCTCCCCCATCCTGCTTTCCTGCCCCCCTCTGCTCCCCCCCCCCCCCGAAGTGACTGGAGACGCCGCAATTCCTCTCCCTGCTTCTTCCGAAATAATGGCCCTCATTATCTCAATTTCGCAGGATTAGAAAGGAGGAAGAGATTCCTGGAGGCACCCGTCAAGGGCCGAGAATAGAAACAAGGCGGCCGGGATTCCTTTAACCACTGAGCCACACTTCCTGGGTGACCGGCGACGGGGCGGGTGGCTCATCAGGGCTCTGATCCCGCAAACAGGGAGCTGGGTCAGGAATGGGGTTGGAGGCTTGGAAGTGACTCAGGTGTGTGCCTCTTGTACAACATAGATGCCCGGGGCATGTCTACCCAGAAGGGTGCAAGCTTCCTAGACCTCAAGCTTCAAAATATGTGTTTGGGGTGCATAAACAACCCGAATGGGAGGCCAAGAAATACAGATTTCCCTTCCTCTTTCCGAAGCTCTCTGAAAACCCAGCCAGCCAGCTTCTGAAGACCACTTTCTGGAGAATGTTATTGATCCTGCTTCCAGACCCTCCGAAGTGTCTCTATTTGCCAGGGACAGTCCCCAGTTTACAGAAGCCGTCCCAGTTTGTGATTTGATCCCACTTTTCCTTAAAGGTAAAGCTAAAGGGACCCCTGACCGTTAAGTCCAGTCGTGACCGACTCTCGGGTTGCGGCGCTCATCTCGCTTTATTGGCCGAGGGAGCCGGCGTACAGCTCCCGGGTCATGTGGCCAGCAGGACTAAGCCACTTCTGGCGAACCAGAGCAGCGCACGGAAACGCTGTTTACCTTTCCACCGGAGTGGTACCTATTTATCTACTTGCACTTTGACGTGCTTTCGAACTGCTATGTTGGCAGGAGCTGGGACCGAAGCAAAAACTTCCAAGGCTCAATCGAAGGCTTTGTGGATCTTTTTAGCATGTCGCAGATTTGAAGGTGACCCGGAAACTGCAACTAATCCAGAATGCGGCAGCTAGACTGGGGACTGGGAGCGGCCGCCGAGACCGTATAACACCGGTCCTGAAAGACCTACGTTGGCTCCCAGTACATTTCCGAGCACAATTCAAAGTGTTGCTGCTGACCTTGAAAGCCCTAAACGGCCCAGTAGACCTGAAGGAGCATCTCCACCCCCATCATCCAGCCCGGACACCTGGGTCCATCTCCCGAGGGCCTTCTGGCGGTTCCCTCCCTGCGAGACGTGAAGCTGCAGGGAACCAGGCACAGGGCCTTCTCGGTGATGGCGCCCGCCCTGTGGAACACCCTCCCATCAGATGTCAAGGAAATAAACAACTACTTGACTTTTAGAAGACGTCTGAAGGCAGCCCTGTTTAGGGAAGTTTTTAATGCTTGATGTTTTATTGTGCTTTTAATTCTGTTGGGAGCCGCCCAGAGTGGCTGGGGAAACCCAGCCAGATGGGCGGGTATAAATATATTATTATTATTATTATTATTATTATTATTATTATTATTATTATTCCCACCAATAGCCTAAGAAGAGTTTTCTGGATCAGGCCGTATGGGGCACACCTAGTCCAGCGTCTTGCTATTGCAGCGGCCGACCAGATGCCTCTTCCGTAAATCCCGCAACCAGGATCCGAGCACAAGAGCAAATTCCGCGCTCTGTAGTTTCAGAAACATTTCTGCCTTCAACCATTGGTGGCCGTCCCTGTCTCTTGTGGCAGGGAGTTCCGCAGTCTAACAACAGCCTGCTGAGCGATCTCCTGGCCGCCGTCCCGGGAATATTAAGAAAACATGTGTGCGCCAAACACACACACACACACACACACACACACACACACAAAGGCATGTTTTGTGTGTGTGCGAGAGAGAGAGAGAGATTTCTCAGCTCCCCAGGGCTGGGCGGGCAAGGTTGCATTCCTGGCCGCGCTCCAAGTGGGAGATCGCCGGGCCTTGCAACAACTCCCTGGCGTGGGAATGCGGAGGCTGTGAGCCTGCCCCCATGTTCCTGCGTGACAGTCATGGCGCGTCACGGGCCTCTGGGGCCACACCTTTTGGGGGCGGAACGTTAACCCGGCAGGACATTTGACTCAAGCTCATGCCATCCCATTGGGCTTAATCACTGCCTGCTCATCCTGCAATCTTGCCTTCAGTCGGTCGGCGTGTGTGTGTGTTTTTCTGCCACCAAAACGCCCTGCCCCTTCCCCAAAGCCAGGTCGTCAGAGGAGGGTTTTAAAGACTTAGGACTCTGCGCCCTTTTACCCAAAAGGCAAACAAGTTTGGTCACGTGGTTCAATATTTGCCGTTTCGACTCCTTAAGGTGCATTGGTTAAAAGGGGCAGATGAGTTGCCGGATAATGTCCAGAGCAGGGGTCAGCGAACTTTTCCAGCAGGGGGCCAGTCCACTGTTCCTCGGACCTTGTGGGGGGCCGGACTATATTTTGGAAAAATAAATACAGTGGTACCTCAGGTTACATACGCTTCAGGTTACAGACTCCGCTAACCCAGAAATTGTACCTCGGGTTAAGAACTTTGCTTCAGGATGAGAACAGAAATCGCACGGCGGCAGCAGGAGGCCCCATTAGCTAAAGTGGTGCTTCAGGTTAAGAACAGTTTCAGGTTAAGAACGGACCTCCGGAACGAAGTAAGTACTTAACCCGAGGTACCACTGTAAAATGAATGAATTCCTATGCCCCACAAATAACCCAGAGGTGCACTTTAAATAAAAGCACACATTCTACTTGTGTAAAAACACCAGGCAGGCCCCACAAATAACCCAGAGATGCATTTTAAATAAAAGGACACATTCTACTCATGTAAAAACACGCTGATTCCCGGACCATCCGCTGGCCGGATTTAGAAGGCGATTGGGCCAGATCTGGCACCCGGGCCTTAGTTTGCCTAGCCATGGTCCAGAGAGAGAGCAGGTTCGCAGCTTGGGGGTCTTCCTGGATCCTTTGCCATCGCTCAAGGCTCAGGTGGCCTCAGTGGCCCAGAGCGCCTTCCATCGGCTTCGGCTGGACAGGGATGGCATAACTACTGTTGTCTGTGCTCTGGTAACCTCAAGGTTAGATTACTGCAACACGTTCTACGTAGGGCTGCCTCTGGAGACGGTTCGGAAACTTCAGCCAGTGCAGAATTCAGCGGCCGGGTTGCTCACCGGACGGCAAGACGATTTGAGCCTATTACACCCATCCTGGTCCGACTGCACTGGCTACCGATCAGTTTCCGGGCCCAATTCAAAGTGCTGGTTTTGACCTATAAAGCCTTAAACAGACCGCAATTCCTCAAGGACCGCCTCTTCCCATATGGACCTACCCGGACCCTGAGATCATCCTCTGAGGCCCTCCTTCGTGTGCCCCCTCCACGAGAGGTCCAGAGGGTGGCAACACGAGAGCGGGGCCTTCTCTGCAGTGGCTCCCCATCTGTGGAATGCTCTCCCCAGGGAAGTTCGCCTGGCGCCGTCACTATACACCTTTATACGTTCCTTTTTAACCAGGCCTTTGGCTGACCTGATCAACACCCTATACCCTTTAAAATGTGGATTTTTTGGTGGAGGGGCGGTTATTGGATTATTATTTTTATTTTATGTGTTATGATTTTTTTTGTGAACTGCCCTGAGACCTCCAGGTATAGGGTGGTATATAAATTCAATGAAGGAATGAATGAATTTACTTTTGATCCAGCAGTACAGATCTTGGTCAGCTCCTTTCCCTTTGACAAAATGCCTAAGCGTCTGTCCTGGACTTCTGGCCCCATAGAAGCAACTCAAGTCTTGCAAACTGACCTCTTAGCTTGCTGCAATCAGCCCGGGATCCTGGGATGATCCTGGGATGATACCCAGCTCTACCTCTCTTTCAAATCGGAACCAGTGAAGGTGGTGAAGGTCCTGTGTGAGTGTCTGGAGGCGGTTGGAGGATGGATGGCGGCTAACGGATTGAGGTTGAGTCCTGACAAGACAGAAGGACTGTTTTGGGGGGGGCAGGGGGCGGGCGGGCGGGTGTGGGGGATTCCCTGGTCCTGAATGGGGTGACTGTGCCCCTGAAGGACCAGGTACGCGGCCTGGGGGTCATTCTGGACTCACAGCTGTCCATGGAGGCGCAGGTCAATTCTGTGTCCAGGGCAGCTCCCTCTGGTACGCAGGATGAGACCCTCCCTGCCCGCAGACTGTCTGGCCAGAGTGTTGCATGCTCTGGTTATCTCCCGCTTGGACTACTGCCATGCGCTCTCCGTGGGGCTGCCTTTGAAGGTGACCAGAAACCGCAACTAATCCAGAATGCGGCAGCTAGACTGGTGACTGGGACCGGCTGCCGAGACCACATAACACCGGTCTTGAAATACCTACATTGGCTCCCAGTACGTTTCCGAGCACAATTCAAAGGGTTGGTGCTGACCTTGAAAGCCCTAAACGGCCTCGGTCCAGTATACCTGAAGGAGCGTCTCCACCTCCATCGTTCTGCCCGGACACTGAGGTCCAACGCTGAGGGCCTTCTGGCGGTTCCCTCACTGCGAGAAGCCAACTTACATGGAACCAGGCAGAGGGCCTTCTCGGTGGTGGTGCCCGCCCTGTGGAACGCCCTCCCACCAGATGTCAAAGAGAAAAAGAACTACCAAACCTTTAGAAGACATCTGAAGGCAGCCCTATTTAGGGAAGCTTTTAATGTTTAATGGGTTATTGTATTTTAGTGTTTTGTTCGAAGCCGCCCAGAGTGGCTGGGGGGACCCAGCCAGATGGGCGGGGTATAAATAAAGTATTATTATTATTATTATCCAGCCCTCCGGGGAGCTGGCGCTGAGGTTATTCGTGGGCACAACGGAGGGCTCTCTCGAGTCCTTTCCGCGTCTCTCTGGGCGTTCTGGGATTCGAGGCTGGTTTGGGAGGAAGGGAGCCTGGTGCCAAGGAGGAGGGCGATGCCAGCGCCAGGAGCATCTGCCATTCCCGATCATTCCAGGCCAAACAAGCCCAGCTAGACAAACAGAACCATCTGCCGCGAGTCTAGAAACCCTGGCTCGCAACAACTTGCTGGCTGCGGGGTTTCTGCCGGCGCTGGGAAAAGGAAGAAGCCAGGATTTCTGGGTTTCTCAGTTTGCAGGAGGGAGGTGGGTACCTCCTGTTGCCCGAGGGCTGAATTTCCTCCTGGGCAACCTTCTGAGGGCCACCGGGCAGTGGTGGGCGGAGCCAGGGGCAAAAGCAGGGCAGGAAACCCAACGTAAAGTTGGTTCGACGGGGAGACGGGCTGCCTCCGAAAGGAAAATGCTCTCCTTCGCCCAAGATCTTGATGCCAGGAATTCTTCAACATTGCGGCGGGGTGGGCTGGATGACCTTTGGAGTTCCCTTCCACTCCCAGTTTCTGCACACACACAGAAACCTCTCCATCCCCCTCCCTTTGGCACAGAGTTCAAAAAGAGCACATCCCAGCTGAGCCAAAACACTGTGTGCAAAGGAGGACGGGGAGTGTGGCTCGGGGATAGTTTCAAGGGCCACATAGAGCGGCATGGGGGCCACATTTGGGGGCCTCTAGGCAGAGACATCACCTTGCCAACAATGGTCCATATAGTAAAAGCCATGGTTTTCCCAGTAGTGATGTATGGAAGTGAAAGCTTGACCATAAAGAAGGCTGATCGCCGAAGAATGGATGCTTTTGAATTCTGGTGCTGGAGGAGACTCTTGACTGGACTGCAAGAAGATCAAACCTCTCCATCGATAAGGAAATCAGCCCTGAGTGCTCACTGGAAGGACAGATCGTGAAGCTGAGGCTCCAAGACTTTGGCCACCTCATGAGAAGAGAAGCCTCCCTGGAAAAGACCCTGGTGTTGGGAAAGATGGAGGGCACAAGGAGAAGGAGGACGAGATGGTGGGACAGTGTTCTCAAAGCTACCAGCATGAGTTTGGCCAAACTGCGGGAGGCAGTGGAAGACAGGAGGGCCTGGCGTGCTCTGGTCCAGGGGGTCACAAAGAGGCGGACACGACTAAACGACTCAACAACAACAACAGGCCTCAGGTTCCCTACCTGTGAATTAGAGGCGGCTGGCTCCTATCTAGCCATGGTATTGGTTGGGATATAGCTATTAATGATAAGTCAACACGTGCCGTTTATATAAGATGGGGAACATGCGGGAGAAATGATTTTGGAGGAGATGTGGAAGGTGTTTGTAGAAATTGTACTGTTAAAACGGAAAGGGGTCAAACCATCGCAAGAGGCGTCGGAATTTTGGGAGGTTAGATAGTTATGATGTTACAGTCTCGGTGGTGGTGCGCGTATTTTTATTCTTATTTATTTATTCTCATTATAATAATAAAAGCCATAGTATTTGTTCATCCAGCCCGGTGTAGTTATAAAACCTACATACAGCGACAGTATTTTGTGTTGTGTAGGCCTGCTAGCCTGCTCCCTAAAATGTCCCTGGTTTTCTCCTTTCTATATATAGGGTGCCTACATTCTGCATGGACGGCTTGCATGGCCACATGGGCAAATGGCTTGAGATACCTATTAGGTCCATAAATTTAGCCTATAGCATATAGCTAACTTAGGGACGCGGGTGGTGCTGTAGGTTAAACCACAGAGCCTAGGACTTGCCAATCAGAAGGTCGGCAGTTCGAATCCCCACAATGGGGTGAGCTCCCATTGCTCGGTCCCTGCTCCTGCCAACCTAGCAGTTCGAAAGCACGTCAAAGTGCAAGTAGATCAATAGGTACCACTCCAGCGGGAAGGTAAACGGCATTTCCATGCGCTGCTCTGGTTCGCCAGAAGCGGCTTGGTCATGCTGGCCACATGACCCGGAAGCTGTACGCCGGCTCCCTCGGCCAGTAAAGCAAGATGAGCGCCGCAACCCCAGAGTCGGCCACGACTGGACCTAATGGTCAGGGGTCCCTTTACCTTTATATAGCTAACTTAATCCGTTCAGGAGTTCGTTCGACTCCTGGAACCGTTCAAAAACCAAGGCGGGGCTTCCGATCGGCCGCAGGAGCTTCCTGCGTTCAATCGGAAGCCGCGTCGGACGTTCAGCTTCCGAAAAACGTTCGCCAACAGGAGCACTCGCTTCCGGGTTTGCGGTGTTCAGGAGCCGAGCCGTTCGGGAACCAAGGTACCGCTGTACTGCTAACGAGCCGAGCATCTTAAAAATCGTGCATCTGGTTCTTCCAGATGTCGCTCCCTGTCGAAATTCGTTCTGCTCGTTCCAGGCACAGATCTCCGATCTGTTCAGGGTAGCTGTCAACTTTACCTTTTTTTGCAGGAAATTCCCTTATTCCAGCGTTGTTTCCCACTGATATCCCGGATTGTTAGATATCCCATAGACTGTCCCCAGGACAGGTGAGGCTACTGAACCCTTATTTTCGAGGTTGCTGATCCCTTATTTTCAAATCTGAAAGTTGACAGCTATGGGTCACGCACATGCCCTCAATCTCTCGCCACGCTCCCACACAGCTGTGCTAATACCCCGACCTGTGGCTCCTCCAGCTATTCCTAGGCCGGGAGCCGTCTCCTACACATGCCTCTTAAATCCCTCAATCTCAGGTAAGGGATGGCTCCGGTTGGCTCCTGCTTTCTCCCACACAGCTTGCCTGGCTCAAAAGACGCCTCTCAGCACACCCTGACCTGCTGCAAACCTCCCTTGGCTATTCCTGGGCTGTGCCTGAGATTCTCCCACACACAGAGTCAAGAGGGACTTGGCACCTCTCGCCTGGGTGGGAACCTGCAGCCGGGGGGAGTCCCTCCCTGACATTTCCATGCTGCCTTGAGATCCCTCTCGCCCCTGCTTAGCAGGATAATAATAATAATAATAATAATAATTTATACCCCGCCCATCTGGCTGGGTTTCCCCAGCCACTCTGGGCGGCTTCCAATAAAACACAAAAATAGTAAAGGTAAAGGGACCCCTGACCATTAGGTCCAGTCGTGACCGACTCTGGGGTTGCGGCGCTCATCTCGTTTTATTGGCCGAGGGAGCCGGCGTACAGCTTCCGGGTCATGTGGCCAGCAGGACTAAGCCGCTTCTGGCGAACCAGAGCAGCGCACGGAAACGCCGTTTACCTTCCCGCCGGAGCAGTACCTATTGATCTACTTGCACTTTGACGTGCTTTCGAACTGCTAGGTTGGCAGGAGCAGGGACTGAGCAACGGGAGCTCACCCCATCACGGGGATTCGAACTGTCGACCTTCTGATCGGCAAGTCCTAGGCTCTGTAGTTTAACCCACAGCGCCACCCGCATCCCAAAAACACTAAAATACAATAACCTATTAAACATTAAAAACTTCCCTAAACAGGGCTGCCTTCAGATGTCTTCTAAAAGTTTGGTAGTACTTTTTCTCTTTGACATCTGGTGGGAGGGCGTTCCAGAGGGCGGGCGCCACCACCGAGAAGGCCCTCTGCATAGTTCCGTGTAACTTGGCTTCTCGCAGGGAGGGAACCGCCAGAAGGCCCTCGGCGCTGGATCTCAGTGTCCGGATAGAACGATGGAGGTGGAGACGCTCCTTAAGGGATACTGGACCGAGGCCGTTTAGGGCTTTCAAGGTCAGCACCAACACTTTGAATTGTGCTCGGAAATGTACTGGGAGCCAATGTAGGTCTTTCAAGACCGGTGTTATATTGTCTTGGCGGCCACTCCCAGTCACCAGTCTAGCTGCTGCATTCTGGATTAGTTGTAGTTTCCGGGTCACCTTCAAAGGCAGCCCCACATAGAGCAAGCAAGATCAGTCCAGGAGGGGAAAGTCCAGTCAACCTCAACTCCATCCAAACTTTTCCTCCCGTCTCTCCTCCTGTTAGGATCCTACGGAGCCGAATGCTGGAGCGTTGGGGACAGAGAAAAAGAAAGCCCCTTTTCACGCAGACTATGGGACTCCCCCTTGCACGGTTTGTGGGTCTCTCCCACCTCGTCCCCTTTAATCCCACACAACTTTGCCTAGCACAGATTCCTTAAAATAAAAATTAGTTTTTTGGTTTAATGTAAATTATCCAACAAACAACATAGAAACAAGATTCCAGGGAATCTCCTGGACTTTCCTCCTCCTCCTCTTTGTGGGTTAACCGTTTCCTCCTGCTGTCTTTTATAATAATCCAAATCTTTGACATTTCCATCATATCCAGGGCCGGATTTAGGTTTGATGAGGCCCTCAGCTCCTGAAGATAATGGGGCCCTTTCTATGTCCAGCTGTCCTTTGTCAACAACAAATGGCCACCATTTTTTGTGTTGAATATATGCTACATGGTAATTGATGGACCTAATAGGTATCTCAAGCCATTTGCACATCAGTCCATGCAGAATGTAGGCACCCTATATATAGAAAGGAGCAAACCAGTGATATTTTAGGGAGCAGGCTAGCAGGCGGGGCCCATGACTTACATCGCAGGAGCCTACACAACACAAAACACTGTTGCTGGATGTAGGTTTTATTTTATTTGTTTTTTATCTTATATTTTGGAAATGTACATCCAGGGTTTTTTTCTTTATTTTTTGGGGGGGCCCCAAGAGAGTGGGGCCCTAAGCTATAGCTTGTTTAGCTTATATGTGAATCCGGCACTGATTATAGCCAAAACTCAACATTAAACAACAAGTGTTATTCCAATCCTACTATAGTGGTACCTCAGGTTAAGAACTTAATTTGTTCTGGAGGTCTGTTCTTAACCTGAAACTGTTCTTAACCTGAAGCACCGCTTTAGCTAATGGGGCCTCCCGCTGCTGCCACGCCGCTGCTGCACAATTTCTGTTCTCATCCTGAAGCAAAGTTCTTAACCCGAGGTAATATTTCTGGGTTAGCGGAGTCTGTAACCTGAAGCATATGTAACCCGAGGTACCACTGTAATGATTTTAGCTGTTTACAATGGTTTTTAAAGGTTTTCTCCATTCCTTATTAAAGTTTTGGTCGTCCCGGTTTCTGATTCTTCCGGTCCTTTTTTGCCATTTTGGCATAATCCATCGATTTAATCTGCCATTCTTCTCTGGTAGGGACTTTGTCTTCTGTCCACCTCTGGGCCAGTCTAGTACAGATTCCTTAATGCTCCCCAGCCGGCAAGCTTCTCAGACTTTGGGATTCTTCCATGGCATAGCTTGCCTCCTGCCCTTTGCAAACATTCCTCACCCAACTTCTGCCTGGAGACACGATCCACACCTTTGAGTGCAAAGGCCACAGGCAGATGATGCAACTCAGCAGCCCAGCTTCACACACACACACACACACACACACACACACACACACACACCCCTGGCAGGCTCCAAGGTTCTGCAAACAATCTGAACCAGCAGAAAAAAGTTTCTTCTTCAGACCACCTTTTGTTTCCCTTCCTCACCTACGGACTAGCCATCTCCCTACCTGGGATCAAGGTACCTTGTATTTTAGTGTTTTGTTGGAAGCCGCCCAGAGTGGCTGGGGAAACCCAGCCAGGTGGGCGGGGTATAAATAATACATTATTATTATTATTACTATTATTATTATTATTATTCCAGGTGCCATTAGAAAGTAGCAGAGATAGCGCAGGATAGTGCGCACCCCGGAAATGATCTCTTTCAGCTTCTGCCTTCTGGAAGAAGGTACAGGGTTATAAAGACCAGGACCAGCCGCCTGAGAAACAGTTTCTATCCAAATGCGATTTTGGTTTTAAACGCAGTGTAAGGTAGTCTCTAGAGACAGGGGTGGCGCTGTGGGTTAAACCACAGAGCCTAGGACTTGCTGATCTGAAGGTCGGCAGTTTGAATCCCCGCGACGGGGTGAGCTCCCGTTGCTCGGTCCCTGCTCCTGCCAACCTAGCAGTTCGAAAGCACACCAGTGCAAGTAGATAAATAGGTACCACTCCAGCGGGAAGGTAAACGGCGTTTCCCTGCGCTGCTCTGGTTCGCCAGAAGCGGCTCAGTCCTGCTGGCCACATGACCCGGAAGCTGTACGCCGGCTCCCTCGGCCAGTAAAGCGAGATGAGCGCCACAACCCCAGAGTCAGCCAAGACTGGACCTAATGGTCAGGGGTCCCTTTACCTTTACCTTAAGGTAGTCTCTATGGGAATATATTGTATTTAATGATGGGGTACCAGAGTTTTTAGGGGGCTAACCAAGCTAGGATAGCAGGCTTGTTGGTTTCTGAATGTCTGATGCAGATTTTCAATTTCGTTGTTCTGTAGGGGACAATGACAATAAAGATTATCGTATCGTATTATCGTATCGATAGAACTTTGCCTCCTCCACAAATTCATCCAGTCCTCTTTTAAAGCCATCCAAACTGGTGGCCGTCGCTGCATCCTGTGGCAGTCAGTTCCGCAGTTCAACTGCGCGCCCAGAGCCAGATTTAGGTCTTATGAGCTACTGAAGGTAACGGGGCCCTTTCTATGTCCAGCTGTCCTTTGCCGACAACAAATGGTCGCTGTTTTTCCTGTTGAATATATGCCACGAGTTACATCGGAAGAGCTAAAAACAAAAATACCTTATTTTTTGCTCTATAAGACTCCCTTTTCCCCTCCTAAAAAGTAAGGGGAAATGTGTGTGCGTCTTATGGAGCGAATGCAGGCTGCGCAGCTATCCCAGAAGCCAGAACAGCAAGAGGGATTGCTGCTTTCGCTGTGTAGCGATCCCTCTTGCTGTTCTGGCTTCTGAGATTCAGAATATTTTTTTTCTTGCTTTCCTCCTCCAAAAACTAGGTGCGTCTTATGGTCTGGTGCGTCCTATAGAGCGAAAAATACGGTAACAGTGGACACTCGGGTTGCGAACGTGATCTGTGCGGGAGGCACGTTCGCAACTCGCAGCGTTCGCAACCCGTAGCGCCGCATCTGCGTATGTGTGGGTTGCGATTCGGTTTTTCTGCGCATGCGCAAGCGCCAAAACCCGGAAGTAACCTGTTCCGGTACTTCCGGGTTCGGCGTGGTACGCAACCCGAAAACACGCAACCTGAAGCGTCTGTAACCTGAGGTATGACTGTACAGGAAAGAGCTTCGGATGTCCTCCCGAGCGCAGTGGCGAGGCAGCGCTCTCCCGGTTGGATTTCGGCCTGTGGTTGTTGTTGTTGTTGTTCGAAAGCCTGGGCCGGGAAACCAGGGCAGCGCCTCCTGACTCTCAGGGAAGGTGACTCAGGTTACGTAGATGGAGAGGAGAAACGAAAGGTCACCGCTTCCTCGACTTGCCAGCGCTGTGCCGCCAGCCCTCTCACACACACACTGAACGCATACAAATCTATTTGTGCAATCCGAACACAGCTCCCTCCCACCTTGCGACGCCGTTCCTGGCAGGGGCCTGTGTGCGTCGTCGAGCGTTTACACAGAGGAAGAGATAAATATATCTGCAAGCCTTGCCTACGTCAAGAGTTTGCAGGGAGTGGAGGCTGCTTAGCTGACAGAAAGTGTCCTGGCGGGATCGCGGTCCAGGGATCGGTGGAAGGGATTTGAAGCCCCGATCCTGCGCCGCCGCAGCGGCACAGACCCTTCCTTTCAAAGGAGACGCGTCGTATTAGTGTCATTCATTAATGCATTTATATTCCAGCTTTTTCCGACCAATGAGGTGGCCGGCCTGGTTCTGATCTCGCTCTCTTCCCTCACCTAAATCTGTACAACAACCCTGTGACGGAGGTTAGGCCAGGAGAGGCAGCGACTGGCTCACCCAGCGAGCTTTGTGGCCAATGTTGGGGATTCGAACCCTGATCTCTCCTCGCTCCTAATGCAATGCTCTAACCACTAGTGGGTTAAACCACAGAGCCTAGGGCTTGCCGATCAAAAGGTCGGCGGTTCGAATCCCTGCGACGGGGTGAGCTCCCGTTGCTCGATCCCTGTTCCTGCCCACCTAGCAGTTCGAAAGCACAAAGTGCAAGTAGATAAATAGGTACCACTCCAGCGGGAAGGTAAACGGCGTTTCCGTGTGCTGCTCTGGTTCGCCAGAAGCGGCTTAGTCCTGCTGGCCACATGACCTGGAAGCTGTACGCCGGCTCCCTCGGCCAGTAAAGCGAGATGAGCGCCACAACCCCAGAGTCGGCCACGACTGGACCTAATGGTCAGGGGTCCCTTTACCCTTTGCCTTTAATGGTGATAAACCTCTCCCATCACTTGGGAAGACAGATGAACTAATACCAGTGTACTGGAAGAAGCAACGATTACCAGTGTCAAAGCGATGATTCTTCAACATCAACTTTGTTGTCCGGAGGCCTGATGATCGTCTTCCAAAGCAACTCCTCTGCTCCGAACTTAAAAATGGGAAGCGTAATGCTGGTGGTCAACAAAAGAGGTTTAAAGACCCTCTTGCGGCAAATCTTTAAAAATGTAGTATAAACACCGACAACTGGGAAACACTGGCCTGCGAGCGCTCCAGTTGGAGAGCAGCCTTGACCAAAGGTGTCTTCGGCTTTGAAGACACTCGAACTCAGGACGCAAGGGAGAAACTCGCTAAGAGGAAGGCACGCTTGGCAAACCCTCACCGGGATCAACTCCCACCCGGAAACCAATGTCCCCACTGTGGAAGGACGTGGGGATCCAGAATTGGCCTCCACAGTCACTTACGGACTCACGGTTAAAACCGTGTCTATGGAAGACAATCTTACTCGGCTAAAGAAGATTGCCAGAGAAGAAGAAGCATGCACAGAGTTTTTGCTCCCCGCCAAAGTCAACACATTTTTGTAGTTAAGAGGGCTCTGGGGCAGCTCTCCTGAGTCAGACCCCCCTCATTTTGCCCAGGTAAAGGTAAAGGGACCCCTGACCATTAGGTCCAGTCGTGGCCGACTCTGGGGTTGCGGCGTTCATCTCACTTTATTGGCCAAGGGATCCGGCATACAGCTTCCAGGTCATGTGGCCAGCAGGACTAAGCTGCTTCTGGCGAACCAGAGCAGCGCACGGAAACGCCGTTGACCTTCCCGCTGGAGCGGTACCTATTGATCTACTTGCACTTTGACGTGCTTTCGAACTGCTAGGTTGGCAGGAGCAGGGACCGAGCAACGGGAGCTCACCCCGTCATTGCGGGGATTCGAACCGCCGACCTTCTGATCGGCAAGTCCTAGGCTCTGTGGTTTAACCCACAGCGCCACCCGCGTCCAGGTATTTGTCTCAAATCAAGAGTATTTACTGGAGATGACCTTGAGGTCTAGCACCTTGACTACTATCTGCATGCCAAACAAATGCCCAGTGGCCAAGCCCCTACACCTCTGTAAGGATACAAGGTGACCTGAATCTCCCTCACCCTCCTTGCTACTATTTCCTCTTTCCCTGCCCGTATGTTTTCATTTCCCTGTCCTTGAGATTCAGTGACTCAGCCCGCAGAAAAAAAAAAACCAGCCCTGATTTGTCATTTTCTGTTTGGACTTTTTGATTCACCCAGAAACACGGTTGAGCTCTGAGGCATCGGCTGAGTGTTTCTGGGCGAGGGCTGCAAACAAACAAAGGAAATGTTTTTCGGCCGGGCAAACAAGGGGCGGGGGGGGGGGGGATTTGCCTGTTGGATTTCTGCCTGCCTGGCCACTATTGGTTTTTTAAAAATCCTTTTAAGGGCAGGCATCAATTCATGCCGGGACGCGGGTGGCGCTGTGGGTTAAACCACAGAGCCTAGGACTTGCCGATCAGAAGGTCGGCGGTTCGAATCCCTGCAACGACGGGGTGAGCTCCCGTTGCTCGGTCCCTGCTCCTGCCAACCTAGCAGTTCGAAAGCACATCAAAGTGCAAGTAGATCAATAGGTACCGCTCCGGCGGGAAGGTGAACGGCATTTCCGTGCGCTGCTCTGGTTTGCCAGAAGTGGCTTAGTCCTGCTGGCCACATGACCCGGAAGCTGTACGCCGGCTCCCTTGGCCAATAAAGCGAGATGAGCGTCACAACCCCAGAGTCAGTCACAACTGGACCTAATGGTCAGGGGTCCCTTTACCTTTACCTTTACCAATTCACACCAGGCATCTCAGCCTCGGACGACCAAGAAACCTCGCCCGTTTTCAGGAAAGCTCTGTTGTGCAGACAGCACTCTGGATATGCTCAGAGGACGCTTCCCAGCTTGGTCTCTGCTTACACCAGTTGTCGGCAAACTTTTTCAGCAGGGGGCCGGTCCACTGTCCCTCAGACCTTGTGGGGGGCCGGACTAGATTTTGAAAAAATAATAATGAACAAATTCCTATGCCCCACAAATAACCCAGAGATGCATTATAAATAAAAGGACACATTCTACTCATGTAAAAGCACACTGATTCCTGGACTGTCCGCAGGCCGGATTGAGAAGGCGACTGGGCCGGATCTGGCCCCCGGGCCTTAGTTTGCCTACCCATGGCTTACACTTACTAGATTTGCTTCCCTCCAGCATGCGCAACAGAGGTGAGCTCTTCCTAAAGAACAGCTAAGAATCCGGCCCTCATTGTTCTCAATTTTTCAAAGGAAGCTGCTTTCTGCGAAGGCAAACCACTAATCCATTATCTCAGTGTTAACTACACTAGGCCATTCTCCCTGCCCCGCCCTGATCTGGTGCCTTCTGCATGGAAAACTCCCTCTTTTTAAAAACAAAAAGACAAGGCTGCAGTCCTCATGTTGATTAACAAAGGGCTGGTTTAAAGAGAAACAGAATCCTAGAATTGTGAGTTGGAAGAGACCACGAGGGTCATGTAGTCCAACCCGCTGCAATGCAGGAATTTTCTTTTGTTCAACTCAGGACTCGAACCCACAACCTTGAGTCCCTTGCTCTGCCAGCCGAGCTACCCTGCAAAAGGGGTCTCGTACAAAGTCAGACCATAGATGTGTCTAGCTCGTGATGTCGACGCTGGTTGGGATTTCGCTGTCCTGATGCAGAAGATGAGCTATTGGAGGGGGAGGCGGACAGGGGAGAAATCTGAGTAATGGGTTGGTGACGACTGAGTCACAGCGGGGTCAGAGACCAGCTCAGCGCATGAGCAATCCCCTCAGCAGCCTGACCCACCCGCGTGGCTTATGCGGCGACCAAGACTGCTTTGGGACACCTGTCAGCTCGCAATCGGCACACATTTCTCGTGATGGGGAGCCACCACTAAAAAGGCCCCGGTGGTGACTCTCTGGGGCTGGTGGACCCCCACTAGGCAAGATTCACAAGAATGGAACGTCTAGTTGCCATTTTGGGGCTAAAACAGCTCTAAAGTCCTATTTGTCGAAGGATCGGCTGACTGTGATTGAATCTGCTGAGCTGGGTCAAGAGCTCTGAGAACTGAAAGAATAAAAGTCCCTTGATCCAGGGACAGACCACATATTTATTGACCTCTCTTTCTTAATGGTGACATGGCCCATTCATAACTTAAGAATATTCTTCACAACCCTGAGTAGGGCAGTGGGTTGGGGCAGTGGCGTAGCGTGGGGGGTGCCAGGGGGGCCGGCCGCACCGGGCGCAACATCTGGGGGGGCGCGCTCGCTGCCTCCGGAGTCGCCGAAGAGCCTCGGGCGCAGGCTGTAGCAGAGCCCCATGTCTCGTGGAACCGACGAGCTGTGCGCGCGCCCGGGCTGAAGGCGTCCGGCAGGCAGCGGCTCTCAGCCCCGCGCATCAGGGCCGCGGAGGACGTGCCAGGCAGCCCCTCCTCACAGCCCCGCCTCCGCTGCTGCTGCTGCAGCTGCTGGGCCATGTTGCATTTTCCTCGCCTCTCTGCCCCCCTCCTCCTCCGGGCAAGCGGCGTGGTTTGGGCGGCAGCGCCAGCAGCAACTCGACTCAGATCGGCAGGTTAGGGGTTGGGGGGGCGCAAATTACTTGCCTTGCCCCGGGTTAGGGGGCGCAAATTACTTGCCTTGCCCCGGGTGCTGACAACTCACGCTACGCCGCTGGGTTGGGGAAGCGAAGACAAGCAACGACAATTCGCAATAATGTCCTTTATTGCTTCTGCTCAGACTGCATAGAAGAAGCATTTTGGTTCCTGAAATTCGTTCCGACGGTGCAGATAAAATATAAGGGGTAGAATTCTACAGGGTGGGGTCTTAGCGTGTGAAAACGGTCCTGATCCAAGGATCCCCAGGCATGCACCTCCAGATGGCAGAAATCTCACACGCCATCCTGTCACCCGGGCATCTTCACCCGTTCGCAACTGGGCTGATATCTTGGCTTGGCAGATTTCAAAGGCTGGGTCCCTCTAAGTCTAGCATCCTGTCCTCACATCACCCAATAATGGTCCCTTGGTTCTCAAACACCTTGGTACTCAAACAACTTGGAACCCAAACACTGCAAACCCGGAAGTAAGTGTTCCGGTTTGTGAACTTTTTTCGGAAGCCGAACGTGCTCCGTTTTGAGTTTTACGCTTCCGATCTGAGTGTGACACTGAGGTCTGTCTGTTTTTGCTATTTATTTTGCGTTTTTGTTTTTGCAGCTCTTTTTTGTTTTGCTTTTGTGACTGTGTGGAACCCAGTTCAGCTACTGATTGATTGATTGATTGTGTGACTTGCAGTACATTGTTTCTTGCTTTCGTTTTATGGATCAATGGCCTCGTTAGATAGTAAGATTCATGTTCAACTGCTGTTTTAGGGGTTGTTTTTAAAAGTCTGGAACGGATTAATCCGTTTTGCATTACTTTCTATGGGAAAGCATGCCTTGGTTTTGGAACACCTTGGTTTTGGAACGCACTTCTTGAACAGATTAAGTTTGAGAACCCAGGTACCACTGTATTATTATTATTATGAGGTGGAATGGGGGACAGAGGAACTGCAATATCTGGGTTGGGTATGTTTAGCCTGGAGAAGAGACGATAGCATATCTGAAAGGCTGTTGTCACATGGGAGATGGAGCCAGACTATTTTTCTGCCGCTCCAGAGGGGAGGACCCAAACCGATGGATTCTGACAACAAATAAGATTCCCATAAGAGCCACTCAGCGGTGGAACAGACTCCCTTGAAAGGCGGAGAGCTCTCCTTCCTTGGGCAACAAAGCTTGTGTGGACAGAGAGGGATTCTTTAGCTCCAACTCCTGCATTGCACATAACTGCATTGCGTATAAGGGATGCGGGTGGTGCTGTGGGTTAAACCACAGAGCCTAGGACTTGCCGATCAGAAGGTCAGCGGTTCGAATCCCCGCGACGACGGGGTGAGCTACCGTTGCTCGGTCCCAGCTCCTGCCAACCTAGCAGTTCGATGGCACGTCAAAGTGCAAGTAGATAAATAGGTACCGCTCCGGCGGGAAGGTAAACGGCATTTCCGTGCACTGCTCTGGTTCGCCAGAAGCGGCTTAGTCCTGCTGGCCACATGACCCGGAAGCTGTACGCCGGCTCCCTCGGCCAGTAAAGCGAGATGAGCGCCGCAACCCCAGAGTTGGTCACGACTGGACCTAATGGTCAGGGGTCCCTTTACCTTTACCTTTTACCTGCATTGCACGGGGTTGGGCTGGATGACCTTTGGGGTTCCCTTGCAACTCGTAAGGTTGTCTGGTTTGGGGGCCTGTGGCAGGACGCCGAGTGGGAAGCATGGAGCGGCCGCCATGGGCAACTGGCCCAGAAAGAGAGAGGGAGGGAGAGATTGAGAGTGGCAGCCGAAGTCTGGCAAGCGGCCGTCTATGCTCAGCGTTGCGTCAGCGCCAGTGTGCAAATCCCTTTGCTGAGTCTGCAATGCTCTTTTCTCTCCCTCTCATTCTTTCCCTCCTCCCTCCCTCCCTCCTCCTCCTCCCTCTCCCAAGCCCCACCCAGCATAATGTGACTGTCAGCCCTTGGGTTCTGTGTGGGATAAAAACTTTTCGCGCACCTCCCGAACATTTCATTTAATTAAAAAAAAAAACCAACGCAAAACCGCAGCGCTGCTAGCTGGAAGGAACGAGAGCCTCGGCTGAGCACCACAGGCAAAGCGGACGACGCCTCTGGAGAAGGATTACATACATATTTTTCCTCCCTCTTTGTAGGGAAGGGGCAAGATTCACCTTGTGCTTTTTTTTCTTCCCCCTTGCCACATCCGCAAGAAAGGATCTTTTCTTCTCCCGAAGGGTTTCCCCGACACGTGAGGACCTGCCGACCCGTCTGGAGACAAAGGATACAATTTTCCGCTTTGGGGAGAAATTTCCTGAAAGGGTTTTTTATTTCGTTTTCGGGAGCGATTCGGCGGAGAAGGCGGCGTCTCCTGGCGGATTTTGGTGAGTCCCTTTATGGCCCGACGCGGTTTGGGTTCTCTTGTAAGGAGATCCTTTTCCCCACACCCCACACCCGGGCGGTGGGGCCCGTCCGTGCCTGGCTCTTGCTCCTCCGGGGTCGAATCCTGCGCCGCTTCGGCAGTTCTTTCCCCCACCCATTCCCACCCCCCATCTCGAAGGGAAATACGCTCAAAGGGGCTCCTCTCCAAACCGGCTAGACAAAAGAGTTCCCAGGGAAACGCCTGGCTTCGCTCAAGCCTCCTTCCCGTGGGTCACATTTCAGAAGATCCCTTTGACATTTTCCATGTCGTCGCTGGGGCTTCTGTGAGGAGAAGGGGGTAGAGGGGGTGGGGGCAGGCAGGCAGAAATCAAAACCAGTCTTTCCACCATGAAAAATCCGTCAAGCGTTTGAGTTTCAGTTGCTACTGCGGCTGTGCGTTTTTACGCACGCACTGGTCTAGCGAACAGACAGACTCACACGGGTCTATTGTACACGAACGCACGTCTGTTTCGTGCACACACGGGTCTATCTCTCTCTCTCTCACACACACACGTCTGCCTTACAAGCACACAGATAGAGCGTCAATTCACACATACACGTAACCCATGAGACTTGCTTCACTGAGTAAGCTTGCAAAGCGCGCGCCGTCGTGGAGCTTACTCCTGAGTAAGCGGGGAAAGCGCCTCAGATCGGGCCTCCTGAAGTCCCACGAACTAGCAGCCCAATGGATCTTTGAATTCTCTCTCTGCTCCCCCCTTTATAAAGAAATTTCACCGGGTTATCGGGAAGGCTCTCCGAAGGATACCCTGTCATTTTTTTTTGGAGAGGGGGCTCTTGCGGAGGGCGGGGGGGGGGGGAGGAGGAGACTCACACCATTCATCAAAAGCTCCTTTCTTTTACATCCGAGTCCACCCCACTCCTACCCGCCCTTGCAGTGTTAGAGAGAGCCAGAGAATAATCTTCTGTTCTTGCGGATAAGAGACTCAGCC
Organism: Podarcis pityusensis; assembly: GCF_964106645.2. Taxonomy (NCBI): domain Eukaryota; kingdom Metazoa; phylum Chordata; class Lepidosauria; order Squamata; family Lacertidae; genus Podarcis; species Podarcis pityusensis. Next base: position 3,748,323 of record NC_138043.1, read on the forward strand.
AAATTCCGGGGTGGGGTGCGGGTGGCCCCCTCCGCCCAAACAAGATTAACACCCCCAATACACACCAATAGAATATATATGTGTGTGTGTGTGTGTTCAGCATCCATTTATCCTGTTTAAATGCAGACGCAGAGAGCACTGCGGTCATGAGACCAAAACCATTTGAGATTTTATTGGAGGGGGGGTCGCGAGAGAAATAATAATCGTCCTTGTCTGCTGGATCTGTCGGGGGTGCCGAAAAAGAGAGACTTGTTTGCTCTTTAGCTTTCCCAACACAGCCCAGCCTAAGCTCCATTCCTTGAGGGCTTAATTCACACACACACGGGTGTTTCTCAGGAAGCCGCAAAACTGCAAAATTATTTAAACAATTTTTGGGTTTGTGTGGGCGGGTGTTTTCTTCATTGTTTGAGGGGGGGGGTTGTTATAACACCGCCTCTCTCCGCTTGTCTTTCCGTGGACTTATCTGTCCCTCTGCGGAAATGGAAGGCAAATTTGTGCCTTAAATTTGTGGAAAGAAAACCACTTTTGGAGAGGAAAAAATTAGATTTGGAAACTCGAGTCCGTAATCTAACTGGCTTATTTTTCAAGACATTGCTCGATTCAGCTGTGGGGTTTGGGGGGGGCGGATTTTTGCTTTGCCAAAAACTGGGGAGGCGGAGGAGCCATAGAGAGGACCCACACCTTGAAATATATTCTGCCCACGTAGATATTCCTCTCCGTGCGTCTCCCACCCGCTCGCATTGTTAACGCTGCCCATTCATCTGGTCTCCCGTCCCCCCCGCCCTCTTCCTCTTCCCACCCCGTATTTCCATAACCCGATCAAAAGGGGGGGGGGTCTACTTTAGCCTCCAAGGACACAAGACCCCCCCCGCCGCCCTTATGCCTCGAAGGCGCCGCTTCCAGAAGGGGGTTCCTGGGCTCATATGTCACAGTGGGGAGGCTGGGAACCCGCAGAGACTGCGGCAGCACCTTAATTTCGGTTCTGGAAAGGGGCAGGGGCTCAGCCCCCACCTAGCTGACCTAAGCACCTTGCACTTTGAACCCCAGCCGCATGAGAACCACCATTGTTTGCTCCCTGGCCAAATGTAGTCTGTGTGTATTCAGAAGCCTGCAAGAAAACTAGCCGTGTGTTTGGATAGTAGTGGAGAATAGCCTTGGCCCTGTGTGTGTGTGTGTGTGTGTGTGTGTGGTTTTCCAGACTTTATTTCTTATTCATTGCACTTATATGGCACCTTTCTCGAGGTGACGCGGGCGGCGCTGTGGGTTAAACTACAGAGCCTAGGACTTGCCGATCAGAAGGTCGGCGGTTCGAAGCCCCGCAATGACGGGGTGAGCTCCCGTTGCTCGGTCCCTGCTCCTGCCAACCAAGCAGTTCGAAAGCACCTCAAAGCGCAAGTAGATAAATAGGTACCACTCCGGTGGGAAGGTAAACGGCGTTTCTGTGGGCTGCTCTGGTTCGCCAGAAGCGGCTTAGTCCTGCTGGCCACGACCCGGAAGATGTACGCCGGCTCCCTCGGCCAATAAAGCGAGATGAGCGCCGCAACCCCAGAGTCGGCCACAACTGGACTTAATGGTCAGGGGTCCCTTTACCTTCTTCTCAAGGTAGAGCACCTAGTTCTTCCCCTCCTCATTTAATCCCCAAAAACAACCCTGTGAGGTGGATCAGGCTGAGAGGCAGCGGCTGCCCCCACCCCAAAGCCCCTCATCTCCGTGGCTGAGCGAGGATTCGAACCCTGGCCTCTCCCAGCCTAACCACCGCACCGCAATGGCTCTCCGTTGTTCCAGGCAACCATTGCAATTGCCTCTTTTGCAAGCCTGTTGTGCCCATTTCACACACCTGTTCCACTGAGGCTCCGGGTTTCCTTTCCCTGCTGAAATAAGCCAGAGTACTCCCTTATCTAATAACCTCCGTGGGAGAAAGCGGAGAGGCTGGAGGCTGGGATCTCTTCGCTCTGAGGACTTCTGGAGGTGGGAAGTATCGCATAAATCTTTCCCTGCGCCTTTGGTTAAGAAAGGAGGCGAGTGGGCGAGCCAAGAATGTGTCATTCGGGCAATCGGGTTCGTTTTATTTTATTTCCCCCCCCCCGAAACGCCCAGCGCAGTTGGCAGAGGCTTTTGAGTACGGCACGGGGCACCCTCTTGCCTCGCCGCTTTTGGACCCGCACACACCTTGAGCGTCAGGGGGGGCAAAGCCGCGACGACGCTCTTGTGTTTCACGGAAGGTCGTTCGCGCTGCTGGCAAAGGTGGGGCTGGCATGGCCCTCTTTTGCCAGGCGTCGCAAGCTTCCGGGTGGCCGGGGACTCCTCGTCAGAGAAGGACGAAGAGCCCAGTGTGACCCAGAAGCTTGCTCTTAGGCCAAAGAGGTGCCAATCTTCCACGGAAGCTGAGTGTGGCACTCGCAGTCTGCTAGGACCTTAGGCTTACTGGGCCAAAGTTGGGGGCAAAGGGAGGGTCTCTAGAATGGCTTGCGGGTATTCCTCACCCGGCAGCCTCCTGTTCCTGCGAGGTAGGACCGTGCGTAAAAAAGCACTCTCTTGTGGGGAGAGGGGTGGCATTTCCCGGCTCCTGTGTTTTCCGCTTAACTCTTTCCACGCCTTCCAGCGGTGGCAGTGTACATCCCATAATTCTCCTGCTTCCCTTTATTTTGCCGAAAAAGAATCTCTCTCTCTCTCTCTCTCAGGCCTGCTTTGCAGATCTGCACGCCACATTTAAAGCACATTCGGTGCCCATTTAAAGCACCCGCCACACAAAGAATCGTGGGAACTGTAGTTCCAGGGCGCTGGGGATTGAGGCTCGGTGGCGGAGCAAACTACAGTTTCCAGAATTCTTTGGTGGGGGGGTCAGGTGCTTAAAATGCACAGGGCAAGGGCCTTTGTTTTGGAATCTATCTGCAATGCTTTTCCTCAGCAGCAAACTGCACTCAACACACGCCCCTTTTCCTTTTGCGCGGCTGAGCCCGCTTTGGACTGAAGAGAGCAGAGTCCCTGTGACATACCGTATTTTTTGCTCTATAAGACGCACCAGACCACAAGACGCACCTAGTTTTTGGAGGAGGAAAACAAGAAAAAAAATATTCTGAATCCCAGAAGCCAGAGCAGCAAGAGGGATCGCTGCGCAGCGAAAGCAGCAACGCCTCTTGCTGTTCTGGCTTCTGTTGATAGCTGCACAGCCTGCATTCGCTCCATAAGACTCACACACATTTCCCCTTACTTTTTAGGAGGGAAAAAGTGAGTCTTATAGAGCAAAAAATACAGTATTCAGGTGTAGATTTATTTGGGTAGGTGAGCATCTCTTGCTCCCAAACCCCTTGCAAGCCTCTTCCTGAAAGGGCACTTGCTATGTGTTAAACCCCAATACGCAGAGTTAAATGTAAAGGGACCCCTGACCATTAGGTCCAGTCGTGGCCGACTCTGGGGTTGCAGCGCTCATCTCGCTTTATTGGCCGAGGGAGCCAGTGTACAGCTTCCGGGTCATGTGGCCAGCATGACTAAGCCGCTTCTGGCGAACCAGAGCAGCGCACGGAAACGCCGTTCACCTTCCCGCTGGAGTGGTATCTATTTATCTACTTGCACTTTGACGTGCTTTCGAACTGCTAGGTTGGCAGGAGCAGGGACCGAGCAACAGGAGCTCACCCCGTTGCGGGGATTCGAACTGCTGACCTTCTGATCGGCAAGTCCTATAGACTCTGTGGTTTAAACAGAGTTAGGTTTAAGCAGAATTAGGCCCATTGAAATTAAAGGACTTAAACCAACCATGCCCTTCACTTTAAACCCGCAAGTAGGAATTAGATATATGACTTGGGTATTTTGGATCTTTAAAAAATCTACCTCCTTCTGAAAAGCAGGTCAATAACAGGGAGGAACATTCTTTTTTTAAAAAAATCTGCATCAAAGATGTACCGTTTTGCTTACGAAACTCCCTTAAACTGACATACAGCCCCCCCCTTAAAAAAAAATCTGGGATCGCCCAAGGCGGTTCACCACCACAGAGGGGATTTTAGCCCTTTGACCTGGCCACCCCTCGTGACTCCCCACCCCCAAATATGCCTTAACACCCCCCCCAAATGCACCTATTGTTCCTGGGGCTTTAAATTTTCCCCTTTCCCCACCAGGGGGTGCCCTTGTTTTGCTGGCTCAATCCAGAGCCGCTCTAGATCAGGTCCCCGTTCCCTTTTGGCTGACAATAAGACAACAGAGCCGAATAAGGTCCTTGCCCGAAGAAGCACGTTCAGGACCCAAAGGGGCTTTGCTCAGCACGGACAGGATCGGGCCACCCTTCAGCAGTTTCCCAGAAAAAAAGGAGGAGGAGGAGGCGTTGGGAATAAAAACCCCAAGATCTCGCCATCACTGTGCGTCACGACCTCAAAGGACCCCAGATTTTAAACCTGTGGGTGTCAGATTATAGATGACACGGCTTCGTAGGGGTTCCTCGTCATCTTGCTGCTTGCGTTATCCTCTCCCACCAAAACCCACCGTTCCCAGAGAATAATATTCCCCCTGCTGGTAAAATTGTTCCGCTTGTCTCTAGATCACTCCAACTCAGATTTCTTAAGAAGTGTGCATGCGCACGAAAGCTCACGCCAATAACAAACTTAGTTGGTTTCTAAGGTGCTACCTTAGACGCGGGTGGCGCTGTGGGTTAAACCACAGAGCCTAGGACTTGCCAATCAGAAGGTCGGCGGTTCGATTCCCCGCGATGATGGGGTGAGCTCCTGTTGCTCAGTCCCTGCTCCTGCCCACCTAGCAGTTCGAAAGCACACCAGTGCAAGTAGATAAATCGGTACCGCTCCAGCGGGAAAGTAAACGGCGTTTCCGTGCGCTGCTCTGGTTCGCCAGAAGCGGCTTAGTCCTGCTGGCCACATGACCCGGAAGCTGTACGCCGGCTCCCTTGGCCAGTAAAGTGAGATGAGCGCCGCAACCCCAGAGTTGGCCACGACTGGACCTAATGGTCAGGGAGGTCCCTTTACCTTTACCTTTAAGGTGCTACTGGAAGGAATTTTTGTTCTGTTTTGTTTCAGTTTTCTTACGCTATCCTGGGTGTCTGCAGAGCTGGAGGGGGGGCTGCCGTTTTATCTAAGACCCCCGGGGCCCATCTGCACTCTGCGTTTAAAGTGGTTATTGCAGTGGTTTAAACAGTCCCCACAAATACCCTATTTTTTGCTCTATAAGATGCACCAGACCACAAGACGCACCTAGTTTTTGGAGGAGGAAAACAAGAAAAAAAATTTGTCTGAATCTCAGAAGCCAGAACAGCAAGAGGGATCGCTGCGCAGCGAAAGCAGCGAACCCTCTTGCTGTTCTGGCTTCAGGGATAGCTGTGCAGCCTGCATTCGCTCCATAAGACGCACACACATTTCCCCTTACTTTTTAGGAGGGAAAAAGTGAGTCTTATAGAGCAAATAATTATGGGAGCTGTAGTTTGCTTAAGGCAGGCTTCCTCAACCTCAGCCCTCCAGATGTTTTTGGCCTACAACTCCCATGATCCCTAGCTAGCAGGACCAGTGGTCAGGGATGATGGGAATTGTAGTCTCAAAACATCTGGAGGGCCGAGGTTGAGGATGCCTGGCTTAGGGTGCTAGAGAGTTTGGAGACACACATACACACACACAATTCCCCTCCCAATTCCCACAGTGGTTTAACGACCAGCTCCTTTTCCCTGGGAATTCTGGGAATCGTAGCTCTGGGAGGGAGAATACGCCCCTCCCCCAAAAAACCCAACAACCTATCAGTGCCCTTAACAAACTGCATCTCCCAAAATTCTTGACTATTTAAAGTGGTATCGTATGGTGTAAATACAGCCATGGTCCCCTCCTGCAAAGGATTCTGGGAAGTGTAGTTTGTTAAGGATGCTGGGAGCTTTTGGGAGACGCCCCTGTTCCCTTCCAGAGCTGCCGTTCTCAGTGTTGATTGACAGTTCATCCCGTTTCCCAGGGAATTCTGGGAACCGTGACACTCTGAGAGGACCAGAGGGTCTCCTAAGGCAGTGGTTCTCAACCTGTGGGTCCCCAGATGTTGTTGGACTACAACTCCCATCATCCCTGAGCTCTGGCCTTGCTAGCTAGGGGTGATGGGAGTTGTAGTCCAACAATATCTGGGGACCCACGGGTTGAGAAAGGCTGGCTTAAGTTCAGCTTACACCACGCTTCCTCAACCAGACGTTTTGGCCTCCAACTCCCATGATCCCTTGCTAGCAGGACCAGTGGACAGGGATGATGGGAATTGTAGTCTCAAAACATCTGGAGGGCCGAGGTTGAGGAAGCCTGGCTTATGCAGACTCTATGGAAGAGCTTCCCCTCTATCCTCTTAGCTCAGTGGTTCCCCAGATGTTGTTGGACTACAACTCCCATCATCCCTGAGCTCTGGCCTTGCTAGCTAGCTAGGGGTGATGGGAGTTGTGGTTCAACAACATCTGGGGACCCACAGGTTGAGAAAGGCTGTCCTAAGGGCTGTGAGCAGCCCTAGCAAACTACATTACCCAGGATTCTCTGGGAGAAGCCCTGTTTAAAGTGGTAGGACGCTGCTTTTCTGTACTTAGTCCCATTCTCTGCCTTTGTCCTCCAATCCAAGGCCCTTTCTCTTGCAACTCTTCGAAATCCCTTTCAGCAAATTCTGCCTCTCTTCAGCCAGGGCTCTTAGACCCTTAATCCAGGAAGCTGTGAAGAAAATGTCCTTGCACCACAGAAAAGCCACATTACTTTCCCAGAGATGGGCTGGAGCTGGAATTTTATCCAAACCCACTAGAAAAAACCTGGAGAGCTTTTGCCCATCATTGTAGACAAACCTCAAATGGATGGGCCAGTGGTCTGACACAGTAAAAGGCAGTTCCCTATGTCCCCATCAGCCCCAGACAGTGTTAGAAACTCAGATATAAACAGTAAACTTGCCGATCAGAAGGTCGGCGGTTCGAATCCCCGGGACAGGGTGAGCTCCCGTTGCTCGGTCCCTGCTCCTGCCCACCTAGCAGCTCGAAAGCACCTCAAAGTGCAAGTAGATAAATAGGTACTACTCCAGTGGGAAGGTAAACGGCGTTTCCGTGCGCTGCTGTGGTTCGCCAGAAGCGGTTTAGTCATGCTGGCCACATGACCTGGAAGCTGTACGCTGGCTCCCTCGGCCAGTAAAGCGAGATGAGCGCCGCAACCCCAGAGTCGGCCATGACTGGACCTAATGGTCAGGGGTCACAATGGACTGTCAAGGCGCCATTCCACCCCCATGGACATTATTATTATTATTATTATTATTATTATTATTATTATTATTCATTTAATGTATATTTCAAGGGGGGGTGCCTCAAAGTCATTTAGAGCACATGAAAATATCAAAACAATCCAGAATACAACAGATTCAAGGAAAATATTTCAGATCCTTCTCTAAGGGACATTTTTGCTTTCCCCCTATTTATTTACCTACATAATTTATAGAGCTGCCCCATAGCAGATGTGCTCTAGGAAGCTGGTGGGGTGTAGTAGTGGTTAGAGCAGGGGCCAGCAAACTTTTTAAGCAGGGGGCCGGTCCACTGTCCCTCAGACCTTGTGGGGGGCCGGACTATATTTTGGAAAAAGAAAAAGAAAACAACGAATTCCTATGCCCCACAAATAACCCAGAGGTGCATTTTAAATAAGAGGACACATTCTACTGATGAAAAAACATGCTGATTCCTGGACCGTCCGCAGGCCGGATTGAGAATGCGATGGGGCCGGATCCGACCCCCAGGACTTAGTTTGCGTATTCATGGGTTAGAGTGTCAGACTAGTACCTGGGAGATCAGAGTTCGAATCCCTACTCTGCTAGTAAGCTCACTGGGTGAACTTAGAGTCAGTTGCGACCTCTTAGGCATTTCTAACGCTGTGTCACTGTAAGCAATATTGAGCTAGAATCGATGGACCTGTGGTCTAATTTGGTATAAGGTCCCTGTGCCCCTATTTGCGAAGGGTCATAGAAGAATTGATGCTTTTGAATTCCTGTGCTGGAGGAGACTCTTGAGAGTCCAATGGACTGCAAGAAGATCAAACCTCTCCATTCTTAAGGAAATCAGCCCTGAGTGCTCACTGGAAGGACAGATCCTGAAGCTGAGGCTCCAAGACTTTGGCCACCTCATGAGAAGAGAAGACTCCCTGGAAAAGACCCTGATGCTGGGAAAGATGGAGGGCACAAGGAGAAGGGGATGACGGAGGACAAGATGGTGGGACGGTGTTTTCGAAGCTACCAGCATGAGTTTGACCAAACTGCGAGAGGCAGTGGAAGACAGGAGGGCCTGGCGTGCTCTGGTCCAGGGGGTCACGAAGAGGCAGACACGACTAAACAACAACAACAAAAAGAGTTTTGATTTACTTAAAGCACCTCTTTCTGCCCCTGAACAGGAAGGATAAGACAAGGAAGTACTGTATTTTTTGCTCTATAAAACTCACTTTTTCCCTCCTAAAAAGTAAGGGGAAATGTGTGTGCGTCTTATGGAGCGAATGCAGGCTGCACAGCTATCCCAGAAGCCAGAACAGCAAGAGGGATTGCTGCTTTCACTGCGCAGCGATCCCTCTTGCTGTTCTGGCTTCTGAGATTCAGAATATTTTTTTTCTTGTTTTCTTCCTCCAAAAACTAGGTGCGTCTTGTGGTCCGGTGTGTCTTATAGAGCGAAAAATACAGTATTTCTTGATGCAGAGCAGCCTGGTTTGGCCAAGGAGAGGTGCAAGCTTGCGGGTATTAACAGAGCGCTGGCGATGAAGAGCCCTGTGAAACCGCCAAGCTTGCCTGTTCTCTACACCAATTAGTCCCAGCAAAGGAACCCCCGTGTTGATCTCCTTTGGGGATCTCAGCTCAGCAACCACACAGCTACTAGATCGATTTGATGGCTTTATCAACACACTGGTGATAAGGTAAAGTTAAAGGGACCCCTAACCATTAGGTCCAGTCGTGGCCGACTCTGGGGTTGCGGCGCTCATCTCGCTTTACTGGCTGAGGGAGCCGGCGTCCAGCTTCCGGGTCATGTGGCCAGCAGGACTAAGCCGCTTCTGGCGAACCAGAGCAGCGCACGGAAACACCGTTTACCTTCCCGCCGAAGTGGTACCTATTTATCTACTTGCACTTTGACGTGCTTTTAAACTGCTAGGTGGGCAGGAGCAGGGACCAAGCAACAGGAGCTCACCCCATCATTGCGGGGATTCGAACCGCCGACCTTCTGATCGGCAAGCCCTAGGCTTTGTGGTTTAACCCACAGCGCCACCCGCATCCCATGATATAGCTCTACTTTAAAAAAATGGTTCTGGGACCCTACAGCTCTGTGGGGCACAGATGTATTTATTTCTGATTAATTCTGCAAAAGCAGGGAGGACCGCAGTACAGGGCTGTTGTAATATTTTGTTGCAGGGGAATATTTTGGGATTACGTAATAACGAGTAGAGATTGGGTTTGTCTGGATACAACCAGGAAGCCGGTTTTCCCCTTCTGGACTTCTGTGTATTTGCACAAGAGGTTTAGCAGAACAAACTCTGCGCATGCTCAGAGGCACTATCAATCAGCGAATACTCATTCAGAACAGGTCTTAGGGGCAAGACCTTGATCGGGGAGTTTAGGGTGGGTGGGTCAGTGAGCAAGGGAATATTCTGCAAGGCTCTATCAGTCTGGATAGACAGAAATGGGAAGACATGAAGAGGGGAGTCAGTTTTGAGTTTTTCTCGCCAGGTGTCTCCTGAAAAAAAAAACCTAATTATAAATACCCCTTGCTCAAATGTGGAAGGCATGTGAAGAATTTCAAGTTACCCTGTGAAAACTCAAACTTTCTCCTCCCCCAAATGAATGGGACAGGGAAAGCATTCCCCAATAATAATAATAATAAGCACTTTAAAACAACTCTCATAATTTAAATTATCACCGTCTTCATAAATCAAGACAATAAATGATGCCTGTTTACAAGAAACAAATAAAGGAGAATTATATTTCCAGTTTTTGAGTTTCCAAGTACCTAGTCCCTGCTGGGTTTATTTCTGTGAAGGTGCTGGCAAGCCACTCTCATTCAGTTGAAACCACACCCTGACCAGCTGACCAGTTCAGTTGGGGCCATTCTGTAGTGACCATGCCTATAGGATTAACTTTCTAGTATTTTGCTTTGATACATCCCTGCGGAGTGAGTCCTATTTTATGTTGCGAACTGCCCTGAGATTTACAGATGTCGGGTGGTATATAATAATAATAATAATAATAATAACGTACAGTGGTACCTCGGGTTAAATACTTAATTAGGTCCGGAGGTCCGTTCTTAACCTGAAACTGTTCTTAACCTGAAGCACCACTTTAGCTAATGGGGCCTCCTGCTGCCGCCGGAGCACGATTTCTGTTCTCATCCTGAAGCAAAGTTCTTAACCAGAGGTACTATTTCTGGGTTAGCGGAGTCTGTAACCTGAAGCGTATGTAACCCGAGGTACCACTGTACTTGGTTCATAATTTTCAGTGATTTGAGTTTGTGCTTTTTGATACAGATACCGTTTTGTCTTTCACCTCTTTGTGGAGCTCTTGGTCCAATTAAAGGTAAAGGTATCTCCAGCACTCCCAGGTGCCCCCTTGCCTCTTAGGTAAAGGGACCCCTGACCACTAGGTCCAGTCGTGACCGACTCTGGGGTTGCGGCGCTCATCTCGCTTTATTGGCCGAGGGAGCCGGCGTACAGCTTCCGGGTCATGTGGCCAGCAGGACTAAGCCGCTTCTGGCGAACCAGAGCAGTGCACGGAAACACCGTTTCCCTTCCCGCCGGAGCGGTACCTATTTATCTACTTGCACTTCGTGCTTTCGAACTGATAGGTGGGCAGGAGCAGGGACCGAGCAACGGGAGCTCACCCCATCATTGCGGGGATTTGAACCGCCGACCTTCTGATCGGCAAGCCCTGGGCTCTGTGGTTTAACCCACAGCGCCACCCGCGTCCCAATTTGGTCCAATTAGCGATGTACAAACAGTATTGTTAATAACAGTAACAAACAAACAAACTGATAATAACATAGTAATATGTATTGGACTGGTCGTACGCAAGAAAAGCTATCCTAAACCTTTAAAAACTTGATACAATATTGCTATTGTAAATTGTATGTTATTATCATGACTTATTGTTATTATTAATTTATCATCATCACTTATTACATTTATATACCACTCTGCCTTTGATGCTCTTTGTGCGTCTCAGGGCTCCACACCTTCCCTTTAAAAAAAAGAAAAACCCACTATTTTTCTTTTTTTTAAAAAAACATTAATTAGGACAAAAAAGACCAACCCTCCAGTCTCCTTGCAATTAACATTCTCCCCATTTGGGCTTCTATATAATCTATCTATTCATAAGGGATTTGATTTCGATTGTATCTTACCAGCCCAGTGGTTTTTCCTACTTTCTTCAGTTTAAGCTTGATTTTTGCTATAAAAAGCCGGACACGACTAAACGACTAAACAACAACAACATAATCTATCTATAAATCCATATATATGTGTATATATATATATAGAGGGAGAGAGAGAGAGAGAGAAATATTTATATATACATATATATCTAAATACATATATATTTATGTATGTGTATATATCTATATATATATTTATGTATGTAAATATATTTCTATTTTTATATCTATATCTATCTATCTATATATATAAATACACACACACACACAGTACAATCGATCTCACACACGTCTCATTCTTTAATACTGTAACGTTCTTTGTTGTAGGAAGAATATATTATGAATGGCCCTTTAAAAAAAAAAAAGACCGGGGCGGGGGAGGAAATACGGGGGCCGGCTCTTACCCCTCCCCCTCCAAAAAAAAAAAAGGGCGTGTGGGCGGAGAAGGGGGGGTAAAAAAAACTCCATCTTGGCCCCTCCCCCTATGGCTCGATGGCGCTGGTCTGCGCGGAGCATCCGGTCTCCCTTTCCACGTGGGGGGAGAGCCGGCCGCCGGCCGCCATTGGCCCGCCGCGGTGGCGTCTGGGCGTTCGGAGGGCTGGGATTGGCTGGGGGGGAGAGAGCAGGAGAAAAGAATGAATGGGGAGGGGAGAGAGGCTCCGCCCCCGTTTGGAACGTTGATACATTATAACTTTCGCTCGGCGCCGCCGCCCCGCCCCCCTCCCTTCCTCTCTTTCTCATTCTGGCTCTTCCCTCTTTCATCTCCTCCTCCTTTCTTCTGCGCTGGTTAGTTTCACGCCAGACCTCGGGAGCAGCAGCAGCAGCCCTGGCGGCGGCGGCGGCGGCGGCGGCGCCGGCTGCTTCGCTGCTCCGTCTGTGTGGCCGCGGGTTCGAGCCTCAGGTGGGGAGGAAATAATTTAAATATATATATATTTTTAAAAAACCTTTTAAACTATATTTCAACCAGGAGACAGGTTTGGGGGGTTTTTTTTGTGTGCGTGTGTTTTACAAAGTCGCCTTCCCATTGTCTTTTAAGTGGGAGGGGGGAGGGGAGAATTGAGCGTGAGTTTGGGGGGAGGAGGACAAAGGACGTCGGCTCCCTACGCGATCTTTGCACGCGAGCGGCGGCGGGGGGGGGGAGAGAGAGAGAAAGAGAAAGAGAGGAGGACGTCTGGAAAGCTCGCACTCGGATTGACTCCGGCGTCGTGTGGACGCTCGAAGCGGAGTCGCTCCGGTTTCTCGCGGGAAGCGCTCCTTTTGTCTGATCCGTGTCTCCTTGTCTCCCCCCCCCCCCCAAAAAAAACCTCTAGGTAATCGAATGGACCACCAACCCACCCCCAGGAGTTGCAGCCGGGGGCCTCCAGCCTGCGACGCGGTTCAGAGCGAGCCGTCCATGAATGTGCTCGTTCACACGACCACCGGGGCCCGGTATGAGCTGTCTGTGCCCGTGGAAGAGACGGTGGAAGGTCTGAAGCGGCGGTTGTCCCAGAGGCTGAAGGTCCCGCGAGAGAGGCTGGCGCTGTTGCACAAAGAAAGGTAAATTACACGTGTACGCGCGTGTGTGTGTGTGTGTGTGTGTGTGTGTTATATTGCTAATTCCCCCCTTCCTTTTCCTTTCTTCCTCCCCACCCCATCCCGAATACCCGTGTAGAGGAGTTAGGCTTAAATCCGGAGCAAGAAGTTCGGGTTGCAGCCTGCGAAGTTTTACTCGGGAGTAGACCCGCTGACCTTAAGGCAGCATCTCCGTGTCAGTGGGTGGTTGTGAACTCTTGCTCGGGAGGAGACCCGTGGGAAAGGGATGTGCCCGAGTTCGCTGCGTTCGGTGGAAAGTGTAGGAGCTCTACACGGGAGTAGACCTATTGGAAGGAATGGGCTTGAGGAAGCTGCGCGCCCTTTTAATTGCACAGCTCCGGCGGAGAGCTTGGGCTCCAGCGCCTCGCTTTTCGACCTGCATCCCGGAGCCCGAGACGTTGTTATACTCGGGAGTAGGCTTCCGCAGCTGAATCCAGGAGGGCTTAATCCTGGGGCAACCAGGGCCTGGTGGGATCTTGGCGGCGCGGTGTGTGTGTGTGTGTGAGAGAGAGAGAGAGAGAGGGGGGGGGGTTTGGGGCGGGGGAATGGTCTACTCGGGAGTAAGCTCAGCCGTGCAACTTTTTCAGAAGGGCAGGAAAGTGTAGCGGATCGCGCTCAGAGTAGACCCGTTGAAATGAGTGGAAGTGAGTTGCAGACTTGGGTCCGTTCCTTGCAATGGCTGGATTTCGACCGAGGAGGGGCCAAAATAAAAAATAAAAATCATTTCTGCTTGCTTTTGTGGGGTGGGTGTGTTTGCACCCGTGTTCACACGTATGACACACTCGTGACCCTCCCCCCTTTTTATATATCCCTGCTATAAACCTGTCTTTTGATACGTGCTGGTGCATATTTGCCAAAAATCGCCTAAAATGCATATATATTGTCATTTGCGTCGGGTTCCTTTGATGGCACCAGACTAGGATGTGTAAAAGGGGTGTGTTTATAAAAGAGATGCCTTCAGCCTAGATTTGGTGTGTCCCCAAAATACTTATTGTCCCCAAATAGCCCCCATTTCCATTTCTCCCACTGTTTATGAACGGGGAGGGTGGGGTCTAGAAAAACCACACTCTGAAATTACCCACTTACAATTTGAGATATTTGGTGAGAATATTTATGTGGGTCCTTGCATGGGGTGGCTGGTGTTTTTTTCCGGGGGGGGCATATTTTTCATACCTATTCCCCCCCCAAGGAAAAAAAATCTCCTGGCCTCTTTTTGGGGGGTTCCCACAAAAGGGTTTGTCTGGGGTATAGCTGGAAATTCTCAATGTGGCCCCCAAATCTACCTGCCCCCCCCCCCCAATCCTGGCCTGGCCTTCTCCCTCCTGTCCTTTGTTCGGAAGTTTGATTCTTGCAATTGCAGGACGCGCGCCCCCCCCCCCAAGCATACTCCATCTCTGTGCAAACCGTACCTGCTTAAAAATAAATAAATCAATATTTGAGCATCCCTACGTTGCAGGGAATCTGAAACATTGTATTCTCATTTTATTATTTTGTAATTATGCAGAGGATTTGTGGAAGTCTAATTGCAACAGTAGCTTATAAGGGCCAGGCTGGGGGGGGCGTCCCTCCTCCTCCTCCTCCTCTCTCTCCCTTTGTTTAACAAAATCTCAGCTTTGTTAGGGTAGAGAGAGACAGATCAGTTCCTAAGATGCAAGGAAGCAGTTGCCTTTATGTGAGGAGCCCTTGAGGGGGAAGGAAATCTCCCCCCCCCCATTTGTCTATCTTCCCTCCCACCCCCTGTCTGATCTGCTTTTTATTTTATTTTTTAATGCATAAATAAAAAAAAAAAGCATTTTTATGGTCTCCCTTCTTCGCACAACTAGGTAAAAACGGGGGACAGTTCAGACTTAAAAATCAGGGAACAGTAATGTCATTTTATTCTATATTTTCCCCTTTAGGTACTGGGCCTTGCAATATAATATGGGGGGGAGCCCCTCTTTTTACAACCATAAATTTATCGCTTGCTGTCTCTCCCCTTAGAAAAATATGGCTATTTCTCTCTTCAGATACAATGGGGGTTTTTTTTTGCAATGAATGAATGGATAAAATAATCTACCCAGATCTGTCGCTGAAATTGTCTGGCAGAGTGGGTATGTGCAAAGAGATAGTTGCTTGACGGATGACTGCGGAATACCAGCTGCCCTGTGTCTGGGGGGGGGGGCGGAGAGAGACTGATTTATTATATTGTGTTTACATAAAAGGAGCGGAAAGGGGGAGAAGCTGAAGGAAGACACTCCCCATTCCCCAAAAAAGAGAAATACTGGAAAGATGAATAATCAGAGGTTCTGTGTTCTGAAAGCAATTTAATTACCATTTGTATTTTTTTAAAAAAAGTAACAATGCTTTATCCCTCCTCCCTCCCTCCGTTTCTCTCCCCCCTGCTCACCCCCCAAAAATATCCTTTTAGTCGACTTAATTCGGGCAAACTTCAAGATCTGGGTGTTGGAGACGGGAGCAAGTTGACTCTGGTGCCAACAGTGGAAACTGGCTTAATGGTAAATAAATTTCATTTCTTATCTCCCTAAGCCTCAGGAGGAGCCCAAGATGTGGCGCCCACCGGGTGCTTTGAACTATAACTCCCATCCGCTGCAACTGGGTGTGTGTGAATGGCCAATGATTATGGGAGTTGTAGTCAGAAGGCATTGAGTATGGCGATGGATGCCTTAGTCATCCTCTAAGGCAGGCAAACTTGGCCCTCCAGATGTTTTGGGACTACAATTCCCATCGTCCCTGACCACTGCTCCTGTGAGCTAGGGATGATGGGAGTTGTAGTCCCAAAACATCTGGAGGGCCGAGTTTGCCTATGCCTGCTCTAAGGAACAACAGCTAAAAGAATCCCTGGCAGACGGCTACCCAAACTCTGCAGAAACTAGTAAAATTCTGCATGCTTTTTAGGTCTGGCCCTGCACACCTCTGCCATGCGGCCCCCGGAAGATTGGCCCTGGGCCTATTGGTCCCCCGGCTAGGAAAAGGTTCCCTAACCTTTAATTTAATTTTTGGAGCCCCTCTGCAAGCTAACAGGTCACTCAAAGGCAGCCGGGGGGGGTGAGGAGATAAGTTAGCCTCCCCTTGGGCTCTTTCCCTTCCTGCTTGCCTAGAGGCGATTCGGAATGCTCTGTAGGTGACTAATAATAATAATAATATAATAATTTATTATTTATAACCCCGCCCATCTGGCTGGGCTTCCCCAGCCACTCTGGGCGGCTTCCCAAAGAAAAATTTAAAATACTGTAATACATCAAACATTAAAAGCTTCCCTAAACAGGGCCGCCTTCAGATGTCTTCTAAAAGTCTGGTAGTTGTTGTTCTCTTTGACATCTGGTGGGAGGGCGTTCCACAGGGCGGGCGCCACCACCGAGAAGGCCCTCTGCCTGGTCCCCTGTAACTTGGCTTCTCGCAGGGAGGGAACTGCCAGAAGGCCCTCGGCGCTGGACCTCAGTGTCCGGGCAGAACGTTGGGGGTGGAGACGCTCCTTCAGATATCCTGGACTAGGCAAAGTGTCGATTTTTGGAAAAAGAGATTTATCTTATTTTCCTTGTTTCTCCCCCAAAAAACCCACCTTCTACAGTCGCAAGCATCCAGACCGGAGCAGTCCGTAATGCAAGCGTTGGAAAGTTTAACAGAAACTCAGGTAAGGACATTTTCGGCTCGGGACGTGTGTGTGTGTGTGTGTGTGTGTGTGAAAATTTCTCCCAAAATCTTATTTTGTTCCATTGCCTGAAATTGCCCTGCGAGGACTACAGGGCTTGGTCAGTGGCACGCTGCCTCAGCCCTGGTGACCTCCAGATCTTTTCCTAAAGAATTTGACCCTCCCTGTGTATTTAAAAGAAGGATTTCAAAAGAAAAACGAGCTCCGCTTCTGCCTTTGGGTAAAACTTCCTTCTTTCCTTTCGGATCACTTCCCTGATCACCGCCGTATTGACTTGGGAACTTTAGTGCGGTTAATTTTGTACCTCGATTGTACATCTTTTCTTTTCCCCAATCATCTGTGGTCCAGGATATCTTTGGCCCCGTGTGTATTTTATTTTATTTATACATTCAACGTATCTTTAATACATCTTTAATTGTCGCCATTTATCTTACTTCCCTCCCCTCCGTGAGGGTCTTAATTTATTCCTTGTTAAATTGCATCTCCTTAATGACCTTTAATGTACATATTTTATGTACGCTGTGCTATTTTTACCTGTTAGCCGGCTTTGGTCGGGGAGGGCGGGATAAAAATAAAAAAATATTATTATTAAAGCACTATTTCGACTAAAGCAGTCGCTTCCCCATAAAATCCTGGGAGTTATAGTTTCAGGGTGCTGAGAGAGCGCTGCAATTCCCAAGATGGTTAAACAGCCCATTCCTCTTTGTAGGGGAACTCTGGGAATTGCAGTTTTCTGGTGGGAACAGGACGCTGCCTACTGACTCTCAGCACCCTGAAACTACGTTTCCCAGGATTCTTGGTGCACCGTGACTGCTTTAAATGTGGAGCGATGGGACTTGAGAAGGGGGAGTGTCTGCTTTGTATGATCTCATTTTTTGCGAGGCTTAAAGGCCATAGAGTTGAAGGAGGAAGTAGGAAAGAGTGCCGCTCTTTCCCACTTCCTCTTTCATCTCTATGGGCTTTTCGAGGCTCTGGATGAATTGCACCAAATCTGAATTTTCGTTTTATTTTCGCCTGCTCTGGTGGAGGGAGGGCAGAAGGGGCTAGAGGGAGGTGTTGCCGTGGGGCTTGCTCTAAAAATGCAGATGCGTCTGTGGGGGCCTGATAAGTTGGCAACCGCTGCCTTTAGAGAGAACCTAGAAGCCTAGCCTTTTGATGGATTTAACTGAATCCTGTAAGGGAAACTTGTGACTATTAAAGGTGTGGATTTGTCTCCCACATCACGATGGGCTTTCAAAGCTGGGGGGTTCAGGACCCTTGGAAAGCCAGGGTTGTTGTCAATAATAATAATAATAATAATAATAATAATAATAATAATATTTGAGGAGACTTCAAGGAAGGCTGCTTAACACTGATTTGGCTTGGTAATCCTTCAAAGCTAGAAGAAAAAGGCAGCGGGATGAGGGTCTCTCAGCTATAGGTCTACTCTGAGTAGGGCTAACATTGCACATGGCTCATGGCAGTCTAAATTACATAAATGAGTCCTGATCTGTTGGTCTTCCGGGGCGAATGAATCTAAAATGCTCTCAAAAGAAAATTGTGGTGGCTGGCCAGGAATTGGGCCAAGGGGGTGGGTGGGAAACATCTCCCCTTTATTGCCCCCCCCCTTGCAAGCAAAGAAGTTCCCTTCATCTGCCAGCTGCCACTGTTTAATATCTCTGGCTTTGTCCTTCGCCATTAGTCTGCTAGCCACAGAAATGAACGAACAGAACCGGCCGCAATTTAAAACACATCACAAAAGGAAAAAGCATTGGGGAGGGAAGAGGAAACCAAGCGGGCACCGATTCTTAAAATGGTTGTGGTCCCGTTGAACTTAATGAACAAGGTGAACTGGGGGGGGGGTGTCCATTAATTCCGGGGGTGGGGGCAGCCTACCCTGAATCCAACATAGCTGAATGAAAACCGATTGTCTTTATAATCCTCGTGTGATCAAAACGAGCGTTTTGATAATGTGATTTAAAATCAAGGTGTGAGCCCCTTTCCAGTCGTCCTGTCCCCCCCGCAGCCCCAATAAGTAAAAAGAAGCATTCTCACAATAGCAAAGCGGATGCCTGTCATTTAATTCCAATAGACCCACAACTTGTAGTAATCACCCAGTTTGGGGTGGTTTTTGTTGTTGTTTGCGATTATTCCCCAACACCAGATTAACCAGAGCATTATATCACTCTTAAGGCACCTCGAATTTACTATGTGGTGCCCAGGGTTTAAAAAAACTAAAGGTAAAGGGACCCCTGACCATTAGGTCCAGTCGTGGCTGACTCTGGGGTTGTGGCGCTCATTTCGCTTTACTGGCCGAGGGAGCCGGCATACAGCTTCCGGACTAAGCCTCTTCTGGCGAACCAGAGCAGCGCATGGAAACGCCGTTTACCTTCCCGCCGGAGCAGTACCTATTTATCTACTTGCACTGGCGTGCTTTCAAACTGCTAGGTGGGCAGGAGCAGGGACCGAGCAACGGGAGCTCACCCCGTCATGGGGATTCGAACCGCCAACCTTCTGATCAGCAAGTCCTAGGCTCTGTGGTTTAACCCACAGCGCCACCTGCGTCCCTTAAAAAAACTAGGCCCACGTTTATTTTTTTAAAAAAATGAATGTATACTAGGGCAATGTTGTGGGGCGGCCACTTAATTATTATTATTATTTTGTCTCCTGCCCAAGCGCAGATAGGCTTTTGGCTGGCGGGGGGGGGGAGAGATTTGGGGTGCAGAGTAGCAGCAAGGGGGGGTTGAAAGAGTCCAATTTCTCCTTCCTCTCCCCCCCTCCACCCCACAGCCTGATCATTATATGGAGAAGAGAGGGGCGGGGAATTTTGATTTATTTGAGGCGCTCTTTCTCTCTCTCAGCCCTCGTGAGAGTAGGAGCCTCGGGAAGAGGCAAGGGTGGAATTTGAGGGGGGGTTGGCCTATTGATGGCAAGGGGGGGGTTCACACCAGGAATGCAAGCATTTTTTTGTGGAGGGGAGCTGAGCCGAGTGGCAGCCGGCCATCTGTTTCTGGTGGGGCTGGCTTTGATTATTCTGGCTGCTGTGAAACCCACATTCCTTCCTCTTTGTGGAGACTTTTCTCTTGGTAGCAAAAAAATGTATTGGGGGGGTTTGGGGGGGAAGAAGCGTGCAAAATCTGGTTGCGGGAGGGTGGCCGGGTTTAAAGACTTGCCCTTGGCTTCCTCTGAAGTTTTGATGCTAGCCTGGCATTTATTTCGAAGTTCTTCTCCATTGAAGTGAATGGGTCTTAGTTGTGTCACGATGGCTGTACTGAATCAGGCCCAGTGGGTTTGGCGCAGAATCCTGGCCAGCCACATGCTTTCCCTTTAATTTCGAGCCTGCGCTACTTGCAATCTTGTATGCATTTAGTGCACGTTATTTATTTTTATTTTATTTGTATGCTGGGTCTGACTGGGTTTGCCCAGCTACTCTGGGCGGCTCCCAACAGAATATTAAAAACACGACAAAACGTTAAAAACTGCCTTAAACTGCCTTCAGATGTCTCCTAAAAGTCAGATAGTGGTTTATTTCCTTGGCATCTGACAGGAGGGCGTTCCACAGGGCGGGTGCCACCACCGAGAAGGCCCTGTGTCTGGTTCCCTGTAACCTCGCTTCTCGCAGGGAGGGAACCGTCCTAAGGTCCCAGGCTGGGTGTCAGCATTAAAGCACAACTTTTTAAAACAACTTTGCGACCGTGAAAATTACCATTTCGTGCATCTCTCTTCGTAAATATTCATTCTCTGTTTAGTAAATCAATATTACTCATCGCCATCTTCGTATTGTGAAATGTTGCGTTGTTTTTAATGTTGTGAACCGCTCGTGAGATCTATGGGGCCGTAAAGAAATTTAATAAGTAATAAAGCTCCCTAGAATCTGTCACATGTCCCCTGTATATGTGCATGTATATACCGTATTTTCCGGCATATAAGACGACTGGGCGTATAAGACGACCCCCCAACTTTCCCAGTTAAAATAAAGTTTGGGATATACTCGCCATATAAGACTACCCCTCTTCCAACGCACACCAAATAAAATTTTAAAAAAACCAGTCTCCAGTCCAGCTCAGAAATCCGCTCCACTTCCCAGTGGCCGGGGGCTTCTGGGGCCAATTTTCAAGCGTATTTCTAGAGAGCTTGGGGTCCTCTGATTTAATGTGCGGTCGTTTTATCCTTTGGTGGGGAGTTGCTGCCGGAGCTGCTGCTGCTGTAGCCGGCGTATAAGACGACCCCCGACTTTTGAGAAGATTTTCCTGGGTTAAAATGTAGTCTTGTACGCCAGAAAATACAGTATATCTAAATATCTCTATTTATATAGCAAGCTCTGCGCCTGAAGGCTTGCAGTCTTTATGAATATTATTTAAAAACAAACACACACACACGAGAGGAAAGAGAGT
The DNA here is from genome assembly GCF_964106645.2 of Podarcis pityusensis. Taxonomy (NCBI): domain Eukaryota; kingdom Metazoa; phylum Chordata; class Lepidosauria; order Squamata; family Lacertidae; genus Podarcis; species Podarcis pityusensis. Next base: position 3,769,285 of record NC_138043.1, read on the forward strand.
TGGGGAGGGAAGAGGAAACCAAGCAAGCTCAAGGCACCAAACTGCTTCTGTGTTCTTCCTAGGACAGGGAAATGGCGGGGGGGGTGAACCTCTCCTCTCCCCCACTCCCCCTAGCAAACCTCTTCTTTGCCTAGATTTTCCACAGAAGGGAACGCCCAGTTACTGTCCGGGTATTTACTTGGGGTGGGGAACAGAGAGACAAAACCAGGAAGCCCCCCCTCTCATTCATCCTGCGACTGTTCTGCTCGCCTCAAACGGCTGCCCGTCTTCTTTCTGCTAAGAGCAGAAAAATCTGCTTCCTCGAATGTTTGGGGTGGGTCTTACGAAAGATCTGACGCCCTTTCCTGAGATCTGGGTGCAGGGCGGGGGGCTGAAATCTCTCGCTTCCGTTCGTTGAGAGACGGGGGTGTGTGTTTTATTTAATTACTGTTGCTGCGTTCTCCAAAGCAGCGCTCCCCCACAACAAACCTGCGAGGTAGATTAGGCTGGAGGGGGTGCAATTGCGGGGGGTGGGGTTTCAACCCCTGTCTCCCACGGGTTCCCCGCCCTCGATGAATCGCCTGCGAGGTCGGCCGGGCCGAGATAGCCAACGCCTGCCCTGAGGTCACCCGTTCAGCTCCATGGCCAAGTGGGGATCATAGCTGTCAAGCGTCCCTTATTTGGCGGGACAGTCCCTTATCCCAGCGCCATGTCCCGCTGCTGTCCCTTATTGATGATGTCCCTTAAATAAGCTACTGAAGGTAATGGGGCCCTTTCTATGTCCAGCTGTCCTTTGTCAACAACAAATTGTTGCTGTTTTTTTGTGTTGAATATATGCTATATGGTAATTAATGGACCTAATAGGTATTTAAAGCCATTCGCATGCAACAAAATATGTATTTTATCAAAGTAATTGTTGATCCCTTATTTTGGCTGCTGATCCCTTCTTTTCGAGGCTGCTGGTCCCTTATTTTCAAACCTGTAAGTTGACAGCTATGGTCGGGATTCGAACCCAGAACCTAGTAGTAGTAGTAGTATTACCCTGCTGAGAATCTCCTCTTTTACAAGCCTGTGTGGGTTTGCTCGGCCGAAATCATAACCTCTGTGGTGTAGAGCCAGTGTGGTGTAGTGGTTAAGAGCGGTAGTCTCATAATCTGGGGAACCGGGTTCGCGTCTCCGCTCCTCCACATGCAGCTGCTGGGTGACCTTGGGCCAGTCACGCTTCTCTGAAGTCTCTCAGCCCCACTCACCTCACAGAGTGTTTGTTGTGGGGGAGGAAGGGAAAGGAGAATGTTAGCCGCTTTGAGACTCCTGAAGGGGAGTGAAAGGCGGGATATCAAATCCAAACTCTTCTTCTTCTTCTTCCTCTCTTGGGTTGTGTTTTGGTTTTCGGGATGGGCACCGTTTTTGGCGATGTTGTTGGACTACAACTCCCATCATCCCTGAGATCTGGCCTTGCTAGCTAGCTAGGGGCGATGGGAGTTGTAGTTCAACAACACACAGGTTGAGAAAGGCTGGTTTGGACTGAGTAACGCTGTGCTAAATTTCCTGTTCCTCCCTGACGTTGAGTGTTGCTGTTTTTTGTGTGTGTTTATTTGCTTTGCAAAGGGTGGGGTGGTCCAGGAAGTCTGTGGGGCGCCCCTCCAGTGATGCGTGCCACCCTCCTCTCAGGGAGGGCGCCAACCGCCCGCCCGCCCCACCCTCGGAGCGTGGCCGTGGTGCCACCCTCCCAGAGCGGCGGGGAAGCGGGCAAGGCGAGGGTTACCTCGGGCCAAGTTTTCTGAACACGTCGTCAGAGAAAGGAAGAATTCGGTGTACTCTGAGTCATCTCTGGTTTCTGGGAACTGGGGCTCAGCTCTTGAGCTGGATTCAGAGGCAATCAATTTATATTTCTTCCTTCAGAAGGCTTTCTGAATCCTAGCAGGAAAATAATATTTTTTCCCCCCTTTTCAGATGGTTGGCACAGAAGTACGTCTCTATCTCTTTCTTTCTTTCTTTCTTTCTTTCTTTCTTTCTTTCTTTCTCTCTCTCCCGCCCTCAGCCCAAACCCATTGCCATCTCTCTAGAGAACATGGAGTTGGGTTTCTGTGTGTGTGTATCTTTTTCCCACCCACCCAGTTCCCTCCCAGAAGACTGTGCGATTGTGAAACTTGCATCCTCCGGCGAAGATAACCCTCTGAGGTTGTGTCGCAATCACTGTGACTGCAGGTTGTTGTTTTTTTAAAGTTCCCAGCCCCCCTCCTAGCTTGTGGAAAGGCTTATCGGCGGCCTTGACGCGTTTGTCGAGGGCGGCAAGTTCCCTGAGCATGTGCAGAGTGCATTCCCCACCCACCCAGGGCGGGTGTGCAGTTGTGCAACTTCATCCTCCAGAGCAGGTAACAGGTTTTGAGTTTTGATTTCCCCCTCTGCTGTGTTTTGCAGAAAGGTTTGTCTCTGCTTCCAGGGCAGCAGGGTTTCTGAGCTTGCGCAGAGTTTCTTCCCCCCCCCCCTTTGCCTCTGTCGTGAGCCTTTGGAGTGGGCGTTTTGCATGAGATGTGTACGTGTATTTCACGTTACAAGCTGACAAGTTAAGAGACATTTTGACCAGAGTGTGGGCTCAGCCTAGCCGCAGCCGAGTGGTAAATCAGGTGTTTTGCACGTAGAAAGTCCCAGATTCCGATTCCCAGTATCCTACAGGTAGACAAAAATGAGCCAGGTAACAAAACAGCTTCCTGTCTTCCTGGCTCTAAACCAGGAAGTGGCAACAATTCCTTAGAGCGCACGCAGAGTGCCTGGCAACCAGAACCAGACCTATAGAGCTAAGGGATTTAGGGAACTGTATATCCACACTGGAAGGTGCGACCTCAAGCCGTCTTCCTTCCCATTTGTAAAAAAAAGTGGCACCTCTATGAGCCCGCTAACTTTCCTCTTCCCTCCCCAGCGCTCTTTCCTTGCGTGGTACGTATTTTAACGTATTCGTTCGTAGAATTGTAAAGTGCGAAGCATACTGCTAGGTTCCTCTGGTCCAACCCTTTGCAATGCCTCAGACCTGGGTATGCTTCCCCCCCCTTAAAATGCCCCCCCCCAAATTACCTGCATTAGCGCTTTCTCTCTTTTAAACCAGGCCCAGTGAGGTATAAAGTTGGCATGTGAATTGGCCAACCTGGTGTCGTCCTGGGACTCCCAGTTCCCACCCGCCCCCTGCCCCCGGGCCGGGAACTGTAGCGCGAAGCGCCTGGCGGGCGGTGTTGGGCGGGTGTCCTCATCCGTGGTTCCTTTGACCCGTTGTCTCTGATTCCAGGCTGGCAGATCTACGCAGGATCTGGCCCTTTCCTCTGCCTATTTGTGTGTTTCTGTGCCTGCGTGCAGATAATTGGGCCCCTTCCTCCTTTCTCTGTTTCTTTCGTTCTCTCTCTCTTTCCAAAGAAGCGAGCGCCAGGGGAAGATTTTATTTTTAGTCCTGCCAGGCTCCTGTGGCACGGAGGTGGCTGGTACTCAAGGCAGCCTCCGGTTAATGACAGCGAAGGGCGCTCCATCTTCAGCCTGGCCTCTGACGTCAGAGGAAACGCGAGGAGGAGGGCAGAGCGAGAGACGGGCTCTCTTCTGTGGCAGGGGCAGAGTGCCTTAATGGTTGGAGCGCCAAACGGAAAACAGATGGCAGCTTTAAACAAAAAACTGAGGAGGGGGCGTTGAGCCTTAAGGGGGCTCTGAGCTCTGAGTCACGGGTGGGTTTAGTTTTCTCCCAGCTGGAGAGCCCTCCGTTCTTATTTCAAAGAGCTGTGGAACTGGAAGGGGGAACCCCAAAGGCCATCAAGCCCAACCCCTTGCAAGGCAGAAATTTTTTGTTTGTTTGTTTTTTGGCATCAAATGCATGTAGATTCTAAGCTATTTCCCCCCGTACTGGTGCACAATCCCGAATTAATTGGTGTTTGCTTGGCTCATTCCTCCCTGTGCTATACCCTCAGTCGCAGAGTCTGTGAAATGGGTTTGCGATATCCTCTGAGGCTGCAGTGACATAATGTGCGGTCGTTATTTCATTTGTTCTCCTACGGCTTCATGTTGTTGAAATGCTTTCTGGTCAAATTTATGGCCCTTGCGATTTGCGGGGGGGGGGGGGGTGTTGCTTTTGTATTTTTCAACGGCTGGCTTTTGGGGGGGGGCCACAAAATAGGTCTCTGCATTTCTTGACCTCCCACCTTCCCCTGGTGCCTAGTTTCTATAATAAACAGATAATCTGTTTACCTGGGGGGTGGGGTGGGAGGCAGAATAAACCCCCTCCACAAAATTTATCCCCCTTTTTGCCAGGGGGACAGTGTACTTGAAATCCCAGCAGAGGGGCTGCTCACGAATTTACAGCGGTGAGGGGGGCAGAGAAAATTTATCCTTGCAGAAAAGGCTCCCCCAGACCTTTTCTGCTTATGGAAATTGCCATCTGGGCTGGCGTGAGGCTTTTGAGAACAAAGGAGCTCACTCCATTCATCTGGTGGAGCGATATTAATTTTTTTTTGGGGGGGGGGGAGCCTTAAAAAGCATTTTTTTTTCCTGATGGGAAGATTCTCTTCCAGCTGCGTGCGACAGACGCCCCCGCCCCTCCGCTGTTTAATCAAAATCAATAATAAATATTGCTTGCTGCCTATTGCGCGGTGATGGGTGGTTGTTTTTTTATAACCTGGCGGGTGTCCAGCGGTCTTTTGTGCCGCCGGTGGGGGTGGTTGCTGCAGGGAGAGAGACACAGACCGGGAGTCGTGACTTGCGGCCGGCGGATTGGGGGGGTGCGAGGGTGCCTTTGACGGCAGAGGATCCTCTGCGGCTGGGCTGGTTTTGGAATTTCGTGACTGGCACAGGCCGGGGGGGGGGGAGGAATGCCAGACGCCTGGAGATTTGGAGAATGTGGCTTCTCCCCTCTCTGCCCCCCCCCACAGCTCCCCAGACTTGGGGGGGAGCAAAGGCCAAATTTCTAGTCCTGTAGATCTGCCCTGGGTCACCTCAAGCCCTTGTCGGAGGGCACGAGGTTGTCATAGATCAGGGGTCAGCAAACATTTTCAGCAGGGGGCCGGTCCACTGTCCCTCAGGCCTTGTGGGGGGCCGGACTATATTTTGCAAAAAAAAATAATGAACGGATTTCTATGCCCCACAAATAACCCAGAGATGCATTTTAAATAAAAGGACACATTCTACTCGTGTAAAAACACGCTGATTCCCGGACCGTCTGCGGGCTGGATTGAGAAGGCAATTGGGCCGGATCCGGCCCCCGGGCCTTAGTTTGCCTACCCATGTCATAGAGGCAAGCATTTGTTCTGGCCCTGATGGAAGAGACCTTCACACTTGCAGATAGACTACCCTTTTGCATGGCTGTTCCATATACTAGTTCCAAATAATTCGGTTGGAGGGGGGGTTGCTTGTGAGTCGCCTCCCCCTCCCTTGCTTTATTCTTGCTGCAACCCTGGACTGGTATGTTTGAGAGGCTCTGAGCTTCATGGCTGTGGGGTGGGGTCTGAGTTCGAAATCTCCCTTCCAGAGGCACCATGGGGGTCATCTGGTCCAACTCCCCTGCAATGCAGGAGACAGAGCCCCCCCCCCCCCAAAAAGATACCTGGGTTTCAGTGCAAGCAGTATTTCCGCATACCCTTCTTGTGGCAGTGAGTTCCGTAGGGTAATTACCAGAACAGGCGTGTTTTGCCCTCTTCTGTTTTGCCCCACATCCCTGGTAGCAATGTGGCGCATTGCGGCGACCAGGAAACCCAGTCTCTGCCCTCGAGGCGCTTACAGTCTTGGGTTCCGGCTGCGAATGAAGGCAGGAAGAGTGACGGAGGACTTACGTCTGCAATCTTCGCTTCCCTGGGGATAAGAATGCTTACTCTAGCTCGCGGGGCTGCACTCTGCACATGCTCAGGAACCCCTTGACATCACCATTCCTGGGTATTTCAGCCACTTCCACCCCAGTGTTGGCGAAGAGAGTAGAGAAACAGTTACCAGGTCTGAATATGCATGGTTTGTTAAATCAATGTATATTTTTTTAACAAACTGGCAGTTTTTTTGCTTGATGCTTTCGAAATGTGTTTTGTTTACGGCGCTGTTCCTGCAGAAGAAAGCAGCGTTGAGGTCCGTCCCACTTCTTCCGTGTTTAGATGCCTTCTAACCTTTCGAAAATAATAATAATTTGCGTGCTAGAGGCGGTTTCAGGTCTGCTTCCTGCAGGTAGCAGCCCTCTAAACCTCACTCTGCTCAACTTCCCGGCTGTCCGAAACTCAACTTCGCTGCTTTGCGCCCACTGCCTGCATCCGGCCCCCTTCAGTTCCCACGAGTTTCTCAGAAACTTCGAAGCCGGGGGGGGGGGTGTTGTCTTCCGTTTCTTCTGTGTGTGTAGATGGGGCACGCACAGTTGTGGGGAGGTCTAGGGTGTCTAGAGGATCCCAGCAGGTGCTGGGGGGGGGGTTGGAGTCGATCAGGGTCACGGATGACGCAAAGAGCATTTTTTGGGTGCGCTTAGATTTTTATTATGGGACGCGTGTGGCGCTGTGGGTTAAACCACAGAGCCTAGGGCTTGCCGATCAGAAGGTCGGTGGTTCGAATCCCCGCGACGGGGTGAGCTCTCGTTGCTCGGTCCCTGCTCCTTCCAACCTAGCAGTTCGAAAGCACGGCAAAGTGCAAGTAGATAAATAGGTACTGCTCCGGCGGGAAGGTAAACGGCATTTCCGTGCGCTGCTCTGGTTCGCCAGAAGCGGCTTAGTCCTGCTGGCCACATGACCCAGAAGCTGTACGCCGGCTCCCTCGGCCAGTAAAACGAGATGAGCGCCGCAACCCCAGAGTCGGCCACGACTGGACCTAATGGTCAGGGGTCCCTTTACCCTTACCTAGATTTTTATTACTTTTCTCTCTCCCTTTTGCTGACATTTCTGCAGCAGCAAGAAAGGAGAATTCCTCTCCTTCTGTGTGCATTGCAAAAATTTTCGGAAGCGTCGGTTGAACAACTCCTAGGCAGCAAGAAAAACAGAAGGGAAACTCTGTTCCTAAAACCTCCACTGCCTTTGCAGGAGGAATAAACTCCACAAATCTCTAAGGCAGGAGTCAGCAAACTTTTTTCCAAATCAAATATCCTTTATTTGGCATAGCAAAGCACACATTATCAAACAGACACAGCAAACTTTTTCAGCAGGGGGCCGGTCCACTGTCCCTCAGACCTTGTGGGGGGCCGGACTATATTTTGAAGGGTGGGGGAATGAACAAATTCCTATGCCCCACAAATAACCCAGAGATGCATTTTAAATAAAAGCACACATTCTGCTCATGTAAAAACACCAGGCAGGCCTCACAAATAACCCAGACATGCATTTTAAATAAAAGCACACATTCTACTCGTGTAAAAACACGCTGATTCCCGGACTGTCCGCGGGCCGGATTGAGAAGGCGATTGGGCCGGATCCGGCCCCTGGGCCTTAGTTTGCCTACCCATGCCCTAAGGCATTTTTGGAAAGGGACGCTGCGGCTCATCTAGCCCAACCCACCTGCAACGCGAGAACCTTTTGCCCCACGTTGGACTCGAACCCAGAACTCTGGAATTAGAAGCGTCTCGTGGTTTTAAAAACCCACCCACTTCGCGGCTGCTTTGCAGACCCTTATCTCAGTGGCAGCATGGAAGGGAGGAAAAACCAGATTATTATTCAGTTTGCTTCTCATACCCTTTACCTTCTTAAATTGGCGAGGACGAAATGTCTAGTTATGCTCTTTTAAAAGACTCCTCCCTAGACCAGCGAACCCCACCTGCTTAAGCAAATATTTACTGCTGTCTCCCCACACCCTCCCCTCCCGGGGACCAGGGCTTGTTCTGGGACTTCCCCACCCAAATCCCGGCAGATTGCACAGGTGTGTCGGGTATTATGGTCTGCCCACGGTGGTGATTGACTGCGGTGAGGTGGAAAATGGGCAGTGGGGGCCTGTGTTTTGAGAAACCCGGCCCTCCAATCTGCTGGCTTTCTCCACCACCCCAATGGAGCGTCAGCCCCCAGCAGGCAGAAATCTGTCAGGTGCAGCTCCTCCCAAACTCGGAATGACCGGCGGCAGAGCTGCACCTGTTGAACAGGCTGCCTGCCACGGGACCCAGTCTTTGAACTGTGAGTGGTGGGGTTTCGGCGTGAGGACTGTGCTCTCATCCTCCGCTGGAAACCTGGGCCAAGGGGAAACTGTTCCTAGGTTGCTGTTTTTGTAAGGACTGGAGGAGGCAAAATAATAATAATAATAATAATAATAATAATAATAATAATAATATATTTTTAAAAATTAGTTGTATCCCGCCCCCCCCCGACCGAGGCCAGGCTCAGAACAGCTAACATCATAAAAACAACACAATACGCATAAAAACAGACCCCGTATTTTTTATTATAATTACCGTATTTTTTGCTCCATAAGACTCACCCTTTCCCTCCTAAAAAGTAAGGGGAAATGTGTGTGCGTCTTATGGAGCGAATGCAGGCTGCACAGCTATCCCAGAAGCCAGAACAGCAAGAGGGATTGCTGCTTTCGCTGCGCAGCGATCCCTCTTGCTGTTCTGGCGTCTGAGATTAAGGATATTTTTTTTCTTGTTTTCCTCCTCCAAAAACTAGGTGCGTCTTGTGGTCTGGGGCGTCTTATAGAGCAAAAAATACGGTAGTTAAAAAGTAAGACTGTAGCTGTGAGCTGCCTCTGAAACCAGGCTTTTCCAGGTAGCTGCTCACCTATGGCGAGTCGGGCTGTGTCTCCAGGCGACTATGCAGAAGTTTTTTTAAAAATTCTCTCCTGTTCCTCGTTTGGAGAATTCGGAGTATGCGGGGAGAGAGAGCAGGGAACCAGCAAAAACAGACTCTGAATCCTGAACCCGTTTCCGTTTTGAGGTTTGCAGCCCTGAGGTCTAGCAACTTGATTTTCATTCGCTCCCCAAGTAAATTTGTTATCGGACGCTGCTCTGGGACTGAATGTGAGGAGCGTATCGAAATCCATTAATCCACTACATATGTTTGGAAGCCGGGTTGCTTTTTGTCTGTTCGCTACGGATCTGGGCACTTTTTGAGATATCGTAGATGTGAGTTTTCACAACTGCTCAAGGAGTTTTGTCCATTTGCATGCAGCTGGGGACCATTTCGACTCAAGAAAGCGGGACGAACCTTTAGAAACGGCTCGATTTTGACCCCACAATCTCAAAAGGGGCTGGTTTTGACCACTGATTCCAAAACTGCATGGAATCTGACGACTTGATATCAAAACAGCACTGATTTTAACCTTGTGGCTTCCAAACTGTGGTTATTTTGGCCACTTGGCCCTATAACTGTGCCAATTTTGACCCCTTGATGTCAGGGTGGATTTGAGTTAAATCTAATCGATTTAAATCAGGATTTAAATCCCTAGTCAGTAAGACTTGATTCTAATCACTAGTCAGTAGGACAATTTAAATCTCTTTTTTAACACAAAGACTCATTCTTGCTGGCAAAATCTTAATTTTTACAACCAGATGAAGGTTTCATTTTTGGAATAAAAAAATTTCAGAGTAGTTTTTACAGTTACATCAAAAATGACTGATTTGGTTATACTATTAGAAATACATAGGTTATTATGAAATTATTGTGCAGTTTAATAAGTTAACTGTTTGTATTTGGACAGCTTTTCTGCTGTACTTTATAGGAAGGAGAAAAATAATCATTTCCTTAATAACAATTGAAACAATTTATTTAACCAAAGCGGTAACATTATAGCTATGTATCCATGTTTGTTAAGTGATGTGGTTAAATGGGTTTAAAAAGCAACAAGAAGCAAACTTGGACTGAGTTTTAGCACACATGAAAAAGTTAAAACGTTTCCTGATGTCGAAACAAAATTAAAAAATTCCTTCCTGTAGCACCTTAAGAGAGCAACTACCGTATTTTTCGCTCTATAGGACGCACTTTTTCCCCTCCAAAAATGAAGGGGAAATGTGTGTGCGTCCTATGGAGCGAATGCAGGCTTTCCCGGGCTTTTTGCAGCTCCGCGCCACCCTCCCGATCCCGGCGCGAAGCTGCGCGGGGCTCCGGAGGGTGGCGCGGAGCTGCCTGCGCCCCAGGGCTTCCTGCAGCTCCGCGCCACCCTCCCGACCCCCGCGCGAAGCTGCGCGGGGCTCCAGAGGGTAGCGCGGAGCTGCCTGAGCTCCAGGGCTTTTTGCAGCTCCGCGCCATCCTCCAGACGCCCGCGCGAAGCTGCGCGGGGCTCCGGAGGGTGGCGCGGAGCTGCCTGCGCCCCAGGGCTTTTTGCAGCTCCGCGCCACCCTCCCGATCCCGGCGAGAAGCTGCGCGGGGCTCCGGAGGGTGGCGCGGAGCTGCCTGCGCCCCAGGGCTTCCTGCAGCTCCGCGCCACCCTCCAGACCCCCGCGCGAAGTCGCGCGGGGCTCCGGAGGGTGGCGCAGAGCTGCCTGCGCCCCAGGGCTTTTTGCAGCTCCGCGCCACCCTCCCGACGCCCGCGCGAAGCTGCGCGGGGCTCCAGAGGGTAGCGCGGAGCTGCCTGAGCTCCAGGGCTTTTTGCAGCTCCGCGCCACCCTCCCGATCCTGGCGTGAAGCCGCGCGGGGCTCGGGAGGGTGGCGCGGAGCTGCCTGCATTCCGAAGCCTGGTGCGCACTGAAGAGCGCGTCCGGGCTTCGCGCACCTCTCCACAAGCCTGGGGAGACCGGCTCGGTTCCCTAGGCTTGCGGATAGCAGGCTGTTCTGGGGGCTGGGGTCGGGGGAAGCTCGGGCTTCCCCCGCGCCTGCCCCGTGCCTGGGGAGGGAATTTTTTTTCTTTATTCCCCCCCCCAAAAAATAGGTACCTTGAACGCACCTTGTTTTAGAGGGAGAGAACAAGAAAAAAAATTTTTTCCCTGTTCTCCCCCTCCTATGATCCGGTGCGTCCTATGGTCCGGTGCGTCCAATGGTGCGAAAAATACGGTAAGTTTGTTACTGGTATGAGCTTTCATGTGCATGTACACTTCTTCAGATACAATGAAACAGAAGTCACCAGTCTGAAGTTTGAAGAATTATGCATGCACACGAAAACTCATACCAATAACAAAACTTAGTTGCTCTCCAAGGTGCTACAGGAAGGAATTTTTTAATTTTGTTTCAAATATGGCAAACCGACGCGGCTATCTACCTGTAACATTTCCTGATGAATAGCCTTTGGAGTATAACGTAACTTAAACAGAAAACTATCTTTAGAAGAAGAAAAAAAATCCCCCAAAAGCATTTTATTTTAGAAATCTGACTGAAATAAAAAAAAAATCTGATTTAAATTTTAAAAATCCTATTTCTTTTGAGTTTTACCCACCCTGCTTGTATGGAGGTGGTTGGAGGATAGATGCGGCTAACAGATTGAGGTTGAATCCTGACAAGACAGAAGTACTGTTTTGGGGGGACAGGGGGCGGGCGGGTGTGGAGGACTCCCTGGTCCTGAATGGGGTAACTGTGCCCCTGAAGGACCAGGTGCGCAGCCTGGGAGTCATTCTGGACTCACAGCTGTTCATGGAGGCGCAGGTTAATTCTTTGTCCAGGGCAGCTCCACCTGGTACGCAGGATGAGACCCTCCCTGCCTGCAAACTGCCTCGCCCGAGTGGTGCATGCTCTGGTTATCTCCCGCTTGGACTACTGCCATGCGCTCTATGTGGGGCTGCCTTTGAAGGTGACCCGGAAACTACAACTAATCCAGAATGCGGCAGCTAGACTGGTGACTGGGAGCGGCCGCCAAGACCACATAACACCAGTCCTGAAAGACCTACATTGGCTCCCAGTAGTTTCCGAGCACAATTCAAAGTGTTGGTGCTGACCTTTAAAGCCCTAAATGTCCCAGTATCCCTGAAGGAGCATCTCCACCCCCATCGTTCTGCCCGGACACTGAGGTCCAGCTCCGAGGGCCTTCTGGCGGTTCCCTCCCTGCGAGAAGCAAAGCTACAGGGAACCAGGGAGAGGGCCTTCTCGGTGGTGGTGCCCTCCCTGTGGAACGCCCTCATGTCAGATGTCAAAGAGAAAAAGAACTACCAAACTTTTAGAAGACATCTGAAGGCAGCCCTGTTTAGGGAAGCTTTTAACGTTTAATAGGTTATTGTATTTTGTATTACATTGGTACCTCGGGTTAAGTACTTAATTCGTTCCAGAGGTCCGTTCTTAACCTGAAACTGTTCTTAACGTGAAGCACCACTTTAGCTAATGGGGCCTCCTGCTGCTGCCGCACCACCGGAGCACGATTTCTGTTTTCATCCTGAAGCAAAGTTCTTAACCTGAAGCACTATTTCTGGGTTAGCGGAGTCTGTAACCTGAAGCATATGTAACCCGAGGTACCACTGTACCAAACTTTTAGAAGACACCTGAAGGCAGCCCTGTTTAGGGAAGCTTTTCATGTTTAATAGGTTATTGTATTTTAGTGTTTTGTTGGAAGCCGCCCAGAGTGGCTGGGGAAACCCAGCCAGATGGGCAGGGTATAAATAATAAATTCTTATTCTTATTCTTATTCCTTTTCAACGAAGTGCTTGTGGGTTTTTTCCTCCCCTTTCTGCGAATTCCGAGATGTGAAAATGAATCTGGTTTGTTTTGATTTTGATACCTGCCTCCTTTCCGCCTCCGCCTCTCACTTCCTCCTCTTCTTCCCTCCCCAGGTAAACGACTTCCTGTCTGGAAGATCCCCTCTCACCTTGGCCCTCCGCGTCGGGGACCATATGATGTTCGTTCAGCTGCAACTGGCGGCCCAGCAGAACAGCGGACAGCTTCAGCACCGCCACCTCATCGCCAGCCGCGGCGAACCCCCGGCCACTGCGCCCCCAGCCGGTCCCGACTGCCCCGCTCTCCACGGGGGCGGCCACGCCCCCCACTTCGCCCGGGTCCCCACCCCGCCCGCTTGCCAGGAAAGCCCCACCTCCCCGCCGCAGGCCCCGCCCACGTACTGTAGCTCCGCCCACCCGACGCCCGTCACCGCCGGCATGTTCCGCTCGCACGGGGCCCAGGCGAGCAGCGGCGCGGGGAGCGCCTCATCGTGTTCGGAGGTGAGTCGTCGTCTCGTCCGCGCCTAGTCCAAGCCAGCAGGAGACTCGAACCCAGAACCTGAGCATCGTGTCTGAGCTATTGCAATGGGGGATTGTTTTGGGGAAATAAGGTTCTCACGGTCAGGGCCCTGATGGGGTCTTATCATCCATCGCCACAGGAAGAAACACCGTATTTTTCGCCCTATAAGATGCACCAGACCGCAAGACGCACCTAGTTTTTGGAGGAGGAAAGCAAGAAAAAAAATATTCTGAATCCCAGAAGCCAGAACAGCAAGGGGGATCGCTGCGCAATGAAAGCAGCAATCCCTCTTGCTGTTCTGGCTTCTGGGATAGCTGCACAGCCTGCATTCGCTCCATAAGACGCACACACATTTCCCCTTACTTTTTAGGAGGGGAAAAAGTGAGTCTTATAGAGCAAAAAATACGGTAGATAGGGAGCTCCTTTATACAGACCACTAGTCCTTCTGCTTCTGTATGGTCTACACTGATTCGCAGCGACTCTCCAGGGATGTTCTTGGCCCTATCTGCAGAGGAGTAAACATTGGGAGGGGGCCTTCTATATGTAGGGCAGGTGTCCGGCCACCGAGCTGTGGCCCGTCACCATTTAGGGCCAGAAATCTGCCGCACGCCAAGTCAGAGCGTTGGTCCATCTCATTCAATAATGTCTGCACGGACTAGCAGCAGCTATAATAAATAATACAGTGGTGCCTCGCAAGACGAAATTAATCCGTTCCGCAAGTCTCTTCGTCTTGCGGTTTTTTCGTCTTGCGAAGCACAGCTATTAGCGCCTTAGCGGCTATTAGCGGCTTAGCGGCTATTAACGGCTTAGTGGCTTCAAGAAAAAGGAAACAAACTTGCAAGAACTCGCAAGACATTTCGTCTTGCGAAGCAAGCCCATAGGGAAATTCGTCTTGCGGAACGACTCAAAAAACGGAAAACTCTTTCGTCTTGCGAGGCACCACTGTAATAATAAATTTTATTTATATCCCACCCTCCCCAGCCGAAGCCGGGCTCAGGGCGGCTAACAACAATAAAACAGTACAACAGTACAACACAACACTCTAAAATCATTCCTTATAAAATTAATTCAAATTAAACCACTGGCAACCATTGGGCCAGAGCTCCGCGAAGAGGGAGGGAATCAGGTTGTGCCCTGGCCAAAGGCCTGGTGGAACAGCTCTGTCTTGCAGGCCCTGTGGAAAGATGTCAAGTCCCGCAGGGCCCTAGTCTCTTGTGACAGAGTGTTCCACCAGATCGGAGCCATGGCCGAAAAAGCCCTGGCTCTAGTTGAGGCCAGCCTAACTTCTCTATGGCCTGGGACCTTCAAGATGTTTTTATTTGAAGACCGTAAGTTTCTCTGTGGGGCATACCAGGAGAGGCGGTCCCGTAGGTACGAGGGTCCTAGGACGTATAGGGCTTTAAAGGTTAAAACCAGCACCTTAAACCTGATCCTGTACTCCACCGGGAGCCAGTGCAGCTGGTATAGTACCGGACGAATGTGATCTCGCAGCGAAGACCCCATAAGGAGTCTCGCCGCGGCATTCTGCACCCGCTGGAGTTTCTGGGTCAGTCTCAAGGGCAGCCCCACGTAGAGCGAGTTACAATAATCCAGTCTGGAGGTGACCGTCGCGTGGATCACAGTGGCTAGGTCAGGGCGAGAGAGATAAGGAGCCAACTGCTTAGCTTGGCGGAGATGGAAAAATGCCGCCATCGGGGGGGGGGGGGTTAGATCAAAGGCAGTTCCCAGATGTCCCTGGAGATTGAACTTTCATTCAGAGCAAATACTCTCCCATTTGAACCCACAGCTTCTCTTGCCCTGGCACCAGAAAACCACAATTTTGGCCTTAATTCAAATTAGACTTTCGGGGGGGGGGTAAGAAAAAGCCTTTTCTGAATATGGTTTGAGGCAGGAATTCGCATCTCTATTCAGGAGGTTTCTAAGCAGAAGTTGGGCGGACATCCGTCAGGAATTCGTTGCCTGTGATTCTGGGGTTGGACTAGATGACCGCGGGGTGTCCTTTCTGATTCTTCGCACAGACTTCAGTTTTTCCCCCTGCCCTCCTTTCACAGGTCGATTGCGCCACGCGGAGCAAACCTTCACCCAGCGCCAGCCCCGTTCAGCCTTCCCGACCCCGCAAACCCGGCGCTGTGATCGAAAGCTTCGTGAACCACGCTCCGGGTGTTTTTTCGGGGACGTTTTCTGGTAAGTCTTCGTTGACCCTTAACTTCTCTTCCTCCGACCCCTCCGCCTTTCGTGGGAACAAAATACGGCTTCGTGTTGCGGTGTGTGTGCAAGCTTCAGGAACATCACAGGGCGCTTTTGCTGGCTGAAGAAGAGCCCTGTGGAGCCCTGAAGCTGGCGCAGGTCCATGTGCCATTTTTACAATCGAAAATGGACCCGAACGAACTGTGGGAGCCAACTGATGGGTTTCTGTACAAAGCAGATCTGAATCTGATCTGTGCTGGTTTTTGATAAGAGAAAACCAAGTGAATTTGCAGCTCAACATTTCTAAAAAATTGTATCTGTTTGCCTGGAGCCTTCAATATACACCTTTAGGCACCAGACAAAAATGTTCCCTTTTAACCAGGCCTTTGGTTAATCTGAATTACATCCTATGCCCTTCCAAAATGTGGTTTTTTTCCAGTGGGGGTGGGGGCTATTGGGTGGTTGTTTTTATTCTTATTAGTTATTTTATGGTTTTATATCTTGAATTTATTAACTGCCCTGAGATCCCTGGGTATAGGGCGGTATATAAATTCAAATTATTATTATTATTATTATTATTATTATTATTTATTTATTTATTATTAAATGGGCTTGTTGGTTGCGGTTTGGGAAATCTGTGACACTCCAGCCCCTTCAAAGTATGTTGCAGGACTCTGATAATATCCACTAGTGGTTAGGGATAAATTGGGGTTCTATTCTAGACTTATTCAACTTTTGGTCCCTCAAATGTTGTTGGCTAAATCTCTCACCATGCCTAACCACTGCTTGGGGGTCATGGGGTTTGTAGTTTGGAGAGCCAGGGTTGGAATACTCTCTTGTCGTCCGGCAACATTGAAGAGGGGGTTTTTAATCAGAGGTTGGGACGGCCACCTGCCAGGAAGTACCTATTTTTCGCTCTATAAGACGCACCAGACCACAAGACGCAGCTAGTTTTTGGAGGAGGAAAACAAGAAAAAAAATATTCTGAATCTCAGAAGCCAGAACAGCAAGAGGGATCGCTGCAGAGCGAAAGCAGCAACCCCGCTTGCTGTTCTGGCTTCTGGGATAGCTGCGCAGCCTGCATTCGCTCCATAAGACGCATACACATTTCCCCTTACTTTTTAGGAGGGAAAAAGTGAGTCTTATAGAGCAAAAAATACGGTATTTCGCTGTGATCCCCAATTTTCAGGGGGTTGGACTGGATTCTGTTGATTCGAAGAGGTACCCCAGCCAAGCTGCTTTTAAAAAAAGCAAAAAACCAAAGAGAACACTGGAGAGTTTCCTCCCTGGCCCAGATTATTGCCACTTCCTCTTCTCATGTGGACTAGAAACCTGCCCTTCAAAAGCTTTAACATTCACCCTAAGCAAGCGTGGGAAAGGGAAGTTAACAAGACTCTTTTCTGACAGTCTCCCTCTGCAGGTGGCGGCCTCTCCTTCTTCCTTAGAGGCTTTTTGGGAAGTTGAGATCCCTGCGTTGCCGGGGTTGGACTGGATGACCTTTGGGGTGTCCCTGCCCACTCTATAATTCCAAATTTTCCCTCCGCACCCGACCACAAACACAAATTCTGGGGGAGAGGGAGGAAAAACCAGCCAAGCAACTTCATGTGTTTAGATTGTGAATCGATAACCTTGAGGGCTAGCGACTTGACTTTGCTTCTCTCTCGCAGGCACTTTGCACCCGAATTGCCAGGACAGCAGCGGGCGCCCCCGGCGGGACATCGGCACCATCTTGCAGATCCTCAACGACCTGTTGAGCGCCACGCGGCACTACCAGGGCATGCCCCAGTCCCTGACGCAGCTGCGGTGCCAGACTCAGTGCTCGCTTTCCTCGACTTCTTCGTCGCCGTCGCCGCCCCAATCCCCGGATCTCGCCAGCAACACTACCTCAGAGAAAATCGCAGCAGCTGCTAGCCAGTCCTTACACTTGGGCGCCCCCTGTGCCAGCCAAGTGGCAGCGTCTAAGCCTTCCGGTGAGTCCTGCCTCTGAAAAAGAGTCCAGAATGTGGCTTGGGTCATGAGGTCTAGTAACTTGCTTTGCTGTTGGTCTGTAAGGAAGCTGCCGCTTTCTGCATGCAGAGGGCCCGAGTTCGAAAGCCGGCCTCTCTGGGTAGTAGGGCTCTGTCTGAAACCCCTGCCGGCCAGCACTGTGCTAAATCAAGCGATGCACAGAATAAGCCCAAGTCCCAAATTTGGAACAGTGAGGGCTAGCATCTTGACTTTTGTGGCTTTTGTGACTTTTGCGTTGTACGTGGATATATTTAGGCAGTGCCATAGCCCCAAGGAGCTTTCCTCGCACAAGGTCCCGGGTTCAGTTCTCCCCTGGAGCGCTGCTGCCGATCAGTGCAGGTGGTATTGAATTAGATGGGCGCGATATCGGGCGCGTTCCTTTTTGCTCCTTTTCCCCATTCCTCCCTTCTTAAAAGGGGACGCAGGTGGCGCTGTGGGTTAAACCACAGAGCCTAGGGCTTGCCAATCAGAAGGTCGGTGGTTCGAATCCCCGTGACGGGGTGAGCTCACGTTGCTCGGTCCCTGCTCCTGCCAACCTAGCAGTTCGAAAGCACATCAGCACAAGTAGATAAATAGGTACTGCTCTGGTGGGAAGATAAATGGCGTTTCCGTGCGCTGCTCTGGTTCGCCAGAAGCGGCTTAGTCCTGCTGGCCACATGACCCGGAAGCTGTATGCCGGCTCCCTCGGCCAATAAAGCGAGATGAGCGCTGCAACCCCAGAGTCGTCCGCAACTGGACCTAATGGTCAGGGGTCCCTTTACCTTTTCCCCTTCTTAAAATAGGGAGATGCCGCCTTGTAGGACCTCTTAACGTCTGTGTGCAAATGGGGCGCAGCAAAAGGAAAGGACTTGATATTTTATTTTATTTTCTCTCCCCCACTTCCCCCCCCCCCAAGTGATAAGTTATCCGTGCTGAGCACGGTGGGGTGTTTTGTGTTACATGCAGAAACTCTCCCTGCAGAGTAAGTCTGGATGTCGGGGGGGGGGAGAGAGAGCGAGGAAGAGAAAGATGTACTCTTGATTTTCTGTTTGGCTTGGATATTCTCGGTCAGGGTGACCCTGTTTGTTACCAAGGATGAACCGAACCGCTTCTGTCTGGATGCTAATAGATGATATCAATCCCTTCTGCAAACCCTTCCAGTTTTAGCCTCTTCCGTTCAGTTTTCGTGGGTGCAGTTTGCATACTCTCTTGCCTAAAATCCCCCCCAAAACGGCTTTTTCTCCTGCATGCTTTTAATGGGCCACTTTGCATCCACAACCCGTTCTTCGCAGTTCGGATCGGCTAAATTGGGGGGTTCCCTTCCCTCTGCCAAAAGCGAGAATCTCCATTTGCGCTTCTGTTCAGTTATGTGTCCTCTTTACTCCCAAGGTCTCTGCCCCCAGGCGCTTACAGATTAAAGCAGATTTAAACCACTCCAGAGGTTTTGAGAAGCACCCCCCCTTGCCCCCTTCCTCCGTTCGCTGATGGGAGCTGTAGTTCGAAGCGTTCAGAGGGCGCCGGGCTGTGGAATTCTGGGGGAAAGTACGTGAATGACTTTTGAGCAATCCTATCCTACTTATCTAACGCGGGTGGCGCTGTGGGTTAAACCACAGAGCCTAGGACTTGCTGGTCAGAAGGTTGGCGGTTCAAATCCCCGCGACGGGGTGAGCTCCCATTGCTCGGTCCCTGCTCCTGCCAACCTAGCAATTCGAAAGCACGTCAAGTGCAAGTAGATAAATAGGTACCGTTCCGGCGGGAAGGTAAACGGCATTTCCGTGCGCTGTTCTGGTTTGCCAGAAGCGGCTTAGTCCTGCTGGCCACATGACCCAGAAGCTGTACGCCGGTTCCCTCGGCCAATAAAGCGAGATGAGCGCCGCAACCCCAGAGTCAGTCACGACTGGACCTAATGGTCAGGGGGTCCTTTTTCTCCTACTTATCTAAGTCCCATTGGATTGAATGAGTTATTTTGCAGCCGAGAAACACATAGGGAATGCCCTGTGAGCTCATAGTTTCATTAGGGGGAATCGTAGGATTGTAGAGTTGGAAAGGGACCCCCAGAGTCATCTAGTCCAACCCCCTGAAATGCGGGAACCTGTCTTGCCCGACGTGGCTTTCAAAACCACGACCCTGAGGTTAAAAATCCCATGCCATCCAAAACCCAATTTAAGGATTAAACTTGACCAAATGTTGCACGAGGACCCCGTAGAACAGGCACCCCCAAACTCGCCCCTCCAGATGTTTTGGGACTACAACACCCATCATCCATGGCTAACAGGTCATGGATGATGGGAATTGTAGTCCCAAAACATCTGGAGATGCGAGTTTGGGGGTGCCGGCAGTAGAAGAACATCTGGATTTGTTCTCCAGAGGTGCTGGGACCCCAGCACAATAGTGGCGTTTACACGGTCCTTCCTCGCCACTCATTCCATCCCACACAACAACTGTGCAAGGAAGATTAGGCCGAGAGGCAGTGCAACCAGCACCAGTCCTGTGAGCTTCATGGGCAAATAGGGCGCGATTCGAACCCCAGTCTCTGCCAGGTTCTAGTCCGACATTTTAGCCGCTGGACGACCGTTACCGCGAGGAACTATGGAACTCCCTGCTGCAGGAGAGCTGTTGAAATTGACATCCTACTCCTTCCGGTGGGTCTACTCTTGAGTAAAACCCACTTGGCCCACCCTCCTTTTGTGTGCTGTCGATTCTATCCTCGGTTGGTAGAGCAGGGCTGCGAGTTCGAATTCCGCCTTGGGCGAACGTTTCCCGCATCGCAAGGGGGTTGGGCTGGATGACCTTCAGGGTTCCCACGGACATTGGCACCTTTCCTCTTATCCGCGTTGTTTTGCAAGCCCCGTGGGGCCGAGTTAGTAGATTAACGAAGTGGGGGGGCGGGCGATAGCTCCCTCTATCTTTTTTCTTTCTCTCTCTTCCTGCTTTCACGCCTCTTCCTCTCTGCACCCCCGTAGGCTGTGTGTGGCAAAGGCCCCCGTCCCAAAAATAGCAAGGCGAGCTGGCGGGGGCGCAGCAGAAAAACCGACACGGTTCCTGCTTTCCTTTCTCCTCCTCGGCGGCCCGCTCCCCCCCTCCTCGCCGCCACCGTCTCTCTGAGGCTCCTCTCTCGCGTCTTCTGCGGGAAAGAGGTTGACAGTTCCCTGTCTGGCAGCCAAGTTCTGGCAAGGCGGCGTTCCAGGCTGGGAGGACACGGGTGGCTCTGCCTCATCCACCCCCCCCCCCAAAAAATCTGGCCATAACCTTCGAATTCCCTTCCCTGCTCCTCCTGCCTCTCTCTGTGTCTCCACCAAATTTGGGTTATTTAAACAAAAAACAACAACTATTGGGTTTGCGATTTTCCTTGCTGCGAGAATTGCGGGTGGGAGACGAGTGTGGGGTTTTTTCCTCCTCTCTCTCTCACCTGCCCTGCTCCCCTCCTGGACTTTTGGACCAGGCCGTGCTGGATTTGAACCCGCTTCCACTTGGGTTGATCTTCACCCAGCCAGGCTACAGGAACGAAAGGGAACGCAGATAAGCCTCGGCCGTAAGCGGTAGCTGCGAGGCTGTTCTTGCTGCCCTCAAGTCCTTAGTCCTCATTGAGGCCAGAGATGGCTCCAGGTTTAGAGACTCTGTACGAAAACACAAATTTGATGGGACCTGGAAACACCTCGCAAGAATCACTTTTCCCCTAGGGGACCTCGGACAGCCACCCCACACCCTCCAGAAACCTTCAACTCCCCTCCTCCTCTTCCTTCCCCTCCTCGCACGCTGCCCTATATCCGTCGCAGAGTGGGCGCCCCCCCAATCTGCACCCCCTGCAAAAAGACTGGCACCTTGCGACGTGTCTGTAGTTTTTTACGCTTGTGCATGAATCGTGAGTTCTGTGCATCTTTCGGATTCCACCTTCCGAACCTCTTCCTTGCTTGCTGGCTGGCCCCGCTCCACTGCCTATCTCCAGAGTAATTTTCTCGTCCTCTCCCCCAATCCAGCCACTTTCCTTTCTGTTTCTTTGGGAGGGGAGTTGGGTGGAAACTGGGTTTTTTTTGGGGGGTGGCGTGGCTGTCAGAACGTACCGAACTGTGTCAAGCGTGGCTTTGCACCCAATTTCTGTGCGCGCACCTGCGGGTTGGCGGTTGTGTTCGTCAAGAGGGCGAGGGAGGGAGCAAGCCCCCCCTCCGTTTCCTAGATTCTTTTTTATTTTTTCCTCCTCGCTGCTTGAAAACAGGTCACCTTCCTTTCTTGCCCCTGTTTCTGAACCATAAAAGGTTTTGACGGCTGGTGTGTTGTTAGCCTTGGTGGGGCTGCATTGTGGGGGGCAGCCGCCAGTTGCCGACCAAAAACACGGAAGGAAGTGGGGCGACAAAAGAGCAGCCGTGCAGTTTTTTTGGGGGGGGGGACGTCCCATTTAAATGGGAAACCCTAGCTAGTTTGCAGATGGTTTTTGTCCCAGAGAGATCACCCTGATGAAAGCATTTTTGCATGTTCTCTAGTAAGATAAAGGTAAAGGTACCCCTGACCGTTAGGTCCAGTCGTGGCCAACTCTGGGGTTGTGGCGCTCATCTTGCTTTACTGGCCGAGGGAGCCGGCGTACAGCTTCCGGGTCATGTGGCCAGCAGGACTAAGCCGCTTCTGGCGAACCAGAGCAGGACACGGAAACGCCATTTACCCTTCCCACCAGAGCGGTACCTATTTATCTACTTGCACTTTGACGTGCTTTCGAACTGCTAGGTTGGCAGGAGCAGGGACCGAGCAACGGGAGCTCACCCCGTTGTTACGGGGATTCAAACCGCCGACCTTCTGATCGTCAAGTCCTAGGCTCTGTGGTTTAACCCACAGCGCCACCCGCGTCCCTTGTTCTCTAGTAGGACCGTAGAATTGTAGACTTGCAATGGGACCCCCAGAGTAATCTAGTCTAACCCTCTGGAATGCAGGAATCTCTCCCAACGTGGGGCTCAAACTCCCACAGTCCTGAGATTTAAGTCTCATGCTCTACCTACTGAGCCATGGGTAGGCAAACTAAGGCCCGGGGGCCGGATGCGGCCCAATCGCCTTCTAAATCCTGCCCGTGGACAGTCCAGAATTCAGCGTGTTTTTAGATGAGTAGAATTTATTTCAAATGCATCTCTGGGTTATTTGTGGGGCCTGCCTGGTGTTTTTACATGAGTAGAATGTGTGCTTTTATTTCAAATGCATCTCTGGGTTATTTGTGGGGCATAGGAATTCATTCTTTTTCCCCCCTAAATATATTCTGGCCCCCCACAAGATCTGAGGGACAGTGGACCGGCCCCCTGCTGAAAAAGTTTGCTGACGCCTGGACTGAGCTATCTCAGTTTCAGTTTTTGTGTTTGCTTTTTATTTTTATTTTGCTTGCACCTCATTAGAAATCGGAGGTTTTAGAAGCGAAGTTCAATGGCTTATCTGTCAAGGGTTCTTAAGCTGCGATTCCTGTGGGTTGGATCTCTGGTTTGCTTTGGTTTTGCCAGAAAGTGCATGGGGGAAAACAGTGCCTCTGTCCATGGGCACTGGGCTCACCAACCAACCCACCTCAAAAACAGGGCAGCTTTATCAGGAGTGAGGGGGCGTGGCCTGATTGTGGTAGGCGTGGCCTAGGGAAACTCCCAGGGGCCAGGTGGAGAGATCTGGAGGGCCGCATGCAGAGAGCCAGTGGTTAAGAGTGTCAGGCCTGTTAGCAGACCCGGGTTCGAATTCCCACTCTGCCATTAAGCTCCATTAAGCTCATCGCCTCTCAGCCTAGCCCACCTCTGCCGTCGAAGGATCTCAAACTGGAGTACGTGGTTCTCTTCCCCCCCCCCCATACGGCCAATTCATCTTCGCAACAACCCTTTGAGGTAGACCAAGAGATGACTGGTCCAAGATCCCCCAGCCAGCTTCTTGGCCAAGTGTGAATTTGAACTCTGCTCCTGCCAGGTTGATAGGCAGCCGATTAAAAATGACAAATAGTGATCGTCCCTTGATTTAATTTGAATAGCGATTGTCCCTTGGTTTAATTCTAATTTAAAAAAACAAAAATTGCAGGGAGAGTCAAGGCCGACTTGAAACCCCGTGGATTGTTGAATGTTGTTGTTGTTGTTTTTTAGTCGTGTCCACCTCTTTGTGACCCCCTGGACCAGAGGCACTCCTGTCTTCCCCTGCCTCCCGCAGTTTGGTCAAACTCATGTTCATAGCTTCTAGAACACTGTCCCACCATCTCGTCCTCCGTCGTCCCCTTCTCCTTGCGCCCTCCATCTTTCCCAGCATCAGGGTCTTTTCCAGGGAGTCTTCTCTTCTCCTGAGGTGGCCAAAGTCTTGGAGCCTCAGCTTCAGGATCTGTCCTTCCAGTGAGCACTCAGGGCTGATTTCCTTCCGAATGGAGAGGTTTGATCTTCTTGCAGTCCATGGGACTCTCAAGTGTCTCCTCCAGGGATTGTTGAATAGACCTCCCCAATTATGAAACTCTTTTGCTGGGGGGGGCGGGCATGTCTTGCCATCCTCATCCTGCCCACAGAGTCAGTCTCTCTCCCTCTCTCTCATCCGGAGGCGTTAGTGCAGTCGTGGTCTCCTCGGATGAATTCCTCTAGAATAAATACCGCCCCCAGATTATGTCCTGCCTGTCACCAGCGCGGCGCATAACTTCCGCCTCCTGCTTCCCTTTCACTCTCATTAGTGCGCATCGCTCAATCTTTTCTTCTCCTTTGGTCTCTTCCCCCACGTAATTTGACGCGGGGGGAAACTGAGGCACAGGGTGGAATCGGTGGCTCGGCTATCCATCGGCTTTTGCCTTCCTGGTTCCGCAAGGGGGAGGGTGCTTTGATTCCTTTAAAGGGGGGGAACAGAGAGAGAATGAGAATGTCGGACCCTCCTGGCAAAGTCGTTCGTGGGCGGTGGGTGGGATTCGAATCCTGGACTCTCCCAGCTCCTAATCTGGGACTCTTAGCTCCCTTGAGTGGGGTGGATAGCTCAGCGGGTTTGAGCGTGTGCTGAAAACAACAAGGTTCAATATGCGCTAAATATTCCTGCATTGCAGGGGGTTGGAATAATAATAATAATAATAATAATAATAATAATAATAAATGACTCTCAGGGCTCCTCTACAGTGCTTTTTTTCTTTTAAAAAATGCATTCTCTCATTTCGACTCAAGAAAATCACCATTTTGCAGAAAATGAATACAGTAAATGGACAAAACTACGAAAGATCCACAAAACATTTTGGGGTATTCGTACCCCTGTGTGTGTGTGTCCCCCAGAAAAAAAATCACTGCCCCCCTTGCAAGGTAGGACCTGAGGATTTAAAAAGGCTGCAGACAGCCGGGGGGGGGGGCGACCATTTGCACGCACGCACAAAAAAGAAAACCCTTGCGTTCTTCAGAGGAAAAGTGAGATATAAATGTATATAATGTTTTCGCAAGGCTCCCTTTTTCGTTTCTCTCCCCCCCCCAACCTCGCGGTTTTCTGGCGCCTCCATCTCTCCCCCCCCCCCGGCTCTTGCAAAAAAAAAAACCCGCTCAATTGTTCTCCCGCCCACGGGCTGCTATAGCAAAGCCGCGGAAAGGGGGGGTTAGATAGAGAAAAGGGCCGCCTGTTGACGGCAGAGAGTGGGAGGCACGAAGTCAGAGGTGACTTCTTGTTCTCTCCTCCGAGACGGGAAGTGTTCGAAACCGTCCGGTGGGGGGGGGGGGAGAGGCAAGAGAGCTAGAATGAGAAGAAAGAGAGAGAATATATATATATATATATATTTTAAAAGAAGAAGTGTGCAAGAGAGCCATTGTTTTTTTGATACTCCTTGGGCATCCTGTCTCTGTTGCCATGGAGACGAGGTCCTGGTTCTCCATAGATGCTTCCCCCGTGCTGAGGTTATGGAAAGTCCTCCATTTCGAGGCTGGCGCGCCTGCGTTTCTGCTCTCCCCACATGCACACACCACCCCCTAGGGCATTGGGGTGTTGAATGCCCTTGTTTTATTTTTATTTCCTCCAATCTTGGTGGAAAAGGAGTGGGGTTCTTGACGGAGCTGCCAGGCAAGCCATTTTGCTTTATTTATTAAATTTGTAGGCTCCCCTCCCATCAAAGCATCCCGGGGCAGTGTGCAGTATAAAATACACAATAATAATAATAGGTCAAGGTAAAGGGACCCCTGACCATTAGGTCCAGTCGTGGCTGACTCTGGGGTTGCGGCACTCATCTCGCTTTATGGGCCGAGGGAGCCAGCGTACAGCTTCCGGGTCATGTGGCCAGCAGGACTAAGCCGCTTCTGGCGAACCAGAGCAGCGCACGGAAATGCCATTTACCTTCCAGAGCGGTACCTATTTATCTACTTGCACTGGTGTGCTTTCGAACTGCTAGGTTGGCAGGAGCAGGGACCGAGCAACGAGAGCTCACCCCGTTGTGGGGATTCGAACCGCCGACCTTCTGGTCGGCAAGTCCTAGGCTCTGTGGTTTAATCCACAGCACCACCCGCATCCATAATAATAATAATAATAATAATAATAATAATAATAATTTATTTATGCCCCGCCCATCTGGCTGAGTTTCCCCAGCCACTCTGGGTGGCTTCCAGTTGAGTGTTAAAAACAGTACAGCATTAAATATTAAAAATTTCCTAAACAGGGCTGCCTTCAGATGTCTTCTAAAAGTCAGATAGTTGTTTATTTCCTTGACATCTGATGGGAGCGTGTTCCACAGGGCGGGCGCCACCACCGAGAAGGCCCTCTGCCTGGTTCCCTGTAGCTTCACTTCTCGCAGGGAGGGAACCACCAGAAGGCCCTCTGTGCTGGACCTCAGTGTCCGGGTAGAACGATGGGGGTGGAGACGCTCCTTCAGATATACTGGACCTCAGGCTGTTTAGGGCTTTCAAGGTCAGCACCATCACTTTGAATTGTGCTCGGAAACCTCCTGGGAGCCAATGCAGATCTCTCAGAACCGGTGTTATGTGGTCTCAGCGGCCGCTCCCAGTCCCCAGTCTAGCTGCCGCATTCTGGATTAGTTGCAGTTTCCGGGTCACCTTCAAAGGTAGCCCCACATAGAGCGCATGGCAGTAGTCCAAGCGGGAGATAACCAGAGCATGCACCACTCTGGCGAGACAGTCTGTGGGCAGGGATGGTCTCATCCTGCGTACCAGGTGGAGCTGCCCAGTACACAGAATTGACCTACACCTCCATGGACAGCTGTGAGTCCAAAATGACTCCCAGGCTGCACACCTGGTCCTTCGGGGGCACAGCCGCCCCATTCAGGACCCTGTCCCCCAAAAAACAGTGCTTCTATCTCTGGGGTCTCCTGATCACTGAGACCAGCAGGATTCTGGGACCGCAGATAAAGGAAGCTGGTAGACTGGGAAATAGCATGGTCGGGTTTTTTGCATGGATTTCTCCAAATTCCCACCATTTTCCGACGCCTCGTTTAACGTCTCTGTGTTTTTTCCTTCGCAGGCGACCGGTTGCGGCAGACGGAGAACCGCGCCACGCGCTGCAAAGTGGAACGCCTGCAGCTTCTGATGCAGCAGAAGCGGTTGCGCCGGAAAGCTCGCCGCGACGCCCGAGCCCCTTACCATTGGCTCCCCAACCGCAAGTCCAGCCGCACGAACAGCAACAGTAGCATGTCTAGCGAAGGGAGTCTTGACCTAGACTTCGAAGACTCTGTGTGGAAACCGGAAGTCAAAGCGGACATGAAATCCGAATTTGTTGTAGCATAAAAGGAAAAAACAAAAAACCAAGACCGCAGGGAGGGGAGGACGAAGAGACCGAAGTTTTTTGGGGGGGGTGGGAGGGGGCGTCGAACGGGAAGCCGGGGGTGGGGAGAAAGACCATTTAGTAATAATTAATAATACGTTTTTGGGTCCGTGCGAGCAAAGTCCTTGGGTGCTTTGATCCTTTTAGAAAACAAGATACACACACACGAAAAACAACAACACTTATTGGATCATGGCGGACGGACCAGCCCTACGGAAATCTCCTTCGGCAGATTGGAACAGTATTTTCTATTCTTTTCGAAACTCTTGTTTTTTCGTTTTGAGAACTGAAGCGGCTTGGGATGGAGCAAGAAAAAGACTTTGCTTCCCAGGAACTGGACTTGAAAGGAACTTTTTTATTTTTTAAAAATTCGGTTTTCTCTCTCTCTCTCTCTCTCTCTCTCGGGTGTGTATGTGTGAGTCCCCCCCCCCCCCCCCCCGTTTTCATTTCGCGGTTCTTATTTTTTAAAAAAGGATGAGGGTCCTTCGAACAGCTAGCTGCCTTAGACCGACGAGTGGAAGGGAAGACTGACCCCGGCCAGGGAGGAGGAAAAAAGAAAAAAACAGTGAAGGGAGCTGGACTTTGAGATGTGCGGAGAGCAGGAGGACTTTACAAACCTCTTGGTTTTCCTGGTTTCGTTAATTTCGGGGAAAGATGGGGGGGGCGAACCCTTGTTTTTGGGTGTGTGGTGAATGCTGCTCGCTTGCCTATGAAATTGGTTGTACCTCCCAAAAAGTTGGAGACTGTTTCGTTCCTTAAAAAACAAATACTGAAATCTTCCCTTTTTTTTATTTTAAAGTTTATCTCTCTTCTGAATGGATTGGGTGGTTTCTGTGTTAACGGAAAGAGCTGTGCATTTGTCCGGAGGAGAGGAGGGGAGGGCCCAGATTCTGGAATTTTTTTGGGGGGGTGGGGGTTGGTTATGATTATTTTTTTAAGAGGATGTGTGCATGTACGTGTGTCTCTCTCTCGTCTCTCTTCCTCTCCCCCTGTCCCACATCCTTAAATAATATAGCATTTCGGACCCCCCCTCCCCAGTCCTGTCAAATCAAAGCGCTTGTCCCTCCCCCTTTTCCCCCCCAACCATCCAGTCTGCATTTCCAGGAACCTTCCATGCACTTTAGAGGTGTGAATTGTGAAGTGGTAGAAGCCTGGGGTATTTTTTTAAAAACACACGATCAGGGCAGGGAGAACACCCTTCTTGCCTCATCCTGGCTTCCTTTTCCTCTCTTGAGAGTTTCCTGTTTTGTATTTTTTTGCATTTCTTTGCTGCATTTTTTTTTTTAATTGCGTGCATTAAAAATTAGAGGCCACCGGGCGTTTTCTCTCCCTCCCTTTATCGATGGAAGATAAGTGTGATTTTTTGCAAGGCGAGAGATCTGCCCGGGACCAACCCTCTGAAGGGGGGGGGAGTCAGAGGAACCTCAGAACCGTTGCTCAGTGTCGTCCAAAGCCCGCTCCTCACCAGTTTACACTCAAAACACTCCGCCACCATCCTCTATAGCTCCTCCTCCTGGTACAGTCATCTCCCGTGACTCCATCGCTCTGGGCTGCTGACCCACTTCCTTCGCCATTTGAGGATGTCCCCGGGATATTAGCTTGGCAGAACCCAGAACAATGATCCGGAATAACCCCCGGAACAATAATCCGGAATATCCGCTTTCCACCACGCGGCGGAAGCGCCCCCTCCCTCCGCAGATAGAACTGCAATTCCGCACGCGTCCGAGCGGGAATCGAAAACGTAACCTCCCCGTTGTAGAGACCAATATTATTATTATTTTTTCAGGATCTCCTCCCCCAAATCAGATTCTTCTCTCTGTGTGTGTGTTTGTGCGTGCGTGCGTGTGCGCTTTTGGAAATAAAGATTTAGTGACATGAAATAGTATCTAGTGATGCTTATTTAGATACTTGGGGTTTTTTTTAAAGAAAAAGAAAAATATTATTTATAGACTTAACAATGATCTGAGCCAGTAATTTTTTCATAGGCTGTAGTGTGTGTGTTTTTGGTGCCCCCCCCTCATTTTTTTTGTGCAAATCTAGCAACCACAGTGTTTTGTGTATGTGTGTGTGTGAGAGAGAGAGAGTGTCAGCAATAGAAGCTTAACATAAATTGGGGTGGAGGATGAGCATACACTTAGGATAACTTCGGATTTAGGCCTTAAAAGTTTCCAGCAATGTGGATGTAAAATAAAGGCTTGCATCTGCAAACCCTGATCTGTGTTTTGCCCCATACGTCTGAGTACGGCCCATTGCAATTCACGGAAACGGCTGCTCCAATAATTTCAGGGGGTCTGTAGACTTTGCAGGGGTTTTACAGAACGGGACATCCGAACCAGTTGAAAGCTGGTCGCGCCTTGCAAAGTTTTCTGGGGAATTTTGTACTGAAGGGGAATAGCTGGGAGATGATTTTTTTACCTTCTTGCAAAGGGTTGGACTCTGATAACAATGGGGCAGTTACGGACAGACCATTGGAGATCCCCCCTTTTATTTCACCTTTCTTTTCTAAGTGTGTATGTCTCTGTGTGTCCGACGAAACCATTCCCACGTCCTTGAATCGAGACCTGTGTATGTGTGTGT
Source organism: Podarcis pityusensis (assembly GCF_964106645.2). Classification (NCBI taxonomy): domain Eukaryota; kingdom Metazoa; phylum Chordata; class Lepidosauria; order Squamata; family Lacertidae; genus Podarcis; species Podarcis pityusensis. Next base: position 3,798,723 of record NC_138043.1, read on the forward strand.
TCACACAGTTACGTTAGGAGACACTTGGAGGTTTTTACCGAAGCAGCCGAATTAGGTTTTAATCCAGGGACATTCCAACACTACCTTGCTGCCCCAATGTACATTATAATAATAATAATGACCGGGGGTGGGGGGGAATAAAAACAGACTGAACTTTAGAAGCAAGTGCCTCATTCTGGAATTGTTTGCACATAAGTTTGGCCATTTTGGGTTTTTCTTTGCCTTACGCCGAATCCGCGATGTTCCAGTCAAGCCATCAAATTGGCACCCTGTTTAAAAAGGTGTCGTCTTAGCCCTTACCACTGCGGGGGGGGGGATCGTAGATTTGGAAAGGTACCCTAAAGGTTATTTCACCCAACCCCCCTGCAATGCAAGAATATACGGCTGTCCCATGCGGGGATTCAAACCTGCAACCTAGCTAGCTGGTGCGGGTGGCGCTGTGGTCTAAACCACTGAGCCTCTTGGGCTTGCTGATCAGAAGGTCGGCGGTTCTTAATCCCCGCTCCCGTTGTTCTGTCCCGGCTCCTGCCAACCTAGCAGTTCAAAAGCACACCGGCGCAAGTAGATAAATAGGTACCACTTTGGAAGGAAGGTAAATGGCGTTTCCGTGTTCTCTGGTTTTCGTCACGGTGTCCCATTGCGCCAGAAGTGGTTTAGTCCCGCTAGCCACATGACCCAGAAAGCCGTCTTTGAACAAACGCCGGCTCCCTTGGCCTGAAAGCGAGATGAGCGCCGCAACCCCATAGTCGCCTTTGACTGGACTTAACCGTCTAGGGGACCTTTACCTAACCAGCTGAGCTATATGCATGCTGCGATGTGGGCAAGGATGTTTCTGGCCCCAGAGAACTTACTGAATTTCCTTTCTGTGTTGGTTGCCGGTGCGTTAAATTCGTACGTTTTTAATTTTCCCAGCCTCTGAAACCGAACCCCGAAATGCTGATAAGCTGGGATTTTTTGCACTGGTTCGAACCGTGAGCTGTTAGATGCCAACACACTCTGGGGAGAAAGAAACCCCAGACTATTTGTACGGCTGTGACCTCTGTCGATGGGCCTTCTCTCCAAAAAGATCTGCACGGGTCATTTTTCAGTCTAGCATCCCTTAAAAAGGGAGAACTGTATATCTTCCCCTCTGCCCGCAAATGAAAGAAATCCAAAAACTGCTTCCTCCAGATATTTTTTCCCAGCCAGCCTAAGCTGATCCTAAAGAGTTAGCCCCAAAATACCTCTGCAAAAGGCAATTTTGGCAACGCAACTTGAGTTCATCGCCTTCCCCTTGACCCTGCCCAAATCATTTGTAGCTAGCTAGGGATACTCCCCCCCCCCAAAAAAATTACAACTTTCACGTCTCTAAAAAGGTGCACAGCCGCCCCCGAACCCACCGCCATAACCCTCTAGCCTTTCCGCGCACCATCCGGGTGGTAGAGCTCCCATTGGCTGGAGGGAAAGGAAGCTGCTCCCCCTCTGGCGAAATAGTGTCGTTACACTTCCTGTTTCCTTCCCCTAGATGTGAAGTTCCTTTCGTATGTGACGCTGTAGCGGGTTTTTAATTTTTTTTTAAAGAAAGAAAATGTGTTGTTTTTTTTAATTATATATTTAAATGTTACTACTTTTTTGTATGGTGTGTGAATGTAATCTTATCGATTTTCCCCCCCCCCCACCGTCATTTCCCCACCCCCTCTCCCTTGCGTGTTTCTGTTTTTTGGTTCAGGATTTTTTAAAAATAAAATAAAAAATAAAGTCTATATAATAAAACAACGAAATAAGAGCCAAAAGCATTACAACATAACTCTCTTCTGTGTGGTTGAGTGTGTGTGTGTGGGTGTGTGTGTTGGAAGAATGTGGGGGGGGGAATACGTAGACCTGTTTTATCACCTCATTTAAGTTACCTGTATTAAAAAAAAAAGAAACTTTAAAAAATAATAAACACAAAATAAAGATTGCTTGAGCCACACTTTTTAGCCTAAATCACCTTATTTCATGTTTAAAACGAGATGCAAGTTTGGGGGCTGGGAGACAACAAGCCAAATTCACCCGAGATTTGGGGAGGATTGCAAAATTCGCAATTTTTTGCATCTGTCTTGAGCGCTTAAGGATGCGATCTTATATACATGTAACTGGAGTTAACCCCCTTTGACCTCACTGAGGCTGTGTACATATTAGCGGCTTAAAATGCAAGGAAGTCATTCCCCACACACCCCCCACCGCGCCGCAAGTTGAATTTTCATATTTTATAGGTGACAGGGGTGGTTTGGGGGTGTCGTCACCCCACCTGAGCATTACCTGTTTGGTTTCCCTGTGCTAGCAAATCCTCTGAACGCCAATTCACCGAAACGGTCAACTGAGCATGTGCAAGAACTATCCTGGGTGTACACACCTCAGCTCAACTGGAGGACGTTTTCAAATGGTTCTGCACCTCTGGCATCAATCCTATGTAGATCTATTTGACAGCTGAAGTCCCTGGGGCAGACCGCTGAGTAGATATAATAATTGTTATTTATTTTTGTTTCATTTGTATGCTGACCTCCATCTTGCAAAAATCCAGGAGTTTCGCAACATAACAGTACCAAAGCCACAAAATGCATTGCAAAAATAACAGCAAACCAATAATCGGCCATCCCCTCTGACAACACATTAAAGAGGAATATTTTTGCCTGGTGCCTAAAGGTGTATAATGAAGGTGCCAGGTGATTCTCCCTGGGGAGAGGATTTCACAGACGGGGAGCCACTGCAGAAAAGGCCCCGCTCTTGTGTTGCCACCCTCCAGCCCTTTTTGTGGAGGAGGCACATAAAGAAGGGCCTTTGGATGATTTATAGGTTGGTTTATACGGAGAGCCTTCTGGCGGTTCCCTCCCTGCGAGAAGTGAGGTTACAGGGAACCAGGCAGAGGGCCTTCTCGGTGGTGGTGCCCTCCCATCAGATGTCAACTATCTGACTTTTAGAAGACATCTGAAGGCAGCCCTATTCAGGGAAGTTTTTAATGTTTGCTGTTTTGTCGTGTTTTCAATATTCTGTTGAGAGCCACCCAGAGTGGCTGGGGAAACCCAGCCAGATGGGTGGGATATCAAAAATAAATACTACTACTACTTTGGCAATCTCTCGCAGCCGAGTAAGATTGTCTTCCATGAACACGGTTTTAACAATGAGTCCGTAAGTGACTGAGGAGGCCAATTCTGGACCCACACGTACTTCCACAGTGGGGACATTGGTTTCCAGGCGGGAGTTGATCCCGGTGAGGGTTTGCCAAGCGTGCCTTCCTCTTAGCACGTTTCTCCCTTGCGTCCTGAGTTCAAGTGTCTTCAAAGCCCACAACACCTTTGGTCAAAGCTGTTCTCCAACTTGAGAACTCGCAGGCAACTGTTTCCCAGTTGTCGGTGTTTATATTACATAAGATTTGCCTTGAGAGAGTCTTTGAACCTCTTTTGTTGACCACCAGCATTACGCTTTCCGTTTTCAAGTTCGGAATAGAGGAGTTGCTTTGGAAGACGATAATCGGGCATCCGCACAACATGGCCAGTCCAACGAAGCTGATGTTGAAGAATCATTGCTTAAACACTGGTGATCTTTGCTTATTACTGTATTATAAACCGTCTTGCCCCTATAAGCAACCTGGCTTCCAAATTCTGACCCAGCTGGAGTTTCCGAACGATCTTCTGAGGCAGCCCTGTGAATAACAGGTTGCAGCAATCTAACCTGGCTTTTTGGGGGGCCTCTGGACCAGCCGAAAATGTGAAACCTGCCAACTTTGCTGTTTCTCATGGGGCCCAAATGACTGTTTTCTTGAGATGTGTGGGCAAAGCCAAACTCTTGCATTTCCAGTAAGGCGAAGGAGAACGTGAGCTGGAGGAGTTGCACACATTTCTCTGCCGTTTGGGGTTTTGCAACCCGTGCCTTAACGCTTCTGGTCGATGAACACGTCAAACAGGAGCTGGGGAACGTTGGGGGTTCTCCCAACCTCATCAGCACCCGGCCAGGTTGTAGAGTTGCAAGGGAACTTAAGGGTCCTCTAGCCCAACCCTGAATCTTTTGCACAACTTGGGTTTCGAACCCACAACCCTGAGATTAACGGTCTTATGCTCAACCAACTGAGCTGTTTCAGGAACACATGAAGCTGTCTTATTGTGAGTGTGGGTGGCACTGTGGTCTAAACCACTGAGCCTCTTGGGCTTGCCGATCGGAAGATTGGCGGTTCGAATCCCTGCAACAGGGTGAGCTCCCGTTGCTCTGTCCCAGCTCCTGCCAACCTAGCAGTTCAAAAACACACCAGCGCAAGTAGATAAATAGGTACCACTGCAGCGGGAAGGTAAACGGCATTTCCATTTGCTCTCGTTTCCATCACAGTGTCCCATTGCGCCACAAGTGGTTTAGTCCTGCTGGCCACTTGACCTGGAAAGCTGTCTCTGGACAAACGCCAGCTCCCTCGTCCTGAAAGTGAGATGAGCGCTGCAACCCCATAGTCGCCTTTGACTGGACTTAACCGTCCAGGGGTCCTTTAAAGGTAAAGGTAAAGGGACCCCTGACCATTAGGTCCAGTCGTGGCCGACTCTGGGGTTGTGGCGCTCATCTCGCTTTACTGGCCAAGGGAGCCGGCGTACAGCTTCCGGGTCATGTGGCCAGCAGGACTGAGCCGCTTCTGTCGAACCAGAGCAGCGCACGGAAACGCTGTTTACCTTCCCGCTGGAGCGGTACCTATTTATCTACTTGCACTTTGACATGCTTTCGAACTGCTAGGCTGATAGGAGCTGGGACCGAGCAACGTGAGCTCACCCCGTCGCGGGGATTCGAATCGCCGACCCTCTGATCGGCAAGTCCTACGTAGCTCACCAGTGTCTACGCTGACCATGCAGAAATCTTAAGGGTCTGGTGCACCAGACAGAGGTCTAAATTAACAGGCACCCTGGCAGCTGTTGCCTTGCCGGTGGGTTTTTCTGTTTGCCTGCTGAAAGAAAACAGGATGCAAAATGGGCCTTCAGCCGAGCTGAGACGGACGTCGGCAAGAGACGCCTCGGAGCCTCAGCCACTGAAAGGTGCGGCGTCGAGTGCGAAAACCACACAGAGCCCCTCGCACCCAAAGAAGGGAAATCCTGGCCCCTTGTTTCTCAGAAGCCAGGGCTGTGGCACCCACGCAGCCATGCCGCGGCAACAGCCTGTTTGCTCAGGGCCTCTGGTTACGAGGAAGCGCATTTTTCATGTCTGCCCACCTCGTCCCTTCCTCTTCCCCCTTTCCCGGCACGGGATATCCTCTCTGAGGCTTCGTGGCCTCGGCGTTCCTCCCAGACCTGCGGTTGAGGTGAGGGAGAGTCTGCACCCTGTACATTCTCAGGAGCACCCTTGTCCTTAAGCACCAAGGCTTTGTGGTTCCATGTTGGTTGGAGGATGGATGGCGGCTAATGGATTGAGGTTGAATCCTGACAAGACAGAAGTACTGTTCTTGGGGGACAGGGGGCGGGCGAGTGTGGAGGACTCCCTGGTCCTGAATGGGGTAACCGTGTCCCCGAAGGACCAGGTGCGCAGCCTGGGAGTAATTTTGGACTCACAGCTGTCCATGGAGGTGCAGGTTAATTCTTTGTCCAGGGCAGCTCCATCTGGTACGCAGGATGAGACCCTCCCTGCCCGCAGACTGTCTGGCCAGAGTGGTGCATGCTCTGGTTATCTCTTGCTTGGACTACTGCCATGCGCTCTCTGTGGGGCTACCTTTGAAGGTGACCCGGAAACTGCAACTAACTGCGGCAGCTAGACTGGTGACTGGGACCGGCTGCCGAGACCACATAACACCGGTCCTGAATGACCTACATTGGCTCCCAGTATGTTTCCGAGCACAATTCAAAGTGTCGGTGCTGACCTTGAAAGCCCTAAACGACCTCAGCCCAGGAAACCTGAAGGAGTGTCTCCACCCCGGACACCGGGGTCCAGCTCCGAGGGCCTTCTGGCGTTTCCCTCACTGAGAGAAGCAAAGCTACAGGGAACCAGGCAGAGGGCCTTCTCAGTGGTGGCGCCCGCCCTGTGGAACGCCCTCCCACCAGATGTCAAAGAGAAAAATAACTACCAGACTTTTAGAAGACATCTGAAGGCAGCCCTGTTTAGGGAAGCTTTTAATGTTTAATAGGTTATTGTATTTTAGTGTTTTGTTGGAAGCCGCCCAGAGTGGCTGGGGGGACCCAGCCATATGGGTGGGGTATAAATAATAAATTATTGTTGTTATTATTATTATTAAGGAATATCTAGCTAAATATTATAATATAAGTGGAAATACTTGCAAGTATTAAATTGGTTTAGGATTAAAGTATGTTGAATTGTATAATACTATGGGTTGAGGTTATGATGAAAAGAAAGGAAGTTAGTAATTTGGAATAGTTAATTATATTAGGAAGCGAATATTGGAAAATTGCTAAAATGAGATTTAATGAAAATCAGTTAGGAAGGATTCGAGGAAGTCACTTAATAATGGAAAATAATTTGGATTTCGATTGGAAGAAATTTCATATGTTTGTTTTTCTTTCTATATGTTTTGTTTTTTGTGTTGTATTTGTTATAAACTTGGGAAATTAATTTTAAAAAATTATAAATGTATGTGGCAGCAAATCCCCCACAATGCCCCTAAGTGCCTCATTGGGGCATGATGGGAAATCAAAATGGCCGAGCCAGAGCAGGTTTCCAGTTAACCCTGTCAGAGCCAGAGAGCAGCTGGCTGCTCAGGGGTGAGACGAGAGCGAGCAAAGCGACCTAACCTGTTTCCTTTTCACCTGACTGCCAGGTGACCTTTTGGTGCTTGGTTTGACTCACACCTTTCTTGCAGGGAGGAAGCTGAAAGCAATAATTCTCCCCAGCCGTCCCTGGCCAGTGTTTCCTTGAGAGCCTGAAAAATTCACACCCAAAAATTCTTCCATGCCTGTCGGATCATGGGGGGTAAAGGCATGTGCTTGGAAAATACCATATTTTTTGCTCTATAAGACTCACTTTTCCCCTCCTAAAAAGTAAGGGGAAATGTGTGTGCGTCTTATGGAGCGAATGCAGGCTGCGCAGCTGTCCCAGAAGCCAGAACAGCAAGAGGGATTGCTGCTTTCGCTGCGCAGCGATCCCTCTTGCTGTTCTGGCTTCTGAGATTCAGAATATTTTTTTTCTTGTTTTCCTCCTCCAAAAACTAGGTGCGTCTTGTGGTCTGGTGCGTCTTATAGAGCGAAAAATGCGGTATTTTCCCTGATTTACAGAAGCCGTCCCAGTTTCTGATTCAATTCCACAATGTCCCATTTTTCCTTAGGACATCCCTGTTTTCTCTGGAGAGTATGGATTTATCCGACCCCCCGAGACGTCTGAAGGCAACCCTCTATAAGGAAGGGTCTTTAAAAAAAATGTTTTATTGTGTTTTTATATATGTTGGAAGCTGCCCAGAGTAGCTGGAGCAAGCCAGTCAGATGGGTAGGGTAAAGGTAAAGGGACCCCTGACCATTAGGTCCAGTCGTGGCCGACTCTGGGGTTGCGCGCTCATCTCACTCTATAGGCCAAGGGAGCCGGCGTTTGTCCACAGACAGCTTCCGGGTCATGTGGCCAGCAGGACTAAGCCGCTTCTGGCGAACCAGAGCAGCGCACGGAAACGCCGTTTACCTTCCCGCCGGAGTGGTACCTATTTATCTACTTGCACTTTGACGTGCTTTTGAACTGCTAGGTTGGCAGGAGCAGGGACCGAGCAACAGGAGCTCACCCCGTCGCAGGGATTCGAACTGCTGACCTTCTGATCGGCAAGTCCTAGGCTCTGTGGTTTAACCCACAGCGCCACCCGTGTCCCCTGATGGGTAGGGTATAAATAGTAAAATGATCACTATGGAATGGGACATTTCTATTTTTATCAGATAAATGTTGGAGGGTACAGGCCGCTAGACCTCATGGAGGCAGTAATCTGCTGAAAGCAACATCCTGGCTGACTTTCTTTCACCTGGAGACTGAGAGGAGATCGGATAGAAATGCCCCTCTTTTCATCTGAAGGCTGTTGGCATTTTATGCTGCCAAGGCAATTGGGACTGCAAGGGAAGCCCCACAGAGAGCGCATTGCAGCAATCCAGCCTTGGAAGAAAGGCATGAACTCCTTTGGCCAGTTTGGTTTGGGTGCCTTCGGCTGGCTGCGACGGAACGTCCACCAACATCCTAACTGGCGCAGGCGAGTGAAGGAAGAAAGCCGCGAGAGAAGAGGGAGGTTGTTTGTGGCCGAATGGAAAAAAGCAGAAGTAGAATTCACGGGGGCGAATGTTACGGCAGGAAGTGGAGCTTGCAGGCCTTTCAAGACGAGAGAGAGCGGTTGCGATCTGGGGGCAGGCGAAAACTTAACACAGGGGCCCGAAGCCCGAAAGGGCTGTGGGTGATTTCTTGCTTTCTTCTTTGGCAATCCCACGTAGCTGAGTAAGATTGTCTTCCATGAACACGGTCTTAACAGTGAGTCCGTAAGTGACTGTGGAGGCCGATTCTGGATCCACACGTCCTTCCACAGTGGGGACAGAGGTTTCCAGGCAGGAGTTGATCACGGTGAGGGTTTGCCAAGCGTTCCTTCCTCTTAGCACGTTTCTCCCTTGCGTCCTGAGTTCAAGTGTCTTCAAAGCCCAAGACACCTTTGGTAAAGGCTGTTCTCCAACTGGAGCGCTGGCAGGCCAGTGTTTCCCAGTTGTCGGTGTTTATACTACATTTCTTTAGATTTGCCTTGAGAGAGACTTTGAACCTCTTTTCTTGACCACCAGCATTACGCTTCCCATTTGTAAGTTGGGAATAGAGTAGTTGCTTTGGAAGACGATCATCAGGCATCCGCACAACATGACCCGTCCAACGAAGTTGATGTTGAGGAATCATCGCTTCGACACTGGTGATCTTTGCTTCTTCCAGTACAGTGGTACCTCAGGTTAAGTATTTAATTTGTTCCAGAGGTGTGTACTTAACCTGAAAATGTTCTTAACCTGAAGCACCACTTTAGCTAATGAGGCCTCCCACTGCCGCCGCACCGCTGGAGCACAATTTCTGTTCTCATCCTGAAGCAAAGTTCTTAACCTGAAGCACTATTTCTGGGTTAGCGGAGTCTGTAATCTGAAGCATATGTAACCTGAAGCGCATGTAACCCGAGGTACCACTGTACACTGACATGAGTTCACCTGCCTTCCCAAGCAATATGTAAAATATTTTGGAGACACCGTTGAAGGAATCTTCCGAGGAGTTAGAGGTGGCGTTTTTTAAGTGGTCCCTGTTTCACAAGCGTACAGTAAACTTGGTAGTGCAATAGCTTTGTAAACAAGCGTTTTGGTTTCCCCGCGAATGTCCCGGTCCTCAAACACTCTGCCCTTCGATCGGGAGAAATCTGAACTCGCAGAGTTCAAGTGATGCTCAATTGTGGGTGGCAGGTGATTTGAGCAAGGAGTTAGGGAAAGGGACATGCTGGGGCAGCTTGAAGGGAGATGGGAAAACCTTGCACAGGGCAGCGTGTAGTTGGACAGTGGAACTCCCTGCCACAGGACACCAACACGAGTGGCTTTGAAATAAGATTGGACAAATTCATTGCGGGAGGGAGGGCTGTCAATGGCTACCAGCCACAAGGCCTCTGCTCCCTGTCTGGAAACCGCAAGAGGGGAGAGATGCTCTTGTGGCTCAGGGAGAATTAGAGAATTGTGCCTCTAATTCTCATGGGCTAGGATACGCCGGTTGTCAGCTGCGGCGGCAAATTACTCCCTTTCCCTCTCTCTCTCTGTGTCTCTCTCCTTCTTTCAAAAACCTACAGCGTTTCCTGCAACATCTGGCGGCAAGTAGCAGCAGAACCCCACACACCTTGTGGTTTACCAGTGAAGGCTTGGACTGCAATTATCTGAAAGGCTCTGGGTTCAACCAGAAGCTGAACAGCTGGGGTGCTGCAAAAGCAGAGACATCAACTTGCCAACAAAGGTCCGTATAGTTAAAGCCATGGTTTTCCAGTAGTGATGTAGTGATATGCAGAATTCATCATGCGAAAGGCTGGGCTGGATGAATCCCAAGCCGGAATTAAGATCGCTGAAAGAAATATCAGCAACCTCAGATATGCAGATGACACAACGTTGATGGCAGAAAGTGAGGAGGAATTAAAGAACCTTTTATTGAGGGTGAAAGAGGAGAGTGCAAAATATGGTCTGAAGCTCAACATCAAAAAAATGAAGATCATGGCCACTGGTCCCATCAGCTCCTGGCAAATAGAAGGGGAAGAAATGGAGGCAGTGAGAGATTTTACTTTCTTGGGCTCCATGACCACTGCAGATGATGACAGCAGCCACAAAATTAAGAGACGCCTGCTCCTTGGGAGAAAAGCAATGACAAACCTAGACAGCATCTTAAAAAGCAGAGACATCACCTTGCCGACAAAGGTCCATATAGTCAAAGCCATGGTTTTCCCAATAGTGATGTATGGAAGTGAGAGCTGGACCATAAAGAAGGCTAATCGCTGAAGAATGGATGCTTTTGAATTCTGGTGCTGGAGGAGACTCTTGAGAGTCCCATGGACTGCAAGAAGATCAAACCTCTCCATTCTGAAGGAAATCAGCCCTGAGTGCTCACTGGAAGGACAGATCCTGAAGCTGAGGCTCCAAGACTCATGAGAAGAGAAGACTCCCTGGAAAAGACCCTGATGCTGGGAAAGATGGAGGGCACAAGGAGAAGGGGACGACGGAGGACGAGATGGTGGGATAGTGTTCTCGAAGCTACCAGCATGAGTTTGACCAAACTGCGGGAGGCAGTGGAAGACAGGAGTGCCTGGCGTGCTCTGGTCCAGGGGGTCACGAAGAGGCGGACACAACTAAACAACAACAACTTCTGATGGAACCTCCTAGGCTAGGGGCAGTCTACCTTGAATCCAAGGTTTTTTGGGGGTATCCGGCCACTGTGAGAATGGGATGCTAGGCTGTGATGGCCGCAAGCCTTTGGCTTGATCCAGCGCCAGGGCGTTCTTACGGGGGAGAAGGAGAGCATGGGGAACCCTCAGCTAAGGAGGCGATGATTTGCAAGGCCTCCGAGGCAGCTCAGCTCAGCTGAAGCGGCAGCCCCAGGTTTCTTGAGAAGCGACAATTTTGTGGCCAGTGAGAGGAAGCAGCTGTGCGCAGTTGCACAGGCAAAGGCCCCAGAGAGGGGGGTGGGGTGGAAGAGGCCAGCTGTCTGCGCACTGCAGGTTTTGGCATGCTTGACGTCATTGGGAGGCCTTCCTCCTGTGCCAAATGTGGCGAGGCAGAACTGAACTAAAACAAACAAAAGATGAGAGCGCGAAGGGAGGGCCCCAGCCGCAAAGCCCTCCTTTTACGGCAGGAGGGATGTGGGATCTCCCCTGCCTCTGGCACGCTTAGAGAAACGTGCACGTGCGCGTCTTGTCTGTGTGCATGGAAAAGTTCTCTCGCACACGCCCTGTGCTTTGGTGATAAATCGAAGGAGGGGAAGGTCCGTTTGTTCCCGGAAATTATAAAATCTGCCACCGAAACCACATCAGACTGCAGGGGGCACTCCTTTCCGGACCAAATAAAAAAATTTAAACCCCGCCTTTAGAAATCTAGCTGTTCAGGGCCTTCCCCTAGCTTTCTTCTCGACATGCCACGACTAGATTATTTGTATGGTTTAGTGTGGAAGGAGGTGCACTCAAATACTTGAGGCCTCCTCGCAGTAGTCTGAAGTGGTGCAATCTAAAGATAGGAGGAGCACCTCAATAAGGACTAGTGTCTTGTGTCCAGAGCTTAGTGAGAGACCTGATGTATGGTTCCCGTTCATCATTTTATTTCTCATTCTTTCTTTTATAGAATGTATACGTCTCAGGATTGCAGCGAAATCAGAAAGCTGATTACTAGAAATATTATAATGATCATTTTTGAAAGGTCAAGAATCGTTCTCAGAGTAGAGCCACAGAAATTATAGGACATGATTGACTTAGGTCCATTCACTTCAATCGGCCTGCTAGGGACGCGGGTGGCGCTGTGTGTTAAACCACAAAGCCTAGGACTTGCCGATCAGAAGGTCGGCGGTTCGAATCCTCGCAATGACGGGGTGAGCTCCCGTGCTCAGTCCCTGCTCCTGCCAACCTAGCAGTTCAAAAGCACATCAAAGTGCAAGTAGATAAATAGGTACCACTCCGGCGGGAAGGTAAACAGCGTTTCCGTGCGCTGCTCTGGTTCACCAGAAGCGGCTCAGTCCTGCTGGCCACATGACCCGGAAGCTGTACGCCAGCTCCCTCGGCCAATAAAGCGAGATGAGCGCCGCAACCCCAGAGTCGGCCACGACTGGACCTAATGGTCAGGGGTCCCTTTACCTTTACACAGGTCCACCACATATGATAGTATGACCCGCTCCTCTTTTTTACATCTCCAACAGGTCGATGTTTTCCAACATCCTTCTTAAAATGTGGCGTGCGATGAATTGAGCTGTGCATTCCTTTCCCACTCCTCCACCCCCATTTCAAGTGGGGCGCCAGGTTTGCAGACCATCTGACACGAGGCGAGCACATAGGCAGGAGGACAGCCGTCTCTCGCCTGCCCACACGCTCAAACACAAAAAACATGGGACAAACAGAAGTGTTCTTTTTGACGCCCCCCTGTATACCTAGTGATCGCCCACCCGTGTTCACATCTCTCTCTGCTGCTCTCAGCTCCAAATCTCGGCTTGCGAGAAAATCCCAGCTTCACAGCCCCCTCGCGGGTGGCGCTGTGGGTTAAACCACAGAGCCTAGGACTTGCCGATCAGAAGGTCGGCGGTTCGAATCCCCGCGATGGGGTGAGCTCCTGTTGCTCGGTCCCTGCTCCTGCCAACCTAGCAGTTCGAAAGCACGTCAAAGTGCAAGTAGATAAATAGGTACCACTCTGGCGTGAAGGTCAACGGCGTTTCCGTGCGCTGCTCTGGTTCGCCAGAAGCGGCTTAGTCCTGCTGGCCACACGATCCGGAAGCTGTACGCAGGCTCCCTCGGCCAGTAAAGCGAGATGAGCGCCTCAACCCCAGAGTCATCTGCAACTGGACCTAATGGTCAGGGGTCCCTTTACCTTTACCTTTACCTTAAATCATAGGATCAGAGAAGGGTTGGACGGCAGTCACATGCTTGCTTTCTGCAGCTCTGGAGGGCAGGACTCGAACCCATGGCTTTGAGCTGCAGGAAAGGAGATTCCGGCTAAACATTTGGGGGTGGGGGACGACTTTCCGGTAGTAAGAGCTTTTTCGCAGTGGAAAGGTCTCCCTCGGGAGATTGTGGAGGTTATCAAGCAGAAGTTGGGTGGCTATCTGTCAATGATGCTTCAGCTGAGATTGCTGCCTTGCAGGGGTCAGACTGGATGACCCGTGGGATGTTAAGGGAGAAATCTGAGGGCTCCCTTGGACAAAAAACAAGGACACCAGCCAGGAATACCAGAGCAAAACAGCAGCCAGGAGGCTTGGTCTTTATTGAAGACGGTTGCGACAGGACTCCCACCTGCCACAAGGTGGAACAAGATGGAAGCCCCAAACAAAAGAGAACCCAAATTTTTATTAGCTGATAATCCCCATGTTACACCCCCCAAACTACATCACTCATAAATCACGATTACATCATGAAAGGGGAGGTCTGGTGGCTGTAATCTGAGCATCCTGGACCCTGCCCCATGGTTCCCCTTGCCCTCCACCAAACACCCATCAAGTGTAACAAAAAAAGATATTTACACGTCCCTGTTTCCCAGCCAAGTTCATCCCACCCTTTTGTCTTCATCTGGGTTTGTTATTTCTGGAATGGCTACCTGTCTGGCACTCAGGTATCAGGATGCCAGGGATTATCACTCAGGCAGAGGGGCTGCTGAGGAGCTGAGCTCACATGTCTATATGAATTTCTGAAGTTTTCCCAGTGAGCCAGTACAGAGATACATTGATCAGTGAATTCTTACATTTGGTATCGTGCAGCAAAGGCCCTTTGAATAGATAGGAAGAAACTGTGATGAAGTGTTATGTGGGGACAAATCGCAAAAGTCACAAAAGCGATTGTGCTGGTTTTGGTAGTGGGCTGCATGTGCGTGATATCTGCTGGAGGGGCAAACCCCCCCCCCCCAACCTATACAGTGTTACCTCTGGTTACAAACAGGATCCGTTCCGGAGGCCTCTTCGCAACATGAAAAGAGCGCAACCTGAAACGCCGTATCTACGCAGGCGCATGGCGCGATTTGGCCGAGAGGCAGCCTGACTGGCCCCCAAGGACACACCCCCCCCCCGGAGATTCTTGGCCGCTGGACCCTGAGCTGCCTAATGTGGATAAAATGGGGTTTGTTTGTTTTTGCAGGGGGCATAAATCGTGTGCCAGTGGTACAAATGCAATTTATAATGCAAGGAAATCGCCGCTGGGGAGTTATCAGGGACCAAGGGGGGCCGCAGGAGGGTGGCCCCCATATGATGGCAGGGGGGTTTGGAGAAAGGGTGACAAATTCAGCAAATATCAGCGGAGAGGGAGAAAGAGAAAGATGCCCACGCCATGCTTCTCTTCCCGGCGGTTCCTCAGACACAGCACCTGGTGTCTGGGCCAGGGAGTGATTTCAGGATGGGGGGAGCCGTTCCTTGCCAGACGCCTGGTGGGCGGCATTCGAATCGCCTGCAAGGAACACGGCGTGTGCTCAGGAACTGGGGTGCTTGGGGTGAAACCGGGTGTGTTTTTAAAAATAATCATAATCATAATCATAATCATAATATTAATAATAATAATAATAAACACAGCTCTGGTTATCTCCCACTTGGACTAATGCAATGCGCTCTCCATGGGGCTACCTTTGAAGGTGACCTGGAAACTACAACTAATCCAGAATGTGGGAGCTAGACTGGGGACTGGGAGTGGCCGCCAAGACCACGTAACCCCGGTCCTGAAAGACCTACATTGGCTCCCAGGACGTTTCCGAGCACAATTCAAAGTGTTGGTGCTGACCTTGAAAGCCCTAAACGGCCTGAGGGCCAGTATATCTGAAGGAGCGTCTACACCCTCATCGTTCTGCCCGGACACTGAGGTCCAGCTCCGAGGGCCTTCTGGTGTTTCCCTCATTGCAAGACATGAGGTTACAGGAAACCAGGCAGAAGGCCTTCTCGGTGGTGGCGCCCGCCCTGTGGAACGCCCTCCCACCAGATGTCAAAGAGAACAACAACTACCAGACTTTTAGAAGACATCTGAAGGCAGCCCTGTTTAGGGAAGCTTTTAATGTTTGATGTATTACAGTATTTTAATATTTTTTGGAAGCCTCCCAGAGTGGCTGGGAAAGCCCAGCCAGATGGGCGGGGTAATAATAATAATAATAATAATAATAATAATAATAATAATAATAATAAACGGCGTCGAACTGGACAAGCTGGAGGGGGTGAGGAAGCTTAAGGGCCCAATGTGGCCCTCGAGACTTCTCTCGCTGGCCCTCGGGTCTCCTCCCCAGGACACAAACACAATCCATTCCTCAGGCCTCTTCTAGGACGGCATCCACTGCGACAACTTGCCAAGACGGAAACCCGACTTTCCTGGAAACGCTACCGAATTGAGGCCTGATCTGGGCTAGGTCAGTCGATGGAGCGTGCTGAGGCTCTGGGGTCGTGGGTTCGAATTCCGGTTGAGCAGAAGATTCTTGCCTTCCACCTCTGCAATTCCCCGAACTTCCCCAAGGAGGGGTGCGTCTGGTGCCCTGGCGAAATGCGGAAATTTTGGGAGAAGGGATCTTGCATCCGCCTAGCCTGCGGAAGGTTTGATCCCTGATGGTTCATCCAGGTAAGTCTCACCTGTCTCACCTGTCCTCCCAATGAATGAGCCAGCTCAGTTGGTAGCGCAATGAGGCTCTCATACCCTCCAACATTTCTCCCCTGAAAATAGGCACATCCTATTCAGCTGTTGTTGTCATCATCATTGTCTAGCCCACTCTCAGCAGCTTCCAACATATATAAAAACATAATAAAACATTAAACATTAACACAAAAAACTTCCCTATAGAGGGCTGACTTGGGAGGTCTTTAAATGTTTTGTTGTTACTTCTGTCCTTGACTCAGGGGCCGGATAACTCCATCCCCTCCAACGTTTCTCCGATGAAAATAGAGACATCCCTGCCGACATTTCTCTGATGAAAATAGGGACGTCCTATTCCATCCCCTCCAACGTTTCTCCCCTGAAAATAGGGACGTCCTCTTCCATCCCCTCCAACGTTTCTTCCCTGAAAATAGGGACGTCCTATTCCATCCCCTCCAACGTTTCTTCCCTGAAAATAGGGACGTCCTATTCCATCCCCTCCAACGTTTCTCCCCTGAAAATAGGGACGTCCTATTCCATCCCCTCTAACGTTTCTCCCATGAAAATAGGGACGTCCTCTTCCATCCCCTCCAACATTTCTCCCCTGAAAATGGGGACGTCCTATTCCATCCCCTCCAACGTTTCTCCCATGAAAATAGGGACGTCCTCTTCCATCCCCTCCAACATTTCTCCCCTGAAAATAGGGACGTCCTATTCCATCCCCTCCAACGTTTCTCCCATGAAAATAGGGACGTCCTCTTCCATCCCCTCCAACGTTTCTCCCCTGAAAATAGGGACGTCCTATTCCATCCCCTCCAATGTTTCTCCCCTGAAAATAGGGACGTCCTATTCCATCCTCTCCAACATTTCTCCCGTGAAAATAGGGACGTCCTCTTCCATCCTCTCCAACATTTCTCCCGTGAAAATAGGGACGTCCTATTGCATCCCCTCCAATGTTTCTCCCATGAAAATAGGGACGTCCTATTCCATCCCCTCCAACGTTTCTCCCGTGAAAATAGGGACGTCCTATTCCATCCCCTCCAACATTTCTCCCCTGAAAATAGGGACATCCTATTGCATCCCCTCCAACATTTTGCAGAGGAAAATAGGGGCATCCTAAGGAAAAGCAGGACATTCCGGGATGAAATCAGAAACCGGGACGGCTTCTGTAAATCCGGGACTGTCCCTGGAAAACAGGGACACTTGGAGGGTTTGTAATCTCATGGTTGTGGGTTCGATCCCCAAGGTTGGGCGAAGATTCCTGCCTTTTGTCATAAGAGAAACCATGATATAGACAGTGTCGTTCTAATTATCCACTTGCGCATCTACAATTCTATGATTTCAACCTCCTGCCAGTCTCATCGGTCAAGGAACAAGAAAGCCACGCAGATTGCTTGCAGGGGCTTGCAGGGGGGACGGGTTGCTACTGTAGAGGGCGAGGGGGGGAGCGGGGTGGCAGGCAAATTAAAAGCAGACCAGCCCCCCCTTCCTTTTAAACAGTCTGGGCTAAAATGGGGCTTTCAAAGCAGGCCTCTTAACCTCAGAGGAGGGCAGCCAGGCCAGGATGCCTGGCCGATGAGATCAGAGGGGGGGACGCCTAGCCAGGGAGGCCCCCTCCCTCCCTCCCCACCCACCCATTCGCCTCCCCACCCTTCCCCACATTCCCGGGGAAGCTGGGAACAGGCTGCTCATTGTGCCAGCACAGCTGAGCGGCTGGCTTGGAGCGGCCTCGAAATCTAGGTCCACCGTCCGCCCCCCAAATCCAGGAATTGCAAGTAAAATCTCAGAGGATGCTTTTGTTGCAGGAGTTTATGTATAGGTTGGGGAGGTTTGCCCCTCCAGCAGATATCATGCACATGCAGCCCACTACCAAAGCCAGCACAATCGCTTTTGTGACTTTTGTGATTTGTCCCCACAAAACACTTCATCGCGGTTTCTTCCTATCTATTCAAGGGGCCTCTGCTGCACGATACCAAATGTAAGAATTCACTGATCAATGTATCTCTGTACTGGCTTACTGGGAAAACTTCAGAAATTCATATAGACATGTGAGCTCAGCTCCTCAGCAGCCCCTCTGCCTGAGTGATAATCCCTGGGCTCCTGATACCTGAGTGCCAGACAGGTAGCCACTCCAGAACTAACAAACCCAGATGAAGACAAAAGGGTGTGATGAACTTGGCTGGGAAACAGGGAAATGTAAATATCTTTTTTTGTTACACTTGATGGGTGTTTGGTGGAGGGCAAGGGGAACCATGGAGCAGGGTCCAGAATGCTCAGATTACTGCCACCAGACCTCCCCTTTCATGATGTAACCGTGATGTATGAGTGATGTAGTTTGGGGGGTGTAACATGGGGATTAGCAGCTAATAAAAATTTGGGTTCTCTTTTGTTCGGGGGCTTCCATCTTGTTCCACCTTGTGGCAGGTGGGCGTCCTGTCGCGACCGTCTTCAATAAAGACCAAGCCTCCTGGCTGCTGTTTTGCTCTGGTATTCCTGGCTGGTGTCCTTGTTTTTTGTCCAAGGGAGCCCTCAGATTTCTCCGTTAACACTTTCAGAGAAAGGCAAGGCAGTTTTTGCATCCCACCCGAGATACCAAGCAAGCTAGAGTTTTGCACAAACCGGACTTGACCCCCCCCTTTCTCCGCTCGCTTCCTCTTGGGGGGGGGAAAGGTGTTTTGAAATTTCGTTTTGCAAGGCGCTTGAAACGGAGGGAGCTGTCGCAACCGCAGGCCCTGTTTTTCAGGGACAGCCCTGGATTTGCAGAAATACATCCCGCTTTTCCTTAGGACGTCTCTATTTTCACCCGAGAAACGTTAGCGGGTACAGCCAGTGCTTTTTTCCTAAAAAATAATAATAATAAATGTTTAGGGGTACTCTCACTTTGACTTGAGAAAATCACCATTTTATAGTTCAAATAGGGGGGAAATAAATACGGTTGAATGGACAAAAGTACAAAGATTTTTAGGGGTGTGCGTACCCCCAGAAAAAAGTACTGGGTACAGTTATGTGACCCCCAAATAAGGAGATAAATAGTTATATAAATTTTGGAAGTTGCCTGAAGGCAGCCCTGTATAGGGAAGTTTTTTAAAGTTTAGTGTTTTATTATGTTTTTAGATATGTTGGAAGCCGCCCAGAGTGGCCAGGGCACCCCAGTCAGATGGGCAGGATATAAATAATAATAAAATTATTACTATTATTATTATTTATATTTAGAACGTCCCTATTTTCATCAAATAGGGGACGCGGGTGGCGCTGTGTTCTAAACCACTGAGCCTCTTAGGACTTGCCAATCAGAAGGTCGGTGGTTCGAATCCCCGTGACGGGGTGAGCTCCCGTTGCTCGGTCCCTGCTCCTGCCAACCTAGCAATTCGAAAGCACATAAAAGTGCAAGTAGATAAATAGGTACCGCTCCAGCGGGAAGGTAAACGGCGTTTCCGCGCGCTGCTCTGGTTCGCCAGAAGCGGCTTAGTCCTGCTGGCCACATGACCCGGAAGCTGTACGCCGGCTCCCTCGGCCAGTAAAGCGAGATGAGCGCCGCAACCCCAGAGTCGGCCACGACTGGACCTAATGGTCAGGGGTCCCTTTATTTTCATCAAAGAAATCTTGGAGGGTATGCAAAGGCAATCAAAAGTTTATCAGTTCTCAGGACCATTAATGAACTACAGTTCCCAGAATTCTCTGGGGGTGAGCTGTGAGTATGATACATTTAAATTAAATGAGGGTATGGGTGCTTTTCAAAGTACATCTCTGTTTTTATGAGGCTGTGTTAAGGTTCTTCACACACACACACAAAAGTTGTATGTTTTATATACAACTAAGAGTTTTCAAAAGATTAAGCCGTTGAGAAATGCTTTTAAATAAAAGAAATATAACTTTTTGAAAGGTTTGAAAGAGGCACACAGGTGAAGATACAAAGTCCGAATGGTGAATATCAGTGTTGTTCTGGTTGTTCTGGTTATCAGGTCTAGTTCCACACTGACCAGGTTTGTGACAAAGTTTGCCTCGAGAACGATGTATAATCCCAGATCATATAAAAAGAGTCTGGAGGTTCTGATCTTCATTGAAATCGCAGATCACCCATCTTCTCACGAGCCCTGCATGAGGATTCTCTTAGTTTTAAATTAATTTATTAAAGCATCGTTATTTTTTAAAAAGGTGCCCGTTCGCGCACACAGAGGATTCATCTGCAAATGAATGAAAATTGCATCAAACAGCCCGATTCAACTTTTCGTACGTTCCAAAACAATATTGCAGGATCTCCTCTTCCCAGACGGGTATAAATTCTGCTTTGCAGAAAAAAGTAAAGAATATGATTGGAGGGTGATCGGAGAAGAGGGGCTTTAAAGTCACACCAAGGGAGGGTTCTGTGCCTCTGAGGATACACAGAGTGCCTTTCCCTCTGCCGCCGAATTGATGGGAGGGATTTAAGGGCGACACTTGAATCGTCAATTTGGAAGAGACCTTCAGGGTCATCTAGTCCAACCCCAATTTTTCACGCAAGGCCGGACTCGAACCCACAACCTTGAGAGTCTCACGCTTTCGCTCAGGATTAGGCAGACAGGAAAAGCAGAGATTCCCCCCCTTTTTTAAGAGAGAAGCTCGCCTTCTGTAAAGCCTTGCGGGGGGGGAAAGACTGTCGCTTCACTTCTGAGATGTGCATTAAAAAGGAAAAAAAATCAGCATTTCTGGGCCCCCAGATGGCTCTTTTCAGAGAAGCTGGGGAGGTTTTGCAGCTGCCGCTGTTGAAGCGCCGTCAACCGGCGTCACCTGCCCTTCGCGTTACCTCCTCCTCGCCCCCCCCTTTGCCCATGCGCCACTCGGCTGCCATGTGCCCATTTAGAGCACATGGAACGCAGCCGCTGCTGTCACCGGGGAGCCCACACATTTGGCACACTGACGCAGCTGCTTGGAGGGGGGGTGGGCTCGGCTCTTACGCACTCCGTCGTCTCTCTTTCTCTGCACTGCCCCCCCCAAATCAGCATCATTCGGGGAAGCAAGGGGGGGCGCCTGGGAGGAGGGGATGAGAACTGCGTGTGGCAGAGAGCAATGCGCCGCTTGGAAACCTGGCCTGGGGAGACGAGAACAGTGATGGCCCTGGCTTGGCAGAAGCCGTCTCTCGGTTTAAATTGGAACATTGAGGACTAGCGTCTTGTGCAGGCACCGCGCTCCCTTCTAGGGGAACGGGGGCGATGGATGCGCATTTCAGCTGTGGCAAATTTGGCGGAGGTTTCAAGCAGGCCGTTGGTCCGGGGTGCTTTAGCTGAGAGTCCTGCGTCGCAGAAGGTGGGGCTAGATGGCTGTTGGGGGTCCCTTCTATAATAATAATAATAATAATAATAATAATAATAATAATTTATACCCCGCCCATCTGGCTGGGCTTCCCCAGCCACTCTGGGCGGCTTCCAAAAAAATATTAAAATTCTATAATACATCAAATATTAAAAGCTTCCCTAAACAGGGCTGCCTTCAGATGTCTTCTAAAAGTCTGGTAGTTGTTGTTCTCTTTGACATCTGGTGGGAGGGCGTTCCACAGGGCGGGCGCCACCACCGAGAAGGCCCTCTGCCTGGTTCCCTGTAACTTGGCTTCTCGCAGCGAGGGAACCGCCAGAAGGCCCTCAGGAGATGGACCCAGGTGTCCGGGCAGAACGATGGGGGTGGAAACGCTCCTTCAGATATACTGGACCTCAGGCCGTTTAGGGGTTTCAAGGTCAGCACCAACATTTTGAATTGTGCTCGGAAACATCCTGGGAGCCAATGTAGGTCTTTCAAAACTGGTGTTATATGGTCTCGGCGGCCGCTCCCAGTCCCCAGTCTAGCTGCCACATTCTGGATTAGTTGTAGTTTCCGGGTCACCTTCAAAGGTAGCCCCACGGAGAGCGCATTGCAGTAGTCCAAGCGGGAGATAACCGGAGCATGCACCACTCTGGCAAGACAGTCTGCAGGCAGGGAGGGTCATTCAGGACCAGGGAGTCCTCCACACCTGCCCACCTCCTGTCCCCCCAAAACAGTCCTTCTGTCTTGTCAGGATTCAACCTCAATCCATTACCGCCATCCATTCTGATTTGAAAGAGAGGTAGAGCTTCTAGACACACGCACAGACCCGAAAATGAATTTGGAGGTGGGTGCAAAACAAGGCCAGCGAGGGGGTGTGGCCTGAAGGGAGGGGTGTGGCCTGAAGGGAGGAGGAGTGGCCTGAAGAGGAAGTGTGGCCTGAACAGAGGGGTGTGGCCTGAAGAGAGGAGGAGTGGCCTGAAGGGAGGGAGTGCCCTGAATGGAGGGTGTGGCCTGAATGGAGGGGTGTGGCCTGAAGAGAGGAGGTGTGGCCTGAAGGGAGGGAGTGGCCTGAATGGAGGGTGTGGCCTGAAGAGAGGGGTGTGGCCTGAAGAGAGGGGTGTGGCCTGTCGACCAAGTAAAGGTAAAGGGAGCCCTGACCATTAGGTCCAGTCGTGACCGACTCTGTGGTTGCGGCGCTCATCTCGCTTTAGTGGCCGAGGGAGCCGGCGTACACCTTCCGGGTCATGTGGCCAGCAGGACTAAGCCGCTTCTGGCGAACCAGAGCAGCATACGGAAACGCCGTTTACCTTCCCGCCAGAGTGGTACCTATTTATCTACTTGCGCTTTGAGGTGCTTTCGAACTGCTAGGTTGGCAGGAGCAGGGACTGAGCAACGGGAGCTCACCCCGTCATTGCGGGGATTCGAACCGCCGACCTTCTGATCGGGAAGCCCTGGGCTCTGTGGTTTAACCCACAGCGCCACCAAGTAGAAAGGACCACATTTGGCCCTGACATTCTCCACGGGGCCTCTGCTGAAAAACTTGAGAGCCCTTTAGCGCTTTAGAAGCCCCCTGGTCCCAAATTCTGGAAATCGCAGGAGGGGGAGCATTGCTTTTGCGCTCAGACTTCCCCAAAGAGACATCTGGTTGGCCGCTGTCAGAAG
This sequence comes from Podarcis pityusensis, assembly GCF_964106645.2. Taxonomy (NCBI): domain Eukaryota; kingdom Metazoa; phylum Chordata; class Lepidosauria; order Squamata; family Lacertidae; genus Podarcis; species Podarcis pityusensis. Next base: position 3,821,380 of record NC_138043.1, read on the forward strand.
AAGATGCTGGACCGGATACAGCTAGGCTCTTCTGTTCTGATGGAACCTCCAGGCCCAGGCACAGTCTATCACCATTTCTAGGCTTTGAGGGGAATTTGGCCCCTGGGAGAACTGGGCAGGTTGTGGGCCTCACCCCACAGCCAGAATCTTCTGGTGTTCTTCAGAGGGGGTGGTTCACCAAGCAGAAATCCTCTGCCCACCCACAGCTGGTGTTCGCCAGGACTTCTCCACCCCATAGCGCTGTGGTGTGGGGCCAGGCCAAGCCGCCCCCCAACCGGCTCCACGCCAACAACCGCCTTTGGCTCAAATCCCACCTAAACTGCCCCACCTTCATCGTCTCCTTGCTAAACCCGGCCTGTTTGGAAGCTGTGTTGGCACAGATCCCAGGCAAGACCTTTGGGCGCATGTTGGGCGTTGCGCCGCCAAACCGGCAGGCGCATAGCCCTGCCCCACGTCGACCCCACACCCTGCAACGCCCTTGACTCTCTAACCAGAGTTTTGTTTAGTCAGGCAAACTGGGGGGGGGGGGGGAGAGGAAGAGGAGGAGGTCCTGGCTCTCAAGAGAGAGATATATATAGCTGCGACCCACAGGTAACAGTGCGTCATGCGCCGGGTTGACGCAGCTGGCAACGCAAGCCTGAGGTGGGTGTGTGTATGTTTGTGCGCCGTTCCCTCTGAGAGCTGTCTCTCCCTTTCCCCCTTGACACCGAAACCCAGGAACGGCATCCCCAGGCTGGATCTCTTCACCAAAGGCCTTTATTCTGCTATCCTCCTCCCTTCCTGTGCCCCAGAATTAGGGTTGCCAACTCTCTCCTCCTGGCTCTGCTCCTCTGCTTGAGCCGTCTCTCTCCAGTGAGCCTGACAAATTCGATCTCTTTCCCCCAAAAGGCTTTGTTCTGCTTCTCTCCCTTCCTGTGACCCAGATTTAGGGTTGCCAACTCTCTCCTCCTGGCTCTGCTCCTCTGCCCCTTTTTCTCTGCTTGAGCCGTCTCTCTCCTGTGAGCCTGACCGGCACCCCCAGATTTGATCTCTTTCCCCAAAAAAGGCTTTATTCTGCGTCTCTCCCTTCCTGTGACCCAGATTTAGGGTTGCCAACTTTCCCCTCCTGGCCCTGCTCCTCCGCCATTTTCTACTTGCCGCCGTCTCTCCCCCCCCCCATGACCAAGACTCAGGAATTGCAGCCCCAGATCTCTTCCCCCAAAAGACTGCATTCTGTTTTTCTCCTTCCCCTCCCTCCCACGACCTAGATTTTGGGTTGCCAACTTCCTCACCTGTAGAAAAACAACCTACAAATGCTAAGCAATCGATAGATCTGATTGGCTGGGAACCCTACCCAGATCACCTCAAGGTCCTCCCAAGCCAATCTGATAGTTGTGATACGGTTGCCAACCTTCCCACCCACTACCGCTCCTCCGCCTTTCGTGTCGGCGCTATCTGTGGGTGCAAAAGGGAGGCCTCGCTCACCTCTGTACCCGGGGTGGCATCACCTGCTGGCTGCTGCTGCAGCAGCTAGGCCCACCCGCTAAAGGCACAGGAGCACACCTGGCTAGGGTTTTTCTGGTCAGTTGGCAACCCGACCAAAAAAAATAATAATAGAGAGATCTGGGTACCCTATTCCTGGAAGAGTTCTACCCCCACAGTTCGGGAAGCCTTGCTTAACCTGTGTAGAAATCTTTTAAGGGGTTGCAATGTGGTGTTTGGATGTTCTTGACTGCTTTTGTACATTGTGTAATTTTCCACTCTGTCCTCCCCGGTCTGTCTCAACACAATGTTCTTCCTGTGCTGTGCGGCAATTGTGTGTGTGCGCGCGCACACGCTTTTAGGGAGGTGGTGGGATCGCTGTTGCTCACGACACCCTCGGGCCCGGGGTACAGGATGTCCTCAATTGGGGCCCCACCCATCCCTGCCGGGAAATCGAGCTTCTCTCCAGCCCTGTCCAGACAGACGCTGGCAACTTGGGAGCAGGCAAAGCTCAGGGCTTGGAGCGTGGCCCATCACATGTTGCAGGACTTCCCATGCCTATTGGGCCTGCTGGCTGCTGTTGTTTTGCCACATCTGGACGGCACCATCCCTGGAAGAGGAAGATGCCCCAGAGAGGCCCATAATATGACCTGAACAGATTGGAGAACAGGGCCCAAACTAAAAAAAATATGAATTTCAGCAGGGACCAATGTCAGGTTCTGCACTTAGGTAAAGGTAAAGGGACCCCTGGCCATTAGGTCCAGTTGTGGCCGACTCTGGGGTTGCGGCGCTCATCTCGCTTTATTGGCCGAGGGAGCCGGCGTACAGCTTCCGGGTCATGTGGCCAGCAGGACTAAGCCGCTTCTGGCGAACAAGAGCAGCGCACGGAAACGCCGTTTACCTTCCCGCTGGAGCGGTACCTATTTATCTACTTGCACTTTGACATGCTTTTGAACTGCTAGGTTGGCAGGAGCAGGGACCGAGCAACGGGAGCTCAGCCCGTCATTGCGGGGATTCGAACCGCCGACCTTCTGATCGGCAAGTCCTAGGCCCTGTGGTAGGAAGAGTTGCACGGTTGTAAGATGGAGTGGGAACGCTTGGCTTACTAGCAATATGTGTGAAAAGGATCCAGGACAGGGGTCAGCAAACTTTTTCAGCACTGTCCCTCAGACCTTGTGGGGGGGCGGACTGTATTTTTTTTGGGGGGGGAAATGAACGAATTTCTATGCCCCACAAATAACCCAGAGATGCATTTTAAATGAAAGGACACTTTCTACTCATGTGAAAACACGCTGATTCCCAGACCGTCCGCAGGCCGGATTGAGAAGGTGATTGGGCCGGATCCGGCCCCCGGGCCTTAGTTTGCCTACCCGTGATCTAGGGGTCTCGGTGGACCACAAGGTGAACATGAGCCCACAGTGTGATGGAGCAGCAAAAAAACCGAATGCTATTCTAAGCGGCATCAACAGAAGTCTTTAGACTTAAAGGGAAGTCATAGTCCCAATCTATTCTGCCTTGTTCAGACCACAGCTGGAGTCCTGTGTCCAGTTCTGGGCACCACAATTTGGCCCCAAATCATTAATATGTATGTTAAAAACCGCGGGAGCCAGAAGGCAACCTCGCCGTGACGTTTTAAAAGCTTTCGCCGTACCAAACCAACTCTGACCCTCATCTCTGCATCGCTGTCACCGTTCTTGGGTCAATAAGCCGCCAATGTTAGCAATTTGAAATTCCTCCCACAGCCTATTTCAGTCAACGGAGTCGAAAGATCCATACAAGCTACATAGAGATTGTTCTTAATTTTCTTGGTATATTGTTGTTTAGTCGTTGAGTCGTGTCTGACTCTTCGTGATCCCCTGGACCAGAGCACGCCAGGCACTCCTGTCTTCCACTGCCTCCCGCAATTTACCAAACTCATATTGGTAGCTTTGAGAACACTGTCCCACCATCTCGTCCTCCGTCATCCCCTTCTCCTTGTGCCCTCCATCTTTCCCAACATCAGGGTCTTTTCCAGGGAGTCTTCTCTTCTCATGAGGTGGCCAAAGTCTTGGAGCCTCAGCTTCGGGCTCTGTCCTTCCAGTGAGCACTCAGGGCTGATTTCCTTCCGAATGGAGAGGTTTGATCTTCTTGCAATCCATGGGACTCTCCAGAGTCTCCTCCAGCACCAGAATTCAAAAGCATCCATTCTTCGGCGATCAGCCTTCTTGATGGTCCAGCTCTCACTTCCATACATCACTACTGGGAAAACCATAGCTTGAACTATACATCTTATAATATGGTTCAGAATGAAACATGGATCAGTGGTACTGTGAACCCTGCTTGTTCTCGGTTGGTAGAGCAGGTGGACTCTTAATCTCAGGGCTGCTGGTTGCACGAAACCTCCATCACACGGGGTTGGACTAGATGACCCCGTGGTCCCTTTTGACTCTGCAATTCTAGGATTCAACCGGTTGAGTGGTTTTTGAAAGAAAGATCTCCATTGGCTCCCAGGACATTTCCGAGCACAATTCAAAAGTGTTGGTGCTGACCTTGAAAGCCCTAAACGGCCTCAGCCCAGTATACCTGAAGGAGCGTCTCCACCCCGGACACCGGGGTCCATCTCCCGAGAGCCTTCTGGCAGTTCCCTCCCTGCAAGAAGCGAGGTTGCAGGGAACCAGGCGAGGGCCTTCTTGGTGGTGGCGCCCGCCCTGTGGAACGCCCTCCCTTCAGATGTCAAGGAAATAATCGCTTCTCGGCCTTTTGGCTAAGATCAAGTGTAGTATCTGTTCTTATCGGATGTCAAGGAAATAAACAAAAGCCTGGAACGGATTGATCCGTTTTGCATTGCTTTCTATGGGAAAGCAGCGCGCCTTGGTTTTGGAACGCTTTGGTTTTGGAACGGATTAAGTTTGAGAGCCAAGGTACCACTGTAGAGACTATAATGTGGTCGATATCAGTTCCTCCATATTTATACAAATAAGTATACCGGCGCTTAGAAATGACTACCAGACTCCTATGAAGGATATAAAAATTATATAGGGATACAGATTCCAAATACTTCAGCCCCCCTGCGTTATATTAATTGTCCAGAGAACAACGAGAAGTTAGGAAAATATCTTCCAAGTCGAAGCCCAATTGTTTGCTCCCATTTAGGTATTAAAATCCCCACCAAAGGAGGGGAAAAAATGTAGATCTGATTAAATCTTGGTGGTCTGTGACAGACTAGGGGGAAGGTAGATGTTTAGGCAGAAAAGAAAGATTGCTAATTCAGTTGATTTGCACTGACAAAAGATAATTATTTTGGCCGGACCAAGCGCTCTCTCTACCAACTTTCTTCTTATATTTTGGAATAATTTTATGCAAAATTTAGGCATACAAAATACATGCCTGCTTACACACAATATGCATACAAAATACATACAATACAATAATAATAATAATAATAATAATAATCTTTATTTCAAGAGAAAATGGGCGCCGTGACTCATGAAACATTAAGCTTTCGCATCCCCTTTCTCAGCGATTCCTCGTTAACGACGAAGCCAAGGGCAAGTTGCACTCTGTGTATGCTCAGAGGAACCCTTGCCTGACTTAGGACTTCCCCTGAATTCATCGGTGCAGATTCTTGGTAGGGGTATAGGCTCAAATTAAGCCCTCGTTCACCTATACTCCTCTTTACAAAGCGCACACTTTCTGCTCAAAGAACGTAAGAATAAATTAGAAACGCACGCAAAAGCAAGAGATCGTTTGAGCACGTGCAGAGTGCCTGGTCGTCGTCCCCCAACACACCTTTTCCCAGCTTGTTCTTGTGGGGTTAAGAGCCCAGCCACGCATCAAATCTGTCAGTGGGAGAAATATGGGAAATCAAATTGCGGGAGCAGACACATACAATTCCAGGCTGTAGGCTGCAATTCAGCAGGGAGACTCCTCGGAGGCAAAATTTGTTCTTGGTCTCTGGAGTATCGCAGGCTGCCTATTCCACAAGCCGCAGAGGGACAGCCCAGACAGGAATAATTCGCCCACCCAGCAAAAACTAAAAAGAAACCCTCTCCGCTTCGCTTTCTGGCAGCAAAGATGAGCTGGCTGGGTTGGGGCACGTATAAAAAGGGTTTCGCTTCCCAAATGGAGCCTTGGGGACCCAGCAGAATGTGGCGAGGTGGAGGTTCAACCGGGATAGCGTAACGCTCTACCTGTTGGATCGCCTGCCTGTCGCAAACAAAAAACTGCTGCTGGCCTAAAAGAGCCAGGAGCTCTGCATAGGAGAAGGAGGAAGGTTTGCAAGAAACCCTGGACCCCTCCCCAGCCCCCAACCCAGCCTTTTTCATTTTCTTCCCCCCCCCAACAGAGTAAGAGAATGGCTTCCATGGCAACGGGCCTCTAGGGGGCCTCTGGAGTGTGAATGAATGGATTGCAGATGAATGAATGTTATTTTATTCTGCTAAACTGCCCCCCACCTTTCCACGAAGAGCAAAACTGGCAGCATTAAAAATATTATTAATAATAATCAAGATTAAACAGCCTTTTGTTAAAAAAAAAAATCAGCGTTTTGCTTGTCACTCGCTTTGCTCCTCTACCCTGAAGAGCAGGCAGGCATCCATCCAACTAACCAACCAACCAACCAACCGGTAAAGTTCCTACACCCAGCCCTAAAAAGGCAGCAATATCAGTTGCAGATTCATTTGTTGACTTCAGCCCAGACAGGCAGGCAGGCATCCAAACGGTAAAGCTGTGAGGTCAGTGGCAAATGGGTTTATTTTATTTATGGATACATAATTCACACTTTCATTAAGATGTGAATACAGGGTGCATCATATAAGGATGGAATCAACAAAAGAAACAGAATTACATTAATAAATACTGATGTAGAGGGAGAAATCTGCTCCCGTTTTTTATTCCTGATCATTGGCCATCCTGGTTGGCTAGAGAGAGTCATCGACAGTCCGATCCGGTGATCTACACCAGAATTTCCCTCTGACTTTAGCGGCCAGGAAGATTGGGTTTCCTTGAGCAGGCCAAGAGGAAAACGGAGACTGGATCGCAACTGGAATGGACTGGAAGAAGGAAACCATCTCATGCCATAATAATAGTAATTTAAAAATTATTATTTATTTATTTATTATCATCAAAAGGTCTCAGGGTGTTTAACAGATTCATAATTACAATTATAACATTAAAAGGAAGCTACAACTTGCATAATGAGTCAGTTAAACCGCCTCTCTGGCCCTAACATTGGGTGATAATATGGTAGTACCTCAGTTCTCAAACTTAATCCGTTCCGGATGTCCGTTCCAGAACCAAAACGTTCCAAAACCAAGGCGCGCTTTCCCATAGAAAGCAATGCAAGACAGATTAATCTGTTCCAGACTTTTAAAAACAACCCCTAAAACAGCAATATGACATGAATTTTGCTATCTAACGAGACCATTGATCCATAAAATGAAAGCAATAAAACAATGGACTGCAGTCACACAATCAATCAATCCATCAGTAGCTGGACTGGGTTCCGCACAGTCGCAAAAACGAAATGAAAAAGAGCCGCATAAACGAAAACGCAAAATAAATAGCAAAAACAGACAGACCTCAACTTCCAAAAAAAGTTCGCCATAAGTTGTTTGAGTACCAAGGCGTTTGGGAACCAAGGTACCACTGTGTTTTGTGGTTTTATATCTTGACTTTAGGGACATGGGTGGCGCTGTGGGTTAAACCACAGGGCCTAGGACTTGCCGATCAAAAGGTCGGCGGTTCGAATCCCCGCGATGACAGGGTGAGCTCCTGTTGCTTGGTCCCTGCTCCTGCCAACCTAGCAGTTCGAAAGCACGTCAAAGTGCAAGTAGACAAATAGGTACCACTCCAGCAGGAAGGTAAACGGCGTTTCCGTGCGCTGCTCTGGTTCGCCAGAAGCGGCTTAGTCCTGCTGGTTACATGACCCAGAAGCTGTACGCCGGCTCCGTGGGCCAATAAAGCGAGATGAGCGCCGCAACCCCAGAGTCGGCCATGACTGGACCTAATGGTCAGGGGTCCCTTTACCTTTTTACCCATGTCCTACAGGCATTGCAGACATTCCTTCGCTGTGCTTAAAGAGGCTTTTGGGGGCCAGCCATTCGAAAAACAGGGAAAAAAACCTGAATCCATCTGGTGGGCGAGCTCTGCCACCCCCAGGCAGCTGGCGGCCGGCCCCAGCTGCCCCACAGGCCAAACCCCAAAGAGAGGGTGGTGGTTTTAATTGCAGAGCAAGCTGGGCGGAGAGGATTTCTGCCGAAAACGCAAAAACGCCCTCCTCTGGCTCCCCTGCCAATCCTGGGGTTTTCAGGAATTCAGAGTTGAGCCACATTTTTTCATTCCTCGGGGCTTCAGACACACCCCACCTCCTTCCCAACAAGACAGAAGTGCTGTTTTGGGGGGACAGGGGGCGGGCAGGTGTGGGGGACTCCCTGGCCCTGAGTGGGGTCACTGTGCCCCCGAAGGACCAGGTGCGCAGCCTGGGGGTCATTTTGGACTCACAGCTGTCCATGGAGGCGCGGGTCAGTTCTGTGTCCAGGGCAGCTCCATCTGGTACGCAGGATGAGACCCTCCCTGCCTGCAAACTGTCTGGCCAGAGTGGTGCATGCTCTGGTTATCTCCCGCTTGGACTACTGCCATGTGCTCTCCGTGACGGTGACCCGGAAACTGCAACTAATCCAGAATGCGGCAGCCAGACTGGTGATTGGGAGCGGCCGCCAAGACCATATAACACCGGTCCTAAAAGATCTACATTGGCTCCCAGGACGTTTCTGAGCATAATTCAAAGTCTTGGTGCTGACCTTGAAAGTCCTAAATGGCCCCGTATCCCTGAAGGAGCATCTCCACACCCATCATTCAGCCCGGACACTGAGGTCCAGCTCCGAGGGCCTTCTGGCGGTTCCCTCCCTGCAAGAAGCGAGGTTACAGGGAACCAGGCAGAGGGCCTTCTCAGTGGTGGCACCCACCCTGTGGAACGCCCTCCCATCAGATGTCAAGATATAATAATAATAATAATAACAACAATAATTTATTTATACCCCGCCCATCTGGCTGGGCTTCCCCAGCCACTCTGGGCAGCTTCCAAAAAAACATTAAAATACTGTAATACATCAAACGTTAAAAGCTTCCCTAAACAGACTTTTCGGACTTTTAGAAGACATCTGAACGGCAGCGGGCTCCCCTCCTTCGGAGACTTTTGAACAGGGCTTGTGGTCCATGTGCATCGCAGGGGGTTGGAGTCGATGACCTTTGGGGTTCCCTTTCCAGGTCCACGATTCTGTGACAACCAGGGTCGGGAATCAGTGAGCCGCCCGGCTGCCATCTCGACCTCTGTGCATGTGCAGAGTGCCAGGCTGGCTTTTATTCTGCCTTGTCCCGGCTTGCCCCAAAATATTATTTCTCTTTCTTCTCCCATGTCTTTTGCGTAGGTGTGACTCACAGGCCCACAGCCCTGGTGACTCAGCGGTGGAAACGGCCCTCAGCCACGTGGAGCCAGAGACCTCGGCTGACCCCGCTGGAGAGAAAAAGCCCACGCCGCCCCCTCTGCAGGGACGGTTTATTTTTTGGCAGGGCCTAGCCCTGTTTCTCCCCAACACCCAAAAATAAAAAATATGCACGTCTAAGGAGCGTCTGCTGAGCACGTGCAGAGACGGCGTCCTCTGAACATGTGCAGAGTGCCCACGCAGAGCCGACAGGATTAACTCCTCTAGGTTCCAGGAGAACGATAAAAGGGATTTAATAACTGGGGGGAAATAGGAATAAGACCCACATATCCAGAGAATAAGTGTCGTTCTGCTTCAGGGGGGAGGGCGGGGAGTTGAGAACTCTGCGCATCCTCAGAGGTCCGTTTGCTCAGCCCAAATTCAGCCCAGGACGATCTGGCTATTGTCCAGTCCCTGTCTCAGAAGTGTTTTTCTATGCCCCGGTAATTCTAAAGGGAGAGTTGAGGCTCTTGTGATGTTCTCGCGTCCTCTGAGCATGGCTAGAGCGACTTCCTTTCGCAACAAGCTCTGGCCTGTGGGTCTGAGCCATGGTCTAGCCAACTGAGCAGGGTTCTCATAGAATCGCAGGTCATCTATTCCCACCCCCTGCAAGGCAGGAACCTCAACTAAATCTCCGTAAAATGGACGTTCTGTTTGCGTGCCTGGGAGTCCGGGACCGTCCCTGGCAGTGCCTCTGAGCATAAGCAGAAAGCCCTTTGCCTAACACATCCTGACGCAACAGCGGCTGAGCATTCCTTCATTTCCAAGGCAAGGTTTATCATTTCGGCTCCAGGGCACTGTAAGGATAAAGAGCGCCTCTGACCATATGTAGAGTCCACAGCTCCCACGCATCTGCGACGATTATGGATGTCTTTGCAAATGGTTTTGTGGTGGGGTGGCAGAGACGGCTGGCTCCCACCCCACACCCTTCCCTCCAGGTGCCCCCAATCCCCAAACCTCTGGGCAGGATTGAACGGAGGCGGGATCTGGGCCCTAGGCACTCTGCGTGTGCTCAGGGGTACTCTTTCCTTTTGCGTCATTATCATCATTACCGGGACTCGGCTGCAAATGTAACATTTTAAGTGAATTATATAAACGGGACAGTAGATGGCGGTGACGAGCTAATGGCGAATTCAATGTATTTTTTTCCTCCAAAATTTGTGTTTCTTTGAAAAGCATTTTCACGGCATGAGATTTAGAGTCTCATGCTTTGCTGACTGAGCCATCCCAGGTCAGCTTGGGACTTTCAGGGTTGCGGGTTCCGATCCCACATTGAGCCACAGATTCCCGCATTGCAGGGGGTTGGACTAGATGACCCACGGGTGTCTCTTTCGCCCTCTACAATTCTGTGGTGCTGGAACACATCGCTGCCTCCGACTGCAGGGTCAGAGCCTAGCCCATGGCAGCCAGTAGCCCCATCTCATTTGGTGGCGCAAATTCCTGTGGGAGGGAGTTTCGCAGGTTAACGGCGTGCTGTCTTAAGAAGCTCTTCCTTTCCTCTATCCGATATGCAGCTCCGTCGGAGGCGCACGGGTTTCGGCGTTGAAAGAGACCCTGCCTGCCGCCTGCAGGAGACGAGAGCCCATGCGCCAGATCCATGCGCACAGACACATGCTGTCTCTCCCCAGCGTCATCGGTGCTGCTTGCGTGCGGCCTTTTCTGTGATGCAGAGCTTTGAGGTGGTGGGGGGAGGGAAGGGGATGTGCTGGGGGCTCCCGTTTCTCAACAGGCGAGGGGAAGGGCTTTGCTGGGAATTTCAGCAGCCTCCCTCGCCTCTGCGCATGGCGCACGCTGACTCATGCGGCCCAGCGGCGCCACCTCTCTCTCCCTTCCTCCGCTCTGCTCGCTTGCCAAGTCTGAGAGGCCTCTTGTCATCCGCCCAAGACCGCCTCCCTCGCTCGCTCGATCCTGCATGTGCAGATCAAACGAGGCCGGCCGTGGGAGGCTGCAACTGGAACCCCCAAATTTAGGATCCTCTGTCTCTCCAAAGTTCTGCTGCTGCTGGGTTTTTGCAGTGAAGCCCCTGCGTTTTGCCCGCAAACAGAGCGATCGATGCATCGAACAATGGGGTTCCATGCTTCGCATTCACTAGTGTTGCAGGGAATTTTTATAGGTTGGAGGGGTTGCAGATATCACACACATGCAGCCCACTGAGACATGCAGAGAAAATATTTGGTCGGTTTGATCGAAAATGGTTTCAGGTCAGTCTTCCTGTGCTGATCTATGTACGTGCTTGGTTGGTACACTTATGAACATTTAATATATATCTAAGACCTTAAGAGCTGGACCATAAAGAAGGCTGATCGCCGAAGAATGGATGCTTTTGAATTCTGGTGCTGGGGGAGACTCTTGAGAGTCCCATGAACTGCAAGAAGATCAAACCTCTCCATTCTGAAGGAAATCAGCCCTGAGTGCTCACTGGAAGGACAGATCCTGAAGCTGAGGCTCCAAGACTTTGGCCACCTCCTGAGAAGAGAAGACTCCCTGGAAAAGACCCTGATGTTGGGAAAGATGGAGGGCGCAAGGAGAAGGGGACAACAGAGGACCAGGTGGTGGAACAGTGTTCTCGAAGCTGCGAACATGAGTTTGACCAAACTGTGGGAGGCAGTGGAAGACAGGAGTGCCTGGTCCATGGGGTCACGAGGAGTCGGACACGACTAAACGACTAAACAACAACAACAAGACCTTAAAATTCTTATCACATCTCCAAACCCTTGCCAGGGTTGTTGGTTTTTGTTTTTTTTTTGCAGCGTTTTGCAGCGAAAACCCTGTGTTTTGCATGCCTCACAAAGCGAGGATTTGATACAGCATACACGGGGTTCATACTTAACATTAACTATGAAACTCCAAATTTGGGATCCATAGATGCATAGAATCTTAGTTGGAAATGTTGCAGGAATTTATGTATAGGTTTTGGGAGTGGGTTTGCCCCTCCAGCACATATCACGCACATGCAGTCCACTACCAAAACCAGCTTTTGTGATTTGTCCCCACAAAACACTTCATCACAGTTTCTTCCTATCTATTCAAAGGGCCTTTGCTGCACGATACCAAATGTAAAAATTCACTGATCAATGGATCTATGTACTGGCTCACTGGGGAAACTTCAGAAATTCATATAGACATCATCATCATCATCATCATCATTTTTTATTTGTATGCCGCCTTTCCACAGTTAAAAAACAATGCTCAAGGCGGCTTACAGCATAACAAGATTTACATACAGTATTTTTTGCTCTATAAGACTCACTTTTTCCATCCTAAAAAGTAAGGGGAAATGTGTGTGCGTCTTATGGAGCGAATGCAGGCTGCGCAGCTATCCCAGAAGCCAGAACAGCAAGAGGGATCGCTGCTTTCGCTGTGCAGTGATCCCTCTTGTTGTTCTGAGATTCAGAATATTTTTTTTTCTTGTTTTCCTCCTCCAAAAACTAGGTGCGTCTTATGGTCTGGTGCGTCTTATAGAGCGAAAAATAGGGTAATTACAAAAGTCATAAACAATAAATAAACCACATCACACAATCAAATGGGAAACAATTTCCACATAAATCTAAATCTAAAACTAAGAATACACCATTCATATCAGAGTTTAAAATGACATAGGTAAAAAAAAAACTACCCCCTCCAAAAACAGAGTCCCCTCTGCCCAGCAGCAGCAGTGGCAGCAGTCCTTTATAGGACATGTGAGCTCAGCTCCTCAGCAGCCCCTCTGCCTGAGTGATAATTCCTGGCCTCCTGATACCTGAGTGCCAGACAGGTAGCCATTCCGGAAATAACAAACCCAGATGAAGACAAAAGGGTGTGATTACTTGGCTGGGAAACAGGGAAATGTAAATATCTTTTTTGTTCTGATCCCAGACGGAAGAACAGCAAAAGAGGCTTGAGCTCAGGGGTCAAACTCTTTTCTTTTGGCCTTAGGCCCACCCCCGGCCAGCCGTCCATTGTCCTCCCTGGCCGAGGGTGGGTCAAAGGCCAGCTCAAGCAGGTGGGTGGCACCCGCCCAGCTGAGCCTCGCTTGGTGCCGCAAACCCCGCCCACCTGTGGGGAAGGGAGGGCGGATATTGTTCCACTCGATGGGTGTTTGGTGGAGGGCAAGGAGAACCATGGGGCAGGGTCCAGGATGCTCAGATTACGGCCACCAGACCTCCTCTTTCATGATGTAACCATGATGTATGAGTGATGTAGTTTGGGGGGATGTAACATGGGGATTAAAGGTAAAGGTAAAGGGACCCCTGACCATTAGGTCCACTCGTGACCGACTCTGGGGTTGCGGCGCTCATCTTGCTTTACTGGCAGAGGGCGTACAGCTTCTGGGTCATGTGGCCAGCAGGACTAAGCCGCTTCTGGCGAACCAGAGCAGCGCACGGAAACGCCATTTCCCTTCCCGCCGGAGCGGGACCTATTGATCTACTTGCACTTTGATGTGCTTTCGAACTGCTAGGTGGGCAGGAGCAGGGACCGAGCAACGGGAGCTCACCCCGTTGCGGGGATTCGAACTGCCGACCTTTTGATCGGCAAGTCCTAGGCTCAGCTGTGTAAATGCAGCCAATTTCCTTCCCGACCCTCCCAGGAGATGAGGACCGGGGTCTTCCTTCACTCCCAGGTTCTGTAGGCTGTTTAAGTTTTCTCCTGGTGCAGGAAATTCTCCCACCGTCCGTTTTGCAAGGCCCGGCCACTCTGGGGCAACAAACCAAGACATTTCTGCAGAGAAGGGACATGGGTGCTGAGTCAGCATCGGGGACGAACCCTGACTCAGCGCCCTGTGCCGAAAACCTCACCGAAAAGGGAAGGAAAACACGACCTTTGCCGCCGCAACACCTCAAAGTCATCATTTTGAAAAGGAGGGAAACTTCGCTTCCCGGTTAGGCCCCATCTGGAAGATAGGATTTGCATGATATTTGCAATACGTGCAAAATGGTCACGATCCCAGTATTTGCAGCAGGGCGAGGGTTTTCCTCCCCGAACTCAGCGAGGACCGAGGCTGGAGAGATTCGGGACATTCTTCACGAGCCAAGTGGTTCAACTGCGGAACTCCCTGCCACTCCCTGGCTTTAAAAGGCAATCAGACAAATTCGTGCAAGAGGCGGTGGATGTTTGCTACCTGCGATTGCTCTGCTTCCAAGTTCGGAGGCCGTAAATGTGTCTGAGTAGCAGTTTCTGGAAACGGCAGGAGGGGAGAGTCGGGATTTGCCCATGCAGTTTGCAGAAAGGTACATCATCACCGCACGCAGTCATTTCCCAAACTCCGACCATCCTGCCCTGAGATGTGCGCCCGCATAGTTTGCATTGCGCCAACTTGGTCTCGTGGGGAATGAGTCAACCAACGCTTCTCGAAGGGTCCTCAGCCCTCAAGGGAAAGAGACACAGGATTTTTCTTTTTCAAATTCTGCTGATTAAAAGCTTCCCACTTCCTTCCCTCTTTCGACGCCACACCCAAAGTCTGGATAATGCATTTCCCGTCAGAGTCAAGCACTGGGCTGGACAAGACGAAGGCTTTCAGACAGAGGCATCCTTAGGCCTCACAAAGTGAGTGGCTCAGGTTTAGCTATGCCCCCGAAGGACCAGGTGCGCAGCCTGGGAGTCATTTTGGACTCATCGCTGTCCATGGAGGCGCAGGTCCATTCTGCGTCCAGGGCGGCTGTCTACCAGCTCCATCTGGGACGCAGGATGAGACCCTCCCTGCCCACAGACTGTCTTGCCAGAGTGGTGCATGCTCTGGTTATCTCCCGCTTGGACTACTGCCATGCACTCTATGTGGGACTGCCTTTGAAGGTGACCCGGAAACTACAACTAATCCAGAATGCGGCAGCTAGACTGGGGACTGGGAATGGCTGCTGAGACCATATACCGTAACACTGGTCCTGAAAGACCTCCATTGGGTCCCAGGACGTTTCCGAGCACAATTCAAAGTGTTGGTGCTGACCTTGAAAGCCCTAAACAGCCCAGTATCCCTTAAGGAGCGTCTCACCCCCATCGTTCTGCCCGGACACTGAGGTCCAGCGCCGAGGGCCTTCTGGCGTTTCCCTCCCTGCTAGAAGCAAGGTTACAGGGAACCAGGCAGAGGGCCTTCTCGGTGGTGGCACCCTCCCTTCAGATGTCAAGGAAATAAACAACTATATGACATTTAGAAGACATCTGAAGGCAGCCCTGTTAAGGGAAGTTTTTAATAACTGATGTTTTAATGTATATTTATCTTCGCTTCTTCCAGTACACTGACAATAGTTCGCCTGTCTTCCCAAGACACACTGTTGATGGAATCTTTCCAGGAGTTGGAGATGGCGTTTATAAGTGGTCCACGTTTCACAAGCATACAGTAAATTTGGTAGTACAATAGCTTTGTAAACAAGCATTTTGATTTCCCTGCAAATGTCCCGGTCCTCAAACACTCTGCACTTCAATCGGGAGAAGGCCGCACTCGCAGAGCTCAGGCGGTGCTGGATTTCGACATCAGTGTCGGGCCTTGTGGGAAGATAACTGCCCAGGTAGGAGAAGTGATTGACACTTTCCAACGTTACACCACTGAGTTGGATTTGTGGCGCCGCAGAGGGGTTATTTTGTATTTTGGTTTTTTGGATGTTGAGCGATAGGCCAAGTTTTTCGTAAGCTTCTGCGAAGATATTTAAGATGGTTTGGTGGTCAAACCATCCTAAATACAGTGGTGCCTCGCAAGACGAAAAGAATCCGTTCCGCGAGTCTCTTCGTCTTGCGGGTTTTTTCGTCTTGCGAAGCAAGCCCATTAGCGGTTTAGCAGATTAGCGCTACAGTATTAGCAGCTTAGCGGGCTTAGCGGATCAGCTGATAAGCGGCTTAGCGATCAGCTGTTAAGCGGCTTAACGATCGGCTGATAAGCGGCTTACCGATCAGCTGATAAGCGGCTTAGCGGCTTGGGAAAAAGGGGGGGGGAGGAAAAAAACCCCGCAGGAACTCGCAAGACATTTTCGTCTTGCGAAGCAAGCACATAGGAAATTTGTTTTGTGAAGCACCTCCAAAACGGAAAACCCTTTCGTCTAGCGGGTTTTCCGTCTTGCGAGGCATTCGTCTTGCGGGGCACCACTGTATAGGATAAGGGTGTCTCCGTCAAGCTATCTGCTACGACAGTGGTGGCCAAACTTGGCCCTCCAGCTGTTTTGGGACTACATTTCCCATCATCCCTGACCACTGGTCCTGTTAGCTAGGGATGATGGGAGTTGTAGTCCCAAAACAGCTGGAAGGCCGAGTTTGGCCACCACTGCGCTACGACCTCAAGGTCTCTCTCCTGGTCACTACCGCCAGTTCGGACGCCAGGAGCGTATAGGTGAAACTGTATCCTTCACTTTAATTTTCCCATCGCTTTGCACCTTGCATTCCTGGAGGCCGTCGGAGTCTGAGGAACCATGGAAAGCCATAGGTTCACCATTCCCGAACGCACACTCAGCTCAAGTCATGAGAGCTGGACCATAAAGAAGGCTGATCGCCAAAGAATGGATGCTTTTGAATTCTGGTGCTGGAGGAGACTCTTGAGAGTCCCACGGACTGCAAGAAGATCCAACCTCTCCATTCGGAAGGAAATCAGCCCTGAGTGCTCACTACAAGGACAGATCGTGAAGCTGAGGCTCCAAGACTTTGGCCACCTCCTGAGAAGAGAAGACTCCCTGGAAAAGACCCTGATGTTGGGAAAGATGGAGGGCACAAGGAGAAGGGGATGACAGAGGACGAGATGGTGGGACAGTGTTCTCGAAGCTACCAGCATGAGTTTGACCAAACTGCGGGAGGCAGTGGAAGACAGGAGGGCCTGGCGTGCTCTGGTCCAGGGGGTCACGAAGAGGCGGACACGACTAAACAACAACATTTCAGAATCGCAAGGCGGGGGGAAACCTCTGGGGAAACCTCTGGGCTTCCAGATCAAATGTGCATTTCAGATCTCCCAGGTGGGATCCCAGACAGAAGGGTTGCTTTGCTTGCAATTCCTGCAGAAAAACCTGCCTCAACCTGCCAAACTTCTCTCCCTCCGGCTGGGAAACGACGCTCTGTTCGTCTGGCCAATTTTAGAAATCCTTTTAACGCCCATCGCCCACCCAATCTTCCGGAACGCCTCCCATGCTGTCGCAACCAGTCCCGCCCTACAGGCCCAACACCTGTGGGACGCCTTCTGGGGCGACCTTCACGGCTTGGGTTGTGGATCTACGCTTCTGGAAAGGGACCAGGGAAGATCTAGCAGGAGGATCTTTGAGAGCAGGCGACCGCCAAGCCCTGAACCTGAGCTGGCAATATGGGCGTTTGGGAATAGGACTCCCAGCAGCAAAGACATTCTTTCCAGGGATTCTGTTTAGAAGTGCTTTTGTTGAAATAAAAATTTGCACACCTCCCAATAGGTCCCTGCTCCTGCCAACCTCGGTCCCTGGTCCTGCCAACCTAGCAGTTCGAAAGCACGTCAAAGTGCAAGTAGATCAATAGGTACCGCTCCGGCGGGAAGGTAAACGGCGTTTCCATGCGCTGCTCTGGTTCGCCAGAAGCGGCTCAGACCTGCTGGCCACATGACCCAGAAGCTGGACACCGGCTCCCTCGGCCAATAAAGCGAGATGAGCGCCGCAACCCCAGAGTCGGCCACGACTGGACCTAAAGGTCAGGGGTCCCTTTACTTTTTACAATAGGGAAAACAGGGTGCTGCCTCAATTTGAGTCAATTTAGCTTCTCCCCCAGAGACGCACTCCATTGTCCCTTGAGACAGACAGGTGCTGACAACAATTAGTGCCCCTTCATTCTGTAGATGCAGCCTAGAATAGCATTCACTTTTTTTGCTGCTGCATCACCCTCTGGGCTGACGTTTAGCTTGCAGTCTACCAAGACCCCTAGGTCCTTTTCACAGCTTGGTGTCACCTACAAATTTGACGAGCGTATGCGGGTGGCGCTGTGGGTTAAACCACAGAGCCTAGGACTTGCCGATCAGAAGGGTGGTGGTTCGAATCCCGCGACGGGGTGAGCTCCCGTTGCTCGGTCCCTGCTCCTGCCAACCTAGTTCAAAAGCACATCAAAGTGAAAGTAGATAAATAGGTACCACTCCGGCGGGAAGGTAAACGGTGTTTCCGTGCGCTGCTCTGGTTCGCCAGAAGCGGCTTAGTCCTGCTGGCCACATGACCCGGAAGCTGTACGCCGGCTCCCTCGGCCAGTAAAGCGAGATGAGCGCCACAACCCCAGAGTCGGCCACGACTGGACCTAGTGGTCAGGGATCCCTTTACCTTTACCCTCAAATATTTTGTCTAAATCCTTTATCAAAACGTCGAACCACAACGGGCTCAGGACAGAACCCTGCGGCACGCTTCTCGTCCCCTTTTGCCCCAGGAACCACGAGTGAGCGCTCTTTTCTCGACGACGATCCTGCAACGTAGGTGCGGTGGAGAGGATGTCATTCGCTCGAGGTGTGCAGACGACGTCTATGTTTGCGGGGGAGATTAAAGGAGGTTTCCTGATGCAGAATAGAACGCCCCTGCTTTCCTCTGAGAAATGTCGGAGTGTATGAGCTCCCACAGACATAGGAAGTCCATTTAGAAGATGCTTTCGGTCGCCGTGGAAAATTTCCCATGGGCAAAAGACAGTACTCCGCGCGGTGCAAAGTTAAACTGGGGGAAGCTAACTTGGGTAGCTTGATGGCAGAAAGTGAGGAGGAATTAAAGAACCTTTTATTGAGGGTGAAAGAGGAGAGCGCAAAATATGGTCTGAAGCTCAGCATCAAAAAAACGAAGATCATGGCCACTGGGCCCATCACCTCCTGGCAAATAGAAGGGGAAGAAATGGAGGCAGTGAGAGACTCCAGTACTTTGGCCACCTCATGAGAAGAGAAGACTCCCTGGAAAAGACCCTGATGTTGGGAAAGATGGAGGGCACAAGGAGAAGGGGACGACAGAGGATGAGATGGTGGGACAGTGTTCTCGAAGCTACCAGCATGAGTTTGACTAAACTGCGGGAGGCAGTGGAAGACAGGAGGGCCTGGCGTGCTCTGGTCCAGGGGGGCACGAAGAGGCGGACACGACTAAATGACTAAACAACAACAACAAAAAGCGGACTAGAGATATTCATGGAGGAGAAGAGGACTATCAAGGCCTCATAGCCTACTAGATGATGTGCTGCAAAGCGCAGAAGCGGCGACTGCTCCTGCGTTCGAATCCTGCTTGCTGGCCACTGTGAAAACAGGATGCCCGGCTCGACGGGCCATTGGGCTGATCCGTCAGGCTCTCCTCGCTTTGCTAAGTTCCCAGGGACTGCCTTCGTCTCTCCTCCTGGTTTTGCAGGCGCAAACCCAGCCGCCCCGAGGCCTGCAGCTCAGGTTTGCAAGGGTTTGCACCTTCCCAATCTGCCGCCGCCCTGCCTGGTGAGAGCCGGCCAGAGGAGCCAAGGAAAGTGGCTGGCTGCTGGGCGGTTGCTTAGGGGAGGAGAAGCCGTGGGTGGCACCGCAGGCTGGCGCTCTGGCAAACCTCTCCCACGACCGCACCGACCGCACACAAAGAACCTGCTTGCATTGCAAGGGTATATGAAACACAGGCCAGCACGGCAAGGGCGCCCCCTGCAGGCGACACCGCAGGACTGCAAGAGAGAGGACACTTCTCTCTGCTCTGCCAATTCCCTCCCTTCCATCCTTTCTTCCTCTTTCGCCTTTAGGTAAAGGTAAAGAGACCCCTGTCCGTTAGGTCCAGTCGTGACTGACTCCGGGGTTGCGGCGCTCATCTCGCTTTACTGGCCGAGGGAGCCGGCGTACAGCTTCCAGGTCATGTGGCCAGCAGGACTAAGCTGCTTCTGGCGAACCAGAGCAGCGCACGGAAATGCCGTTTACCTTCCTGCCGGAGTGGTACCTATTTATCTACTTGTACTTTGACGTGCTTTCGAACTGCTAGGTTGGCAGGAGCAGGGACCGAGCAACGGGAGCTCACCCCATCACAGGGATTCGAACCGCCAACCTTCTGATCAGCAAGTCCTAGGCTCTGTGGTTTAACCCACAGCGCCACCCGCATCCCTACCCTTTACCTCCCTTCAAATCAGAACCAGTGAAGGTCTTGTGTGAGTGTCTGGAGGCGGCTAGAGGATGGATGGCGGCTAACAGATCAGGGTTGAATCCTGACAAGACAGAAGGACTGTTTTTGGGGGACAGGAGGCAGGCAGGTGTGGAGGACTCCCTGGTCCTGAATGGGGTCACTGTCCTCCCGAAGGACCAGGTGCGCAGCCTGGGGGTCATTTTGGACCCACAGCTGTCCATGGAGGCGCAGGCCAATTCTGTGTCCAGGGCAGCTGTCCGCCAGCTCCATCTGGTACGCAGGATGAGACCCTCCCAGCCCGCAGACTGTCTGGCCAGAGTGGCGCATGCTCTGGTCATCTCCCTCTTCGTAGATGGTTTGGTAGGAGTCAAATACCACCTACATATCATTTTCATTACAGTGGTACCTCAGGTTACATACGCTTCAGGTTACGCACTCTGCTAACCCAGAAATAGTGCTTCAGGTTAAGAACTTTGCTTCAGGATAAGAACAGAAATCGGGCTCCGGCGGCGCAGTGGCAGCAGCAGGAGGCCCCATTAGCTAAAGTGGTGCTTCAGGTTAAGAACAGTTTCAGGTTAAGAACGGACCTCCAGAACGAATTAAGTACTTAACCCAAGGTACCACTGTATATTTTCTTTCAATGTCATACACGCGGTAAATTTCATGCCAACATTCCATAACCTTGACCGTGTATCAAACTGAATATCATGCCCAATGCCTATTGCCCATTTTATCATTACTTCCTTAATTTCCTCATCTTTTGTATGCCATTCTAAAAGTAGAATGGGCCATTCTCTCTGGTCCTCGGAAACTCCCCCCCCCCCGGACATGGCCCCTCGCTGACCCTGCCTCGCAGCCTCCTAAACTGCTTTTGCCAGTCCGAGAGGAGCCCTTGAACTCTGAGAATTTATTCATTAAAAAAAAAATTGATTTTAGAAATGCAAAATTATAACAATATCAAACGCATAAAGGTAAAGGTAAAGGGACCCCTGACCATTAGGTCCAGTCATGGCTGACTCTGGGGTTGCAGCGCTCATCTCACTTTATTGGCCGAGGGAGCTGGCATACAGCTTCCGAATCGTGTGGCCAGCAGGACTGAGCCGCTTCTGGTGAACCCGAGCAGCACATGGAAACGCCGTTTACCTTCCCGCCGGAGCGGTACCTATTTATCTACTTGCACTTTGACGTGCTTTTGAACTGCTAGGTTGGCAGGAGCAGGGACCGAGCAACGGGAGCTCACCCCGTCAAGGGGATTCGAACCGCCGACCTTCTGATCGGCAAGCCCTAGGCTCTGTGGTTTAACCCACAGCGCCACCCGCATACTCAAATAATAATTAGAAAAGCGCAGACGTCTCTCCCCAGCTTGATTTAGACATGCACATAACGGGCAGCTAAGACAGGTAACAGGAGCACGGGGTGGGAGTTAGGCAATGCGAGGCTCTGGATTCAGGGGTGATTCTGGATTCCAATTGCTGGGAACTGCAGAAAAAGGAGATTTTTCTGGTGTGTGGGTCCTGCTAGCAGTTTTCACACTGGGGCCCCAGTGAGAACAGGGCACTGGACTCGATGGGCCGCTGGCTTGATCCAGGAAGCTCTTATCGGGTTCTTATGGAACCTCCAGCTCCCATGGCAGTCTATCTTGATTCCTAGGCTCTATGGTTGCTGGAGTAGTTGGGTCCGCTGTGGCCTGATCCGGCTTTGTGGCTTTTCCGATGTTACGAATCAATCCAGACACATTGTTCGGAATAATAATAATAATAATGTTACCCCCCCCCCAAAAAAAAACATCACCTGGAGTTAACAAAATGTGGCCAGTAGCCATACATGCAATACAGATTATGCCCACCAGGTGGTGCCTTCCACTAGTCTTTAAATTTCCTTCCTTTTTCCATTTTCATCACTGGGTTCAGTTTCGTCTCTCTTAAAAAATGCCCAGAGGGGCACCAGGTTGCAGAGGCCTGTCTTGGATATTTGTATACTCCTCACCACTATATATATAAAATAAACGTTCATAAATGTACAAGGCAAACACATACATAGGTATATAAACCCCGTGTCTGAAATAGTCCGGGAGAGCAATTTTGACTCTCCCAAATTGACCTCAAATATTTCTCTGCAAGGAGGAAAGAAATGGGAAAAGCTTTTTTCTGGTTGTCGTTGGACTGTAGGGGCTTACGCCTCCCTTTGCAAATACAGCCTGGCAAGTATCTGTTAAGCTGAGCAAAGTTATCAATATGCCTAAGAGATTCAGGAACTAATTATTTACCATCTCTAAGGAATGGCCCGGCTACCCAGAAAAGGCAATCAGATAAGGCATTATTTAAATAGTTAAATAATAGTTAAAGCTGAACAGCTGGGGTGCTGCAATGGCAGAGACATCACCTTGCCAACAAAGGTCCATAAAGTTAAAGCCATGGTTTTCCCAGTAGTGATGTATGGAAGTGAGAGCTGGACCATAAAGAAGGCTGATCGCCAAAGAATTGATGCTTTTGAATTCTGGTGCTGGAGGAGACTCTTGAGAATACCATGGACTGCAAGAAGATCAAACCTCTCCATTCTGAAGGAAATCAGCCCTGAGTGCTCACTGGAAGGACAGATCCTGAAGCTGAGGCTCCAAGACTTTGGCCACCTCATGAGAAGAGAAGACTCCCTGGAAAAGACCCTGATGTTGGGAAAGATGGAGGGCGCAAGGAGAAGGGGAAGACAGAGGACAAGATGGTGGGACAGTGTTCTCGAAGCTACCAGCATGAGTTTGATCAAACTGCGGGAGGCAGTGGAAGACAGGAGGGCCTGGCGTGCTCTGGTCCAGGGGGTCACAAAGAGGCGGACACGACTAAACCAGTCAACAACAAACAACAAGAATCCTGGTAGACAGGAGAGAAGCAACACACTCCAATTTCTGCTGGGGACCACCTCTTTCAGTGATTTATGTGTGATGTTTTGGGGGTGGCCTTGAGCTACAGGGGAGGCAGTTTCAAAAGTCTATATAAGAGCTTGCACACCAATGTTCAGGTTCCTTTCCTCTCTCCCTGCGTGGGGTGAGCAGGAATCCTGTTGCAACAGTTTAATAAAGATCAGGCTTACTAGCTGCTTTGCTTCTCAATATTCTCTCTGGTTGGCCTCTGTTATTTTCTCCTACCGATAGAGAACCTACTTAAGGACTCTGTATGGGCTCTTAGATACCCCATAAGGGAAAGGGAGCAGTAATTTTCTTATAACATCGCCTTGCAAACACCCCAATAAGTCCGTCCTTGTGAGCTGCGAGGGATACCAGGAAAGAAGGGAGGGGAGGAAATCATAGAATTGGTTAAAATAATTCACACTAAAATGGGAATGGCTATGTGTAGGGTTGGACGCGGGTGGCGCTGTGGGTTAAACCACAGACCCTAGGACTTGCCGATCGGAAGGTCAGCAGTTCGAATCCCCGCGACGGGGTGAGCTCCTGTTGCTTGTCCCAGCTCCTGCCAACCTAGCAGTTCGAAAGCACGTCAAAGTGCAAGTAGATCAATAAGTACTGCTCCGGCGGGAAGGTAAACGGCATTTCCGTGCGCTGCTCTGGTTCGCCAGAAGCGGCTTAGTCCTGCTGGCCACATGACCCGGAAGCTGGACGCCGGCTCCCTCGGCCAATAAAGCGAGATGAGCGCTGCAACCCCAGAGTCGGTCACGACTGGACCTAATGGTCAGGGGTCCCTTTACCCTTTACCTATGTGTAGGGTTGAAATGGCTTAACTTTTGGGAAATCGACTGCAGGGACTCTGAGGTTATTCTGGTGGCTGCCAACAAAGCCAGTTCTCTATCTCTCTCCGTTTTCGCATCCGTTACAAAACGAAATTTAGAAACTTTCCAGAGAAAGAAAGCAGGAAGGCGTATCAGAACCTTGATCCCACGTCGTGAACCCAAATCACGACGAAGACTCAATTTTAAAAGGGGGGGGTGCAGGAAAATGCAAGACGGTTCCATCGCCCCATCGCTCGCTTTCGCAGCAGAAATGCTTTGCAGGTTTCTGAATCCTTGCAGATTTCTTAACAGAACAAAACCTGTCAACCTGTTGTTGTTTTAAATAAATTTTCTATTAAATTTTCACTTTTACCATTTGAAATGCTCATTTTAACATCCTTAAAATACTCATTTTAACACCCTTAAAATATCAAGGGCTTCCCTTCTCCTCTTTCCACGGTTTATTTTGCATACCATCAAATATTTTACAAAAACTAAATCATCATCGCACCCGTCCAAACTATTTGCGCTGTCGAATTAATCTTAACGCTGCCAGCGTTTTCAAGTGTACACAATATTTCTCCATATATTCAGTAAACGTTTTCCAATCTCCTCTAAACGTATGTCCTTCTCGTTCTCTTATTCTGTATGTTTAAGTCTGCAAGCCGCGCATCTTTTGTCAGCTAAAGCGCCATTCTTCCTGCAGTCCTCGCTCGTTTTCCATTTTGCGTAAAACCTGGCAACCTGCTGAACCAAAGGCCAAAAAATAAAATAAAAATATGTATGTCATTGGCCCACACCCCGTGCAATGGTTTCCGGGAGAGTTTTTTGTTAACTGGCCTTCCTCAGCCTTGCAAGGATGCAGCCCGCGCAGAAGTTGCCGTGGCAACGCAAAAAGGCAGTCTCTTAGCATCCTGGAGCTATTAGGCTGAGGCCTCGCAAGGCTGACTCATCTTGCTAAAAGCCGGCTATCGGCGGAAATTGTTCAGGCTTTAAAGGTGTTTGTCGGTTTGATGCGTTGGTTAAAAATGACCCCACAGACGCAGGGAGGCAATGGGCGGTGCAAGAGTTAGGGTGCCTCGACCTGGGAGAGACAAGGGTTCGAATCCTCCCACTCAGCCGTGAGGTTTCACCAGGCGGCTGTGTCGCTATATTCGTGCGCCCCCAGCCTGACCCGCCTCGCAGAGTTCTTGTGAGGATTAAATGGGGAGAACCGTGGACATGAACTTCTTGGAGGAGAAGAAGAAGAAAGAAAGAAAGAAAGAAAGAAAGAAAGAAAGAAAGAAAGAAAGGAAGGAAGGAACTGTAGAGTTGGAAAGGGCCACAAGAGACATCTATCTATCTATCTATATCTATCATCTCTATCTATCTATCTATCTATCTATCTATCTATCATCTCTATCTATCTATCATCTATCTATCTATCATCTATCTATCTATCTATCATCTATCTATCTATCTATCTATCTATCTATCATCTATCTATCATCTATCTATCTATCTATCTATCTATCTATCTATCATCAATCTTCTCTCTCTCTCTCTCTCTCTCTCTCTCTCTCTCTCATTTTCTGTTTTAGAATTAAGAATGCTCATTTAAACATCCTTAAAATATCAGCGACTTCCCTTCTTCTCTTTCCATGGTTCATTTTGCATATCATAAAACCCTGCATATTTTACATAAACTAAACCATTCAGCATTCCATTACAGTGGTACCTCGGGTTAAGTACTTAATTTGTTCTGGGGGTCTGTTCTTAACCTGAAACTGTTCTTAACCTGAAGCACCGCTTTAGCTAATGGGGCCTCCTGCTGCCGCCGGAGCACGATTTCTGTTCTCATCCTGAAGCAAAGTTCTTAACCTGAGGTACAATTTCTGGGTTAGCGGAGTCTGTAACCTGAAGCGTCTGTAACCCGAGATACCACTGTATTATCTAGTCTAGGGTTGCCATTCGTCCGGAATTTCCCAGACATATCCAGGATCCGTCCGTCGAAAATAACATCTGGGTGGAATTTCTGGTAAAATATAGCCAGGAAAACCTGGGCGAATTTGCTAAGCAGCAGCTCTAAAACTTCCCTTGCTGCCCCTGACCCCACGACCTTCTCCCTCACTGCCCTTGAACCCAGGACCTTCTCCCTCACTGCTCCGGACCCCCAGAACCGCCTGCACAATGTCCCCATCCTTCCATTCCCTCTTCAAAAGCCAGCTTTTCCCGTGCAACCATTGGCGCAGCTCCCCTCTTCCCACGCACGATGTACTGCGTAGTCTTCAAAGTGCCACTTACCTGAAATCACTGCCTCTCCTCTCCCCCCCCCACCCACCTCATTAATCTTCTCCTACGTCCGCATTATAAATTGCAAGCCCCTTTGCTGGGGGGGGAGGGCAGAGGGACCTATTCCCCGATTCAGCAAAGGGGCTGGGAGCCTCCTCTTCGTACAAAGCGTCTGGAAAATATTAAAAACCCAAGCTGGGGGCCTTGCAAGGAAAGAGAAAGCAGGCAGCAATTCAAAGCTCTTCCCCATCTCCCTATATATAGATGCATATTAATATGCGGGTGGGATGCCCTGTTGGATTTCTGCCTGCTGCCCAGCGCTTTAAAGGACCAGATTTGAAAAGAGGCAACCTCTGCTCAGTCGTGATGTATGGAAGTGAGAGCTGGACCCTCAAGAAGGCTGATGGCCGAAGAATGGATGCTTATGAATTCTGGTGCTGGAGGAGACTCTTGAGAGTCCCATGGACTGCAAGAAGATCAAACTGATCCATTCTGAAGGAAATCAGCCCTGAGTGCTCACTACAAGGACAGATCGTGAAGCTGAGGCTCCAAGACTTTGGCCACTTCGTGAGAAGAGAAGACTCCCTGGAAAAGACCCTGATGTTGGGAAAGATGGAGGGCACAAGGAGAAGGGGACGACAGAGGGCGAGATGGTGGGACAGTGTTCTCGAAGCTACCAGCATGAGTTTGACCAAACTGCAGGAGGCAGTGGAAGACAGGAGTGCCTGGCGTGCTCTGGTCCAGGGGGTCATGAAGAGTCGGAAACGACTAAACAACGACAACAACCTCTGCTCAATTCTGCTGCTTCTCCTCATCCTGTCGTCTCGGTGATTATTTTTCCTCCCTGAGGTCCCGGCTTGTTTCATCTGGGTTTAATCTTCCCCATAAGCTTGTTCTGAATTAAGAAGCAGCAGGTGATACCTTGGTAACGGAGAGAACTAGGTCACACGCACAACTTCCCCAAGCAAGTCAAACGCAGGAATCTGCGTTATCACAGATCAGATTGTTGCTCCATCGAGACCAATAATGGCTACACTGAGCGGCAGCAGCAGGTCTCCGGGGTTATGGAAGGAGGGGAGAGCAAGAGAGAGACCTTCCTAGTCCTTTCTAGAGACCTGGGGAATCTTCCGCATGCAAAGCAAAATGCTCTGTCCCTGAGCCGTGCTCCTTTGGCTAAAAATTAAACGAGGCGCTATCCTCATGATTGTAAACATTTGTTGTTGTTGTTTAGTCGTGTCCGCCTCTTTGTGACCCCATGGACCAGAGCACGCCAGGCCCTCCTGTCTTCCACTGCCTCCCGCAGTTTGGTCAAACTCAATCTGGTAGCTTCGAGAACACTGTCCAACCATCTCGTCCTCTGTCGTCCCCTTCTCCTTGCGCCCTCCATCTTTCCCAACATCAGGGTCTTTGCCAGGGAGTCTTCTCTTCTCATGAGGTGGCCAAAGTCTTGGAGCCTCAGCTTCAGGATCTGTCCTTCCAGTGAACACTCAGGGCTGATTTCCTTCCGAATGGAGAGGTTTGATCTTCTTGCAGTCCATGGGACTCTCAAGAGTCTCCTCCAGCACCAGAATTCAAAAGCATCCATTCTTTGGCCATAACCCTTTTTTATGGTCCAGCTCTCACTTCCATACATCACGGCTGGGAAAACCATAGCTTAAACTATACGGACCTTTGTTGGCAAGGTGATGTCTCTGCTTTTTAAGATGCTGTCTAGGTTTGTCATTGCTTTTCTCCCAAGAAGCAGATTTACTTACTTAGAGTCAAATGAGAGGTGGCCTTTCTTGACCGCCCCCTCTGCCCCCACAAAAGGGTTTGCATAAATTGCTGTGTTTTTGCTTCTCTGCCTCCACTTGCAAAAATGGCTGCTTTTTTCTTCAGTGGCCAATCTCTGCTTTCTTTAGCTAAATTGTACGAGGGGCCCTAAACGCTTTTCTTGGTGGTTTTTCGCTCCCAGGCCAGCGCTGCTTCTTTTCAGGCCTGCATTCCAAAGGCAAAAAAAAACCAGATTTGCAATCTTCTTCCCCCTCTGCACGCTGCTGAGATCCTTGTAAAACGAATTTGGTTTGGAACAGACTCCGGGCTTTTTCAGACTACCAAATTTTGCAGTTAGCAGAGGTAATCTCTCTGTCCGCAGCCCTCACGTTAATTGACTCCCCCCCCCCCCTTTTGCTGATGCAGGGTTGAGGATTGTTTCATTGTTCTGTCCTTAGATTTAATTCCAGATAATCCCCCCTCCCCCAATTCTTTCCTTTAAGCACTTAGTTGAAATGCAATTACGGAAAGTGTATCCTAATGAATTCCTGTTGCATCAAAGGATACAGATAGCTACAAACATAATAATGGATGCTGTAACCAACCAAAATTCAGGGGCATTGCAAACTTTTGCAACTATATTATTTCTTTTTGTGCAGCTATTCTGGAGTTATATTATGTTTCCTTGGCACTATGGAGTTTAGAGAATATAATAGCAGCCACACAAAGCCTCTGGTCAAATCGAATAGATAGATAGATACTATAGATAGATAGATAGATAGATAGATAGATAGTCAAACCACCAACTTTCTATCGTTTATGTTTTGGAAGAGCTGGTTTCAGTTACATTTGCTACCCTATTTTCAGTGGGGCAGGAGAGAGATCACCGCTAGAAGAATACTCATAAACGCAGTTAGCTGAGATTACAGATTTCGAGCTTAGCCGAAAAACCAGGAAAGAAAAATAAAACGGATTGTGATATTGTCGCTACTGAAAGGTCAGGAATAAAGCATCCGCTGGTCAAATCTTTATGCGCTCCCGAAAGGAAAAAGAGAAAATGTGTCACACACAAGCACACACACACAAAGAAGACATTAAATTTGCACGTGCTGATTTGTATGTGTACACACAAAATTTAGGAATAATTACTATAATTAAGTAGGAACACAATGCATCTCACTGCAGTGGGGGGGGGAGAGGGAGCAGGCAAACTCCGTCTGTTGTTCGGATGCCAACAAGGGGTGGGCAGTGCCAAGCTCTCATTCACACAACCCCCTTGCTATTCTCCCGTGTTGTTGTTTAGTCGTTTAGTCGTGTCCGCCTCTTCGTGACCCCCTGGACCAGAGCACGCCAGGCACTCCTGTCTTCCACTGCCTCCCGCAGTTTGGTCAAACTCATGCTGGTAGCTTCGAGAACACTGTCCCACCATCTCGTCCTCTGTCGTCCCCTTCTCCTTGCACCCTTCATCCTTCCCAACATCAGGGTCTTTTCCAGGGAGTCTTCTCTTCTCATGAGGTGGCCAAAGTCTTGGAGCCTCAGCTTCAGGACCTGTCCTTCCAGTGAGCACTCAGGGCTGATTTCCTTCAGAATGGAGAGGTTTGATCTTCTTGCAGTCCATGGGACTCTCCAGAGTCTCCTCCAGCACCAGAATTCAAAGGCATCCATTCTTCGGCGATCAGCCTTCTTTATGGTACAACTCTCACTTCCATACATCACTACTGGGAAAACCAGAGCTTGAACTATACTGACCTTTGTTGGCAAGGTGATGTCTCTACTTTTTAAGATGCTGTCTAGGTTTTTCATTGCTTTCCTCCCAAGAAGCAGGCGTCTTTTAAGTTTGTGACTGCTGTCACCATCTGCAGTGATCATGCAGCCCAAGAAAGTCAAATCTCTCACTGCCTCCATTTCTTCCCCTCTTAAAGTTATTTATATTTAAACTGGACTTGGACCTAACAGCTGACAAAGCAGCCATCACTAACCTGGGGTCCTCCAGGCACCATGCCCGGGAAGGAACTTAAAAATGGAAAGCGTAATGCTGGTGGTCAACAAAGGAGGTTTAAAGACTGTCGCAAGGCAAATCTAAAAAAATGTTGTATAAACACCGGCAACTGGGAAACACTAGCCTGCGAGTGCCCCAGTTGGAGAACCTTTACCAAAGGTGTCGTGGGCTTTGAAGACTCTCGAACTCAGGACGCAAGGGAGAAACGTGCTAAGAGGAAGGTACGCTTGGCAAATCCACACTGTGATCAACTCCCGCCCGGAAATCAATGTCCCCACTGTGTAAGGACGTGGGGATCCAGAACTGGCCACCACAGTCACTTTAAAAACTGTGTTTATGGAAGACCATCTTACTTGGCTATGAGCGATCACCAAAGAAGAAGACCCAAAAACCTCTCAATAAAAGCCTAAGATCAGACCATTTAGTCCCTTTTCTCTACGCTAAAAAGAAGAAGAAGCTGCAACCGTTCCTCATCGTGGGGGTCTCTCCATCCTCCCCCCCCCCCAATAATTTCGCTTGCTCTTTTCTGAACCGTAACAGTACACACCATTGCAAATGGGGTCGCCCCATAGATTTGTATAATGACATTGGCACTTTTGTTTTCAATTCCTTTCCCAATGACCCCCTAGCTAGCATGCCACTGGCTTTTTGCACACTGAGGACTCAGCTGCAATAAAGTGCAATACACATACGGGACACTAGATGGCGACGGGGAGCTATGGCGAATTTGAAGTATTTTTCAAAACTTTTTTTTAATACATAAAGCGTTTTCACGGGTTTTTTATTTCTTTATTTACATGTGTGTAGATTCTACCTGGGTTGACATCTTCATGGAGCTACCCACTACGACTTCAAGGTCTCATTCCTGGTCTATCGCTGCCCCCGGGAATGTAGACGTGAAATGAAGATCCTTTCTTTTGCCCGACTTATTTGCACCGGATTGCAATTGCCATCTCACTACCCCTTCACTCGGCCCGGAAAAATCTTTTTGGGAGCTTTTCCCAATCTCCTTTTTTAACGGACCTGATTTGCGGTTTAGTACCGCCAGGAAGCTAAATTGGGGATGTAGTCCAGTGGTAGCCACATAGACCTATTGAAATTAATGTGTTGTTGTTGTTGTTGTTTAGTCGTTTAGTCATGTCCGACTCTTGGTGACCCCCTGGACCACCAAGGCACTCCTGTCTTTCACCGCCTCTCACAGTTTGGTCAAACTCATGCTGGTAGCTTCAAGAACACTGTCCCACCATCTCGTCCTCCGTCGTCCCCTTCTCCTTGTGCCCTCCATCTTTCCCAACATCAGGGTCTTTTCCAGGGAGTCTTCTCTTCTCATGAGGTGGCCAAAGTCTTGGAGCCTCAGCTTCAGGATCTGTCCTTCCAGTGAGCACTCAGGGCTGATTTCCTTCAGAATGGATAGGTTGGATCTTCTTGCAGTCCATGGGACTCTCAAGAGTCTCCTCCAGCACCATAATTCAAAAGCATCCATTTTTCGGCCATCAGCCTTCTTTATGGTCCAACTCTCACTTCCATACATCACTACTGGGAAAACCATAGCTTTTACGGACCTTTGTGGGCAAGGTCTCTACTTTTTAAGATGCTGTCTAGGATTGTCATTGCTTTTCTCCCAAGAAGCAGGTGTCTTTTAATTATTGAAATTAATGGGCATAACTTAACCCCATATATACCTTCAGTGGGTATATGATAAACCAAGAAGGGGGACGGGGGGCCAAGATTATACAAGCAGATATTAACATTTATATAGATAATGCTAGTGTTTTTTTCCTGCAGGGAGGGGACGCATCCCCCTAAACATTTTGTGAATCTTTGTATTTTTGTCCATTTACTGTTACTTATTTTTCCCAATTTGGACTATAAATTGGTGATTTCTTGAGTCAAAATCAGAGTACCCCTAAACATATTTTTAGAGAGAGAAAAGGCACTGGATAATGCTACTCGGAGCAGAAATGAATGGACACGGATTAGGCCTCATTCATTTAAATGGGTCTACGCGCAAGTAGAACTTGGATTTGCCAAATCAATTGCCATCGATTCCCCGCCCCAGCGCTATTTTGTGTGCTTTTGCTTTTTCCCGTTGTATGTTAACGTATATTTACGCTTGTTAAAACCGTGTGTATGGAAGACAATCTTACTCGGATAGGAGTGATCGCCAAAGAAGAAGAAGACGCTTTTCATTTTATGTACACACACACACACACACACACACATATATATATATAAACACACACAGAGACATATATACATATACACACACACACACACACATATATATATATATACACACACACACACACACATATGTATATAAACACACACAGAGACATATATACATATACACACACACACACACATATATATATATATACACACACACACACACACACATATAAACACACAGACATATATATATACACACACACACATATATATATATACACACACACACAGAGACATACACACGCAGACATATATACATATATATATACACACACATATACATACATACATACACACACACACACATATACACATACATACATATATATATAATATATATATACACACACACACACACACACACACATATATATATACACACACACACACACACACACATATATATATATATACACACACACAGACATATATACACATACATATACACACACACACACACAGACATATATACATATATACACACATATATATACACATACACACACACATATACACACATAAATATAGCTATACACACACACACACACACACATACATATATCTATACACACACACACACGAACAAATACATATATGGTCTTCCTTATTCTAATTTTAAACATATATAAACACAGACACAGTGACCGTGGTAAAGGGGCTGCCCCTGAAAACATTTTTATTTCATTTTTATTTCGCGAACTGTGAATGTTATGTGAGGACTTTTGATTGTTTTGACACGTACTTATGAGGCGTTTTAATATTTTGGTGGGGGGGTGGCCTTTTCCGCGCTATGCATTGTGGGCCCTGAGGCAGCCATGCTGCTTTCCCGCTCCAAGATGGCGGCCGGGCCCTCCTCCTCCTCCCACGAATCGCCTTTGTTCGTTGCGGCAAAACCGCGCCGCATTGCTGACAAGGGCGCGAAAGTAGGTCAGGGCGGCCACGCCCCCTCGCTCCGCCCCCTCCCTCCCTGTCTGGCGGCTGAGCCAGAGATGCTCCGAGCGACGTCTTGCGGCTTGTGGGCGGGGATATACCTGCACCAATCAGCTCACGAGAAGGCCTCGTCGCCCTTAACGACCTAACCGCCTCAGCCAATCACGTCTTTCCTTTCTTCACGCGGTGGCGGAAACGGAAAGGAGCCCGGAGATATGCTTTTTTTTGCTGCTTACACTCCGGCCCCGCCTCCCCTCATGTATATTAATCGGCCTCCGACCAATGGCGACCGCAGATTACCTTATTCCTTCTCTCCCCAAGAGAGCAGGAGCGGGCGCCATTTTCGACAGAGCCGGGCTCATTTGCATATTCATGAGGAGGGCGGGGGCTCAGGGCCGGTATATAAGCGGAGGCGCAGCCAAGCCGCTGCGTAGTTCGCGCTGGGACTTTGAAGCTCGAGATTCATTTGCGCAGCTAGGAAGCGACTTCGGTAAGGGGGAGGGGGGCGACGCGGGGCGGGCGCACGAAGGTGGGGAAATAAAGAAATAAAAAATATATATCTTTTGGTTGATAATATTAATAGGTCGGGTGGTCAGTCGCAGAAAAAAGGCGCCTTTTTATTTTTTTACTTACTGTGGGTCCGCTTGGAAGGCGAGCGGCGAACCGCGCACCGGGAGGAAGGGACAAAAACAAAATGGCTTCCCGACAGGCTTGTGGGGGAAGGAAGACTCAAAATGGCGGCGGAGCCGGGAAGGGATGGGGGGTAGTGGCGCGCATGCGCGGAGGGAGAGCGAGAGACGGGGTGGGTTTCCG
Source organism: Podarcis pityusensis (assembly GCF_964106645.2). Lineage (NCBI taxonomy): Eukaryota > Metazoa > Chordata > Lepidosauria > Squamata > Lacertidae > Podarcis > Podarcis pityusensis. The sequence goes on from NC_138043.1 coordinate 3,855,015, forward strand.
CGCATGCGCTAGCGGCTGCCCTAAATCCCTGTACCTGTAGTGTAAACGGGCGCGCATGCGCGTACGTGGTGGCTTTAATTCCCCGCCCCCACGCAAGGCAGGTCCTGAATGGACAGCAAAAAGGTTGCATTTTAGATGCGTGATAAAATTGCATTATTATTATTATTATTATTCTGCTGGGAGCCGCCCAGAGTGGCTGGGGAAACCCAGGCAGATGGGCGGGGTATAAAAAATAAACTATTACTATTTTTGCACAGCCTTTCTGACATTTCATCTGCTTATTTTGATTTGTTTTTCAACTGCTAACCTTCCTTGAGACATTTCAGTTTGTTTTTCAACTGCTAACCTTCCTTGCGCGCAGATTTTAATTGAGACATTTTTGATGGCGTGAAGAATATCCCAATTCATTATTTTCGCAAAGTTTATAATCTGCACTTGCGTAGAAATACATGAAAAGGATAAACATTAAGAGAAGGGCCAATTAAAAGTATCTTTAACAGTATGGTTGGTTGAAAGAAGGGAGAAGGCCTTTCATGTACAGGTGTTACTTAACACATGGGCCTTGGAGCTTTAAAAAAAGGATAGGAATGGGCTTGTTTACATTTTTTAAGGTTTTTTCAGCTGTGATAGACTACTAATCACATTCAATACAAGAATACCATTTTTTTTCTTTATCTGCTTCGCTCCCCCCCCCCATCCTTTTTCCTTTTGTTTGCCTACTTGCAAAAGAGGAGCCTGCCTTCTACATTTCCAACAATTCTGTAGAAGGGGGGACGTTTGTGGCAAATGTGGCTTTTCATGCAGGGCTGGTTAGTACAGTGGTACCTCTGGTTACGTACTTAATTCGTTGCGGAGGTCCGTTCTTAACCTGAAGCACCACTTTAGCTAATGGGGCCTCCCGCTGCTGCCACCGCACGATTTCTGTTCTCATCCTGAAGCAAAGTTCTTAACCCGAGGTACCATTTCTGGGTTAGCGGAGTCTGTAACCGGAAGCGTATGTAACCCGAGGTACCACTGTACAGTATTTTTATAAACAAAGGTTTAAAGGTAATGAAACTGTTTTCTCTTCTGCATTGAAGAAAACAGATAAAACAGGATTTGTGTCACTGGCTGCTAAGCTCCTTAAGTTTTGAGGGAGTCGTGACCCCACCCGGTTGATGATCCGGCGAACTTGTTCTAGCAGGGGTGTTGTGTGTTGTCACCTTGGGCGAATGCTGAACACGAGGCTTGTTTTTTTGCTCCCAGGGGAGAAAATGGCATCAGATGAAGGAAAGCTCTTTGTCGGCGGCCTCAGTTTTGACACCAATGAACAGTCGCTGGAGCAAGTCTTCTCTAAATACGGACAGATCACTGATGGTAATTTTAAAAAAAAATTACTTCAGCATTGATTGGTACGTGGTAGGCTCAGCCGGTATAAAAGATAACCTTGAGTTTGCCCCACACTCAAATTAAGAATGAAATAAGCACTCTGATTAGCACGAATTCTCATAGGGATAAGTTTGGCTTTGTGACCAAAGGGCTTAAATTTCTCCTTCCAGTGAGAAATTTAAGAGCGAGCCAGTGTGGTGTGTTGGTTATGAGCGGTAGACTCGTAATCTGGTGAACCGGGTTCGCGTCTCCGCTCCTCCACATGCAGCTGCTGGGTGACCTTGGGCTAGACACACTTCTCTGAAGTCCCTCAGCCCCACTCACCTCACAGAGTGTTTTTTGTGGAGGAGGAAGGGAAAGGAGAATGTGAGCCGCTTTGAGACTCCTTCGGTTAGTGATAAAGCAGGATATCAAATCCAAACTCTTCTTCTCTTCTCCTTCCTTCCCACCAGTTGTTGTCGTCAAAGACAGAGAAACCCAGAGATCCAGAGGGTTTGGCTTTGTCACCTTTGAGAGTGTTGATGATGCTAAAGATGCGATGATGGCTATGAATGGGAAGGTGAGTTCTGTTCTGTGGTGGCTGTTCTGAACAGCGGTCCTTGGTAGAACAGAAGTCCTTCTGTTTTTAGGATGTGATTACGATAGAGCAACTGTTAAAAGTTAGCAGTTTGGGGAAACGTAACTTCTCGGTGGTGGGGCCTCCCTGTGGAACACCCTCCCATCAGAGGTCAAGGAAATAAACAACCACCTGATTTTTCAGAGACATCTGAAGGCAGCCCTGTTTAGGGAAGTTTTTAATGTTTGATGTTTTATCGTGTTTTTACTATTCTGTTGGGAGCCGCCCGGAGTAGGTGGGGAAACCCAGCCAGATAGGCGGCGTATAAATAATGAATTATTATTATTAACTGAGGATCTGTTTGATAGTCACCACTTTTGCGTGCGTCTTAATTATAATACCCTTGTGGAGCACTCTGCTAACCCCGAAACCCCTCGTTTTTCCAGTCTGTCGACGGCCGCCAAATCAGGGTTGATCAAGCAGGCAAGTCGTCCGACAACAGGTCCCGCGGCTACAGAGGCGGCTCGGCTGGCGGCCGGGGCTTTTTCCGCGGAGGCAGAGGCCGGGGCCGGGGCTTCTCCAGAGGTGAGCCGGGGCTTGCAAGTGGCCTCTGTACCTTCGGACTTTGGTTGCGTTGAACTGGATGCACCTCAAGCCTCTGTTCGGTTCTCCTTCCCCAGGAGCCGGTGGAGACCGAGGTTACGGTGGCAGCCGGTTTGAATCGAGAAGCGGGGGATACGGTGGTTCTAGAGACTACTATGGTGGCAGCAGGTAAGCCCTGGGGAGGTTGGGTCAAAAAATAGCCCCATGCACCTGCTGGTTGTAGCTGTGCCTTGTGAATGAGCATCTTCTCATTTCTCCCCACAGCAGGAGTCAAGGCAGCTATGGCGACAGGCCTTCAGGAGGCTCCTACAGAGACAGCTATGACAGTTATGGTAAGCCCTAGATCATAAGGGAAAGGATACACTGACACGGGAATGCCTGGAGCCTCTTTTTGATTTTTGCAGGGATGGTAACCTTTGGAAAGTACCGCTAGGTTCGCTTTGGAGCCTATTGCCGGCAAGCCTCTCCTTGCCTTCAAAAATCGCTGCTCTTCTGGCAGGCCTTTAACGGGGGGGGAGGAACCCCCCGCCCTCATTAATGCATGCGCCACGCTTAGTCGGACCCAAAGCCAAAATTGCGAGTCGTTCGTGACTAGCGGTTGTTTTTTTCCCGGAAGCTGGAAATGACGCCAGAGAAAGCCTCTCGAAAGCCCAGGAACGAAAAAGAAAGGGGTGGGAGATAAGGAGAGATAGCGTTGGTAGCCTTGAGGTGCTGCTTTGCAAGCGAGTAGGGGAGGAAGAAATGCTGGGACCTTTGTCTATGCTTCGGTGCCTTTACAATTCTGCCTGCTTCTTGTCCTCAGCTACACACAACGAGTAAAAAACCTTCCTGGCTCAAGATCGTCCTTCCAATGGCTGTATTTATAAAGATTTTGGGAGCTTCGCTGAAATCCGTTCTTGTGTAGTCATCTCCTTTGTATATTCTCACTTTTGTAGTAAACTCAGTTCTGACCTTGTCAAAACAAAAGCACAGCCTGACAGCTTCTAATATGCGATGGTCTGTTCAGACTCAAAGAAAGCTCTGGGTTTTTCCTCTCTCAAGTGTTTTAACGTATTTTTTTTTAAAGCACTTAAGATTTTAGTTCATTTGTGAGCAGAGGGGTGTGTGTGTGTGTGTTTGGTTGTGTGTCCTTTAGTGTGTGTTGTTTTTTTTTATTAAAAAGAAAAAGACTGGAAGGTTTTGGGGCCCCATTTCTGTGGATTTTTTGGTTTTGTTTTGAGCGAGAAAGGACCGTAATTGTTCAGTAGAAGCTGAGCAAGCTGTGAAGTCGGTTTGTTTTAGTGCATCGTTTTGTAACAAACTTTAGTGTAGCAAGGTAGGCTCTGTAGCCTGGGTATGACTTTATAAACGGCTTTAAAAGGCAACCCACCTTGGTATACCTAAAGCGAAACTTTGCTTGTATGTTCAACCTGCAATTTAAGAGACTTTTGCTTGTATGCCATAAAACGTATCCCAGAAAGACTCTGCAAATCTTAACTCGCAAGAGGCTCGTGGAAAAAAAAATGTTTATTTCTGTTGTCCTTTTTTTACTGGAAGAAAAGTATATGCCTAATTCAATTGATGTTGTAATTTTGAAGTGGTTTAAAAAGGATTTCTTGTACAGTTTTCCTTTTGGCTTCACGAAGCCTATTAAAAGTCCATCTGAAAAAAAAATCATCTGCTCTTGAAATTTTACATCTTGCCGCACAACACAACTCTGGATTTGAGCGTCAAAAGTGTACAGTCAGAGAGGAAGGGCAGCTAGCTGCAGAGAGGATTTTCAGGCTGGCTATCGTAACGGTGGTGAAAACAACGCAAATCTTACTGTACTTTTAAGTACAGTAGATAGATGCCAGGTCAGGTTGAGGGTGATTGAAGTTGAAGCAAGAGTATCTAAAGGAGCGTAGCCACCTCCTTTCCCCATCCATGGGGTCCGTTCTCAGCTTGGCTAGAACGGATCCAACCTTTGAAAAATAACACCGCCGCTCCCCATTGTAATTTGCACCTGGTGACTCAGAGCAGACAGCTTGCGACAAGAGTTAGCGTGTGAGCAAGAATTAGCTGACACCTTTGGTAGCTTGAAAAGCCAGCCAGACGTTCTTAGCCGACAAGGGAGCCTCGTTGTAACCGGGGTCAGCTGCTGCTGCCAATTCTTGACAGTGTACCAAGGCCGATAACTGTGACCTAATTTAGCTAGCTTTGTCGTTGCCTTCTTAAGTTCTGAGAATTCTCTGCTAGCGTATGGAAAACTGCAGTGCCTTGACGAAAAAGCGAAGTGTTGTGCATCCAACAGAGAGAGAGAGAGAACCTCTGGGACGAAAGCTGCTCTCTTGGCTAGTTCATATGTGGGGATAGTCCCGTAATTCGAGGTAACTCCTTTCCTCATGTCCGCATCCTTCCTCCTGTTGAGAGCTCATATTTATATATATATATTTTTTTGAAAGTCTGAATGTTTTAACCCGTCCGAAAGCAAAAATTTTCTCTGCCAGTTTCGGTCAGCTGAAAAAAAAAACACCCTTAAAAAAAACCCTTTTTAAAAAAAATCTCCTGTACCGAGTCTTTGTTTTTTGTGGCATAAATTCCATGTGGGTCAGAAGGGGTGTTGCGTTCACAGCCATTTCTTTGCCGGTAGGGTAGATGTCAGATGGGGAAAAAACAAATTCCCCCCCAAGGGACTAATGCTCATCTCGGGAGACTCTTCCTTAAGACTTAAGTCCACGTAACTGTAACGTTCTCTGCCATCGTGTTTGCATTTTAACTTTTCCCCCGTAGCCCACGCTTATTCCTAAGCAACCGTTTTCCTCCGCGACTAATGCTTTTTGTGGGGGGGAGGTCAGCTGCCATTGTCCAGTCCGAGGGGGACGCAGGTTCAGTCTCGGAACGCTTGACCCCCACGCTGGGCTCTTGAGAGTCAGTGCGGGTTCGCAGAAACCCTTTCGTGGGGAAACGCTGGTTGCTGGGCAGGGTGTGTGAGGGGGGGGGCAAGGTAGAAAGCGTAGAGGCTTTGCCATGTGCGGTATAAATATATATTTGTAACCCAGGTTTGTCTTGGCAGGTTGACGGAGAAAAAAAGACATTGATCAGGAAGTGGTTTTGAGGCTGGGCGCGGAACATAGACCGTAAGCCAACTTCGACTCTTTTGCAGGTAATTCTCATGGTGGTTAGCTAGGCGTAGAAAGCAGATGGGTTTTGTTTTCAGATTAATGCTGACATATATATATATATATATCCTAAGTTTTCTTGTACGGGGTGTTAACTGCGTATTCCCCCACCCCCAATCTTCTCTTTCAGTCGCGTGCTGCGTGGAAGAGGACCGGCGAGGAGCACGCCGGCGTCCGGGCTGGGCAGCAAAAGCTTCGAGAGAGCTGTTTACATTTTTTTTAATGGATTCAACAAGGCTAATAAAACACAGGGCTACAAATACGGCTGAGTTGTGCATATACGCTGAAGGCAGCAGGGAGCCATGGCAGGGGGAAATGTGTTGGCAACACTTGCACCCCAAAAAAAACGCACATCGTGGAGTCATTACTAGCCTAGTTGAATTAGGAGGGGAATGTAGCTCTTAAGAAAACTGCTTAGGGATGGCTCTAGCCCTCCGTATCTAGGAAGCCTTTAACCCCCACCCTATTACCCGAGATCCTTTATTTTGGGGCTGGGTCCTGAGAGAAGCCTCCCAGGTAAAGAGTTCTGGCAGAGCAACGCTGAGCGTTTAGGAATGAAGGGGACCTTTCCAGAAGGCTGTTCTATGAGCTAGGGGACATTCCCGAGACAGCGCAGGAGGAGCCCGGGGGTAAAACTTCCTTCTACGCTTTATGGCGCAAGTTAGCCAAGAGCTTTTGAAGCTCTTCGGTTAAAGGGATATTTCTTGGGAGTGCAGGGAAGGAGGCAAGCTTTGCAGCTCACTACTTAATACACTATTGCTTATTTCGTAACACGTGCACTGCTGCTTCATTGCAGCATACGAGAATAAAATCATAATAAATAGAAATGTTTAAATTGGCAGTAAATTATAAGCTTAAAACTCCAACGTTCTATGTATCTGGGAAGGCTTCGCTAAACATGTTTTAATCGTGCGCTAGAAAGAGTACAGTAATTGATAAGAATAGGTGCTCTCGGTTCTTCCTACAGATAAAGCTCATTGGCCATCAAAGGCTGGGTTTCAGAAACAGCATATACCTAAAACCTCTTGCAGAAAACACCCAGCCCCAGTAAACAAAAGCAGTAGCTTTTGAAGGCTGTTTCTTGGTGGATTTATGGCTCTGAATCTGCCCGGCTCCCAGAACTCAAAAGCAATTTGCCATCAGCCTGGCTGCCACACATCCCTGTGTTGCAGGAGGCGGCAGTTAGTGTCTCCAGTTTGCAAGCTCTGCATAAATCCAAAAGCTTGCTCGCTTCAGCTTCTGCCCATTCTTAAAAAAAACAGCTCTTGATAAAGTAATTTCCCAGCCTCAAAATGGAAAGTGGTGTGGTTTTTTAGAAGGCGTAAAGAGCTTTGTATTAACACCGCAGCCCACCTAACAGCCTGAATCTGCTTTTAAGATTTGGCCAGAGAGTTTCCCAACGTGACTTTTCATGCAATCATTTAAGGCTGTCTCTGCAATCTTTAAAACACACAAACAAATGGGATGTGGAGAGGAAGAAATCAAAACTTGGGCATCCGTTCTTATAAGAGTTTAGCAGTTGCTCAAACCCTTAATTGTGATTTCTACCCATCTGTCCTAGGCAGCCTTCTGGAAAATTGGAGAATTTAGTAAATTTGTACAGTGCCCTTCATAAACTGGAACGTGTCCAGAGGAGGGCAACCAAAATGGTCAAAGGCCTGGAAACGATGCCTTATGAGGAACGGCTAAGGGAGCTGGGCATGTTTAGCCTGGAGAAGAGGAGGTTAAGGGGTGATATGATAGCCATGTTCAAATATATAAAAGGATGTCACATAGAGGAGGGAGAAAGGTTGTTTTCTGCTGCTCCAGAGAAGCCGACACGGAGCAATGGATCCAAACTACAAGAAAGAAGATTCCACCTAAACATTAGGAAGAACTTCCTGACAGTAAGAGCTGTTCGACAGTGGAATTTGCTGCCAAGGAGTGTGGTGGAGTCTCCTTCTTTGGAGGTCCTTTAAGCAGAGGCTTGACAACCATATGTCAGGAGTGCTCTGACGGTGTTTCCTGCTTGGCAGGGGGTTGGACTCGATGGCCCTTGTGGTCTCTTCCAACTTTTATGATTCTATGATCTTGGGGGAGTTCACAACATAAAAATACAGGATAAACATAATAAATCCTCTCCTCTACCCCACAAACATTTAATGAAAAGGGTGTAGGATTTTAATAAGGAACAGACCTGGTTGAAGAGGAAGGTGTTTCACCTGGTGCCTAAAAGCTGTGTCTCGCTGGGGGGAAATCATACCTTAAACTCTGGCGGTTTGCAGCCCACTAAATTTAGAGTAGACCCAAATCTCTACTTGCCAGTTTAACAAGGAAGTTTGGGGTGGTTCAGTCCATAGAGCACGAGACGCTTGATCACAAGGCTGTGGGTTCGAGCCCCTGGTTGGGCAAAAAAAGTCACGGGGTTGGGCTAGATCACCCACAGGGTCCCACTTTACGATTCCATGAAAGGATGGACTAAAATTGCGAGAGAGGCACACAGAAAAGCCATAGCGACAAGACTCCTCACTTAAATGTGAGCCGGCGCACGTAGACAAGCCGTGTCCTTCAAATGGGTCTGCTCAGAATATGACATAACGCTACATCAAACCCCAAGTCTTCTGCCTGACGTGACAGCCTTTTAGATCTTTGGGAGTTTGCCTAGTCGAGGGGTAGGCAACCTAAGGCCCGGGGGCCAATTGCCTTCTCAATCCAGCCTTGGACAGTCCAGGATTCAGCGTGTTTTTACATGAGCAGAATGTGCCCTTTGATTTAAAATGCATCTCTGGGTTATTTGTGGGGCATAGGAATTGGTTCATTTCCCCCCAAAAAATAGAGTCTGGTCCACTACATGGTCTGAAGGACGGTGGACCGGCCCATGGCTGAAAAAAGCTTGCTGACCCCTGGCCTAGCCTTAAATCTCCCAGGGTCAGGTAAGGTTCCCCATTGCCCATCATCCTTTAAATGTGAGCATAGGCTAGTAGCCCTCAACATCCCCCTCTGAATTTTGGCCATCCCATAGTTTAACTGCACTGCGTGAAGAAGTGCTTTGCCTGCTCTGAATCTCCCAACGTTCGGCAGAAGGGGGCCAGACTTCTAAAACCCATGTCTACAGATGCTGCTCTCAATTGTCCTCTTCTGGTGTCCTTTAAAGGCACGAATGCTTAATCTGAGGGTTGTGGGTTCAAGACCCATAGGGTGGCAGGTTCCTGCATCGCAGGGGGTTGGACTAGATAACTCGGGGTACCTTCCAACTCTTCCACAGTTCTGCAGTTTCAGACAAACGGCTTTCCCTGCTCAGACTTGTGGCTTTTTTCATCTCACCTGCTTGTTGTTCCTCCCTGGGCGCACATCTTCCAGGAGAGCTGGTCTTTGGGTGCCCTTCTTGAATTCTTCTTGCGGGCGAAAGAAGCAGGATTTTTAAAACTGACCTGTGCCTGTTTTTCCCAGCAGAGGGTGCTTTATGGCAAGAGTAAGAGGCACGCAAACAGTGATGGCCATTCAGAAATAATCTCTGGGGGAAAAGAACATACTTGAGGTCAGAGTTGGGGGACCCCTTGTGTGCGGAACCGCGGCTCAATGCTAGAGCTTCCTATGTTTTCTAAACTGGTCCTTTTATTTAGAACAATGAGGACTAGATTCTTTATTCCCAAGGAAGGGAGGATAGTGGTTTTGCATGCAGGATTGGCCGAGAAGGCTTGAAATTTTGGAGCTGCCAATCAGTGTAGGCAATATCTAGCCAGATGCGCCAAGGGGGGGGTGTGGTAGCAAGCTGCCCACCCCTGAGTTGCAGCTGAATGACATCTGGAAGGCTAAAAATCCCATGGCTTTTAAAGGTAAAGGGACCCCTGACCATTAGGTCCAGTCATGGCCGACTCTGGGGTTGCGGCGCTCATCTCGCTTTACTGGCCGAGGGAGCCGGCGTACAGCTTCTGGGTCATGTGGCCAGCAGGACGAAGCCGCTTCTGGCGAACCAGAGCAGCGCACGGAAACGCCGTTTACCTTCCCGCCGGAGCGGTACCTATTTATCTACTTGTGCTGGTGTGCTTTCGAACTGCTAGGTTGGCAGGAGCAGGGACCGAGCAACAGGAGCTCACCCTGTCATTGCGGGGATTCGAACTGCCGACCTTCTGATCGGCAAGTCCTAGGCTCTGTGGTTTAACCCACAGCGCCACCTGCGTCCTTTTAGGGAAATGCCAACCAGACTTTGAGCTGAACTGGCCTCCAGAGGCAACATTCCCAGTCTTGCAAATGACAACGCCCAGAGTTAAACTGTGGAACTCCCTTCCACAGGCGAGGACCATTTTTCTGCAGGAGACCAGTCGCCTGCTCCCTCGGTGCACAAACACCCCCCCCAATTGCATTTGCCTCGCCCACCTGGAGCGTCCATGCCCAGAAATAGTATACCTCCGAAAGGTGGTTGCTAGGTGGCAAAATATACACCAGGGAGGCTGCTGCTTTGCAGCCCAGTGCTGTTAAGGGATATTCAGCCAACAGCTAGACCAGCCACTGACACCAGCTGCACGGCTATAAGAACTACCTTTTAAGACTTTGAGATTGCTTCTTTCCTCCTCCCTCCCCGTTCTTTCTTCCTCGTGTGCTGTCTCGTTTTCAGTTGTGGGCCTGATTTTGATTTTTTGTAAGCAGCTCCGATACCCCTGTGTGTGTGTGTGTGTGTGTGTGTGTGTGTGTGTGTGTGTGTGGTGGTAGGGGAGGAATCTTAAAAAGCAGAGACATCACCTTGCCAACAGAGGTCCGTATAGTCAGAGCTATGGTTTTCCCAGTAGTGATGTATGGAAGTGAGAGCTGGACCATCAAGAAGGCTGATCGCCGAAGAATTGATGCTTTTGAATTCTGGTGCTGGAGGAGACTCTTGAGAGTCCCATGGACTGCAAGAAGATCAAACTGATCCATTCTGAAGGAAATCAGCCCTGAGTGCTCACTGGAAGGACAGATCCTGAAGCTGAGGCTCCAAGACTTTGGCCACCTCATGAGAAGAGAAGACTCCCTGGAAAAGACCCTGATGTTGGGAAAGATGGAGGGCGCAAGGAGAAGGGGACGACGGAGGACGAGATGGTGGGACAGTGTTCTCGAAGCTACCAGCATGAGTTTGACCAAACTGCGGGAGGCAGTGGAAGACAGGAATGCCTGGCGTGCTCTGGTCCAGGGGGCTACGAAGAGGCGGACACCACTAAACAACAAAAGGAGAGGGATGCAAATACAGCAAATAATATATTTCACTGGGCAAAATCAGCCACCTTTGACAGGGTTCCTCCGTAGGGGGGGAGCTGGGCAGAAGGTTTGCCTCTCAGGCCCAACAGAGGCATTCCTACAGAGGAAGCAGGCAGCAGGTGGTTTAAAAAACCCAGCCCATGTTTCTGAGCTCTGAGCCTCCCCGTCATAGGAATGCCTTGCGTGTTTTGTCTCAGCCTCCTGGGTTTATCTGTTCCTCCTGGGGCATCGCATCTCTTTTTCCATCCAAAACACACGCTAGTTTCCATGCTCTCCATCTTCCCATGGCCCTTCTGAAGCAAAAAACAAAAAGTACCCCAGCTGTACGCAGAGAGCTGTGCGCTTGCGCAAAATCCATGCGTATTTTGGAAGCTTACAGGCAGCAGCATTCGAGTGTTTTGTTCCTTTTGAAGCTCCACACCTTGTCGATTTAATAAAGCTATTTTGTTTCTCTGACCTGTTTTGGGAAGCCTTGGAAAAGGTTGGACTGTGATCAGGCTGGGTCTCCGTTGTTCATTGGCAGGGAAAGGCCATGGGGAGACCTCTTGCAACTGCTCTTGGGACATTGGGGGAACCCCAAAGAACTTTGGCAAGGACTTGGGGACCTGTAAAGGTAAAGGGACCCTTGATCATTAGGTCCAGTGGTGGCCGACTCTGGGGTTGCGGGGCTCATCTCGCTTTATTGGACGAGGGAGCCGGCGTACAGCTTCCGGGTCATGTTTTTTTCGCTTGCAGGCTTTTAACCCTGCAGCTCCCGGAATTAAAAACAGCAAAGAAACAACTTCATGGCTAGGGGGAACTGGAACTACAACTCCCGTCAGCTGCTGCCAGCACCGTGGTTGGGAGACATAGTTTGAATTGCTGAGAGGGCAGGAGGCTGCTGTGCCCTTAAACCCAGTGCACTGTCTCAGGCTGCAGGACAGACAGGCAACATAGAATAGAATTGGAAGGGGAGGTCCAGCGCCCTGCAATGCGGGAATATGCAGCAGCTGTCTTGAACCTGGAACTTTGGCATTATCAGGGCTGCACTCTGACCGGCTGAGGTAAATCCATCACACACACACACACAGAGGGAAACTTGCAAGCAAGGAATGACAGAGGGCCTAGGCTTTCCCCCAGCTTCTGGTAAGAGATAGGTAAAGGTAAAGGGACCCCTGACCATTAGGTCCGGTCGTGGCCGACTCTGGGGTTGCGGCGCTCATCTCGCTTTACTGGCCGAGGGAGCCGGTGTACAGCTTCCGCGTCATGTGGCCAGCAGGACTAAGCCGCTTCCGGCGAACCAGAGCAGCACACGGAAATGCAGTTCACCTTCCCACCAGAGTGGTGCCTATTTATCTACTTGCACTCTGATGTGCTTTCGAACTGCTAGGTTGGCAGGAGCAGGGACCGAGCAACGGGAGCTCACCCCGTCATTGTGGGGATTCGAACCGCCGACCTTCAGATCGGCAAGTCCTAGGCTCTGTGGTTTAACCCACAGCGCCACCCGCGTCCCTTTAAAGGGGACCTTTAAGGGGGAACTAAGAATGCCAGAAGAGCCATCTGGATGCCCCAGGAAGCAGGATTCGAACACAAAAGCAGCCCTCTTCTCTCCTGTGGCTTCCGGCACCTGGTGTTCTGAAGCCGTTTCTGATTTGTGAACAGTTCTCTCGCCATGAAGAGTTCCTCTATGAACTTGTACATTCATCCCCCCAATTGATTTATTTCTTACATTTATTTTTTTTTTAAAAAAAATATTTATTGTGGTTTACAATAAGAATGAATATAATGAACAGTATAACAAATATCTTAACATAATTTCACATTTTCTTTGGACTTCCTCACATCTCCCGCTCCCACCTTCATCATTATAACTTTTTACCAGCAATTTATTATCTTATTTGCATTCTTATATCTCATTTATGTATTTATAATCTTATAATTCTCAAAAAGGTTTATATTTTCTCAATCTCACTTATTATCTTAAATCATCTAAGTTAGTGGTGCTCAGTTATTTATGGTCTAGCATCCTGCTTAACATTCACTCAAATTACAATGCTTTTGTAAATAATTCTTAAATTTCTTCCAATCCTCCTCCGTCTTCTCTTCTCCCAGGTCACGAATTCTGCCGGTCATCTCGGCCAGTTCCATATAGTCTATCAGTTGCATCTGCCTGATTTATTTCTTACATTTAAAAACCCGATTTCAACTTCCCCCTTCTGCAGTTGCTTATATTTTATTATTTTCCCTGCATATCCAAGTTAAATCTAATTATCCAATATACTCACAATTATTATTTTTCATCACTGCACGTCTTTATATCAACCCTGCTAATGACTTAATCTGCTTACAATAACATTTTAAATACTCAATAAAACGATTTCCACTCTGAATGAAAGCGCTATCTTCTTGGTTTCTTATTCTTCCAGTAAGTTTCGCCATTTCTGTATATTCCAACAATTTTTGCTGCCATATTTATTTGGGATGTTATCTTTTTTCCATCCCTGGGCATAAATCATTTGGGGCGCCGTGATTGCAAACATAAATGAATTTTTATATTGCTTGGGTTTCTCTACCCCTATTATTTCCAAAAGCAAAGCCTCTGGTTTCTTAATAAAAGTTATATTAAACTTTTTTTTCCGGCTCAATATATATAATTTCCTAGTAAGCTTTTGCTTTCTTACAGCTCCACCACATATGACAGAAGGTAATTTCCTTCTTACATTCCCAACAAACATTTGATTCAGATTTATACATTTTTTCTAGCCTGTCAGGCACCACCTATTTTCAAATAATTTTCTTTTACACACTGTAAACTTCAAATGTAGCTTCCGCAGTCGTTCCCAGGCTGCCATTTCAATCTTGCGTCCTGTATCCATTTCCCAGTTGATGATTTCACTTGTTCCTTTTTAAAAGCCATCCGACTTTAGCGGCCAAGCTTGTGGCAGTGAGTTCCGCAGGTTAACGATGTGCAGCGAGGTAGAGGAGAGCTTTTATTTCATCTGCCCTCCCTGAGTCTCCCGACAAACTCTGCGGCTCTCCATAGATAACTCAAGTCTCTGGCGGGACTTGTTTCCCCAACGCCACTGGTTCTTCGCCTGTTGCAACCTCAGTTGGCACAAATAATGGAAGATGGACGCAAGGTTGTTTTCTGATGCTCCAGCAAACTTTTTCAGCAGGGGGCCTGTCCACTGTCCCTCAGACCTTGTGGGGGGCCAGACTATATTTTGAAAAAAAATAATGAACAAGTTCCTGTGCCCCACAAAAAACCCAGAGATGCATTGTAAATAAAAGGACACATTCTACTCATGTAAAAAACCCGCTGATTCCCGGGCCGGATTTAGAAGGTGATTGGGCCGGATCCAGCCCCCGGGCCTTAGTTTGCCTACCCATGCGAGGGATGGAGCTGTTCCGAAACCGATGGATTTGATGCCAAGATATCCTGAAGAATCATTGGGAAGAACTTTCTGATGGTAAGGCCTGTGGAACAGATTCCTTCAGAAAGTGCTGGACGCACTGGCCGTCCTCTGGTCGGTCAGTGTCTCATAGCCTGACCTACCTCGCAGGGTGGTTGTGAAAATAAAATGGGGGAGGGCGGGGGGGGCATAGAACCACGCAATGCCACCTTGGAGGAAAAGGGGAGCTTCATATCATATCAACAGTTTATCGCCAAGAGGAATAATATAGGCACATTCAATAATTTGGGTGATATAGATTGATAATAGGGACGCGGGTGGTGCTGTGGGTTAAACTACAGAGCCTAGGACTTGCCAATCAGAAGGTCGGCGGTTCGAATCCCCACGACGGGGTGAGCTCCCGTTGCTCGGTCCCTGCTCCTGACAACCTAGCAGTTCGAAAGCACGTCAAAGTGCAAGTAGATAAATAGGTACCACTCCGGCGGGAAGGTAGACGCCGTTTCCGTGTGCTGCTCTGGTTCGCCAGAAGCGGCTTAGTCCTGCTGGCTCCATGACCCAGAAGCTGTACGCCGGCTCCCTCAGCCAATAAAGCGAGATGAGCGCCGCAACCCCAGAGTCAGTCACGACTGGACCTAATGGTCAGGGGTCCCTTTACCTTACTAGGTTGATAATCTGGCCCTGCCTATGAAAGTGTATAGAGCAGCTCAAAGTAAGCCCACCAATTTAATATGTCAACATGTACAGAAGTCATTAACATTGCAGTTGTTGTATAAGGGATTATTATTTCAAGCGGAATGTCAGATTTTGGAAAGCAGAAATAAAATCAAACCCATCAATTCTAGCCACCTAAATTATATAATTCAGTATCTGAATGATGGCATTGGCAATTGTATTATAATCTGGCATTGTTATAACGAGGCTACTAAAAAAGTAAAGGGACCCCTGACCATTAGGTCCAGTTGTGACCGACTCTGGAGTTGCGGCGCTCATCTCGCTTTACTGGCCGAGGGAGCCGGCATACAGCTTCTGGGTCATGTGGCCAGCAGGGCTAAGCTGCTTCTGGCGAACCAGAGCAGCGCACGGAAACGCAATTTACCTTCCCGCTGGAGCGGTACCTATTTATCTACTTGCACTTTGACGTGCTTTCAAACTGCTAGGTGGGCAGGAGCAGGGACCGAGCAACGGGAGCTCACCCCATCATTGCGGGGATTTGAACTGCCGACCTTCTGATCGGAAAATCCTAGGCTCTGTGGTTTAACCCACGTCCCTAATGAAGCTACTATTGGATGGCAATTGGAAATTAATAAAAATTATTATCAGAGCAAGCCTTATCAAAATGAATGGGCATAATTGGCCCATTCATTTCAATAGGTCTGCTCCACGGAGGGCTGGGTTGGAGCCAGCCCATAATAATATGTACAAACTCCTAATAATAATTTAGAAGAGATCCTGACATATATATTGGAGGTCCTGTGTATATTCAATATATTGGGGGCAGAGGAGCCACACACCACAGATTCAAGGCAGACATTTAGAGCACATGGGAACCTGGTCTTGGCTGGGGAGGGCGGGGTATAAATAAAAAATTATTATTATTATTATTATTATTATTATTATTATTATTATTATTAACTGTAGTTTCTCTGGGAACTGTACCTCTGCGAGAGGGTTGGTTGGAGGGGAAACTACCATTTCCAGGATTCCTCTGTGTGTGTGTGTATTGTCACGCGCTTTAAATGCGCATCAGACGCGCTTTAAATCCTTGTTGCGGAGGCTGCGATCTGTGGCGAGAGGCTAGAACTGATTCAACAAATAGACTTTATTTTTTCCTTTTTTTAAAAAAAAGGGAGGGATAGTGATGAATAAAAGGATCGACGCTTCGGTTATTTATTTATTTATCCGCGCGCTTTACATAACCCTCACCCCTCCCCTCCCCATTCATTCAAATGAACCTCGGATACCCGTCCAATGAGAATCGTCTCATTATCCTTGAATGACACACACACACTTTCCCTCTCTTAGTGGTCACGTGGGTTGCCCCTCCTCCCGCGCAGTTTCCTCTCCGCGTTCCTAAGTGGGTGGGTCCCTTTTTCATTCATAAATCCTCTCTGTCCCTTTTAAATCAAAATTAAGGTGTGATACACGGGAAGGAAGGCGGAAAGCGGGGAACCCCCTTGAAATCTGAGAGGGAGAGAGAGGATCCGGAGCTCCGCTTTTTCTCCTGTTTTGGAGCTTTTAGTTATTTATTTAGATGCGAGTTCACGAATTTGGGTGAGTCTTTCGTTTCTCTGGACCAGAATATTATTATTATTGCTATTATTAATTCTAGGGAGCCCTAAATCTTTCCTCCTGCAACATAATTCAGTCCCCTTTCTTCTCTGTGTGTCCATCTGTTACGCTCTCTTCCTGTTCCCATTCTTTTCTCCTCCCCTTTTTCTGTAGCCTTATCATTTTATTCCTAATAATAATAATAATAATAATAATATTTAAAAATAAGAAAAGCAAAGGAAATGTCGCTTCCCTTGCCCACCTCCTCCCACTCCCCCACCAAAAAAAATCCAGACCATTTTCTCTTGCTGGCTTGGATATTTCCAATGTGTTTTCCGCTCCATTTAAAAAAATAAAAATTTAAATTTAAATTACGCGTTTTATGCATGCATCACCCAGTTTTGCAATTGAGCAGAGGGGCGGGGGAAAGAGAGAGATGTTGTCTGTGTGTTGTGATGAACGGAGATGGGTCTCCATTAGGTGAATTTCTCCGGGGGGGGTGTGGAATTTTTTTTAAAAAAAATTAAATGATCCGCTTGTTTGTTTTGGAAGAAGCAGGCTCGTAAAGGAGGATTTGCTCCCTTGCTGTCATTCCGGGGCTTGCAATGGAAGCGGGGGGAGGAAGAGAGAGAAACAATTCACATTTTTATTTGCATGAAAGCGAAAGCCCTTCCTCTCCCTCTCCCGCTTCCTATGGGTCTACTCGGGAAGAGCGTGCAACGCCTTGCAGCAGATCCGAAAAACTGACTAATATTTTCCCGTTGCAAGGACACAGCTGCAACCGACCTCCTTAAGGAGGGAAGATAATCATGCAATCGACTTATTTTAATTTTCATTTGGGAGGAAATGATTCGGCTGGCATGATCTGACTCAGCTTTTACGCGGAGTTGAGACATTCCCCCCGCTCACACCCCCCCCCCCCCAATTAGTCATGTCCATTCATCTCAACCTATTTTATCCTTGGTTGGATCCAAAAGTGGGTGGCATGAATTGTTTTTAAAAATTTCTGGATATATAATATATTTTTACTGTGCAGATTAATTTCTCCCCAAACCCCAAACGGAATCGTTAATGCAAATCTAGTCATTATTATTATTTATTTTATTATTTATTATTATTTATTTTATTACCCCGCCCATCTGGCAAAGCCACCGTTGTTTAGGCGTTGTAAATGTCAAGAGGGCAAAATCAAAAATATCCATGCTTACCCTGGGAGCAAGCCCTGCACTGAATGGATCTGGTCTTGACTCCTGAGTAGACCTATGGAGGAGTGGGTGTGTTGTGGTGGTGGTGGTGGTTGTTCGGAGACGGTGTTGTCAGAAAGGCAGAGAGGGAGATCCTCACCTCTGAAGCTGGCGGAGGCATTTCTGTTCTGGGTCGGATCCTGCTTCCCAGCAAAAGAGGTGGGGGAATTCCTCTCTCTCTCTCCCCCCCCCCCACACTCCAGCTTCTCTATCAGCTACCAAAATAAGTACCACCAGCAGCTTTTGTGTCTGCTCCCTCTGTCCATCCACCCCGGTATTTAAAAACAAATAAAAATAATTTTACAGCGGATCCTGTGCAAAGGGAGGGGCTGTCAAGAAACCCAGACAAATCGTGGCTTGTAAACCCTTTTGCAAAAGGAGAGAGATGTTCGTTTGTTTTTGCATCCAAAAAAAGGCGAAAGGGGTTTCTGTTTATCTGTTATTTCGCTGCATTCGTTGCTCGATTCAGAGGCAGTTTCCGCCATTCATCCCTTCTATCTGTTCGTCTTCACATCTCCCCCCCCTCCCCAAAATCTATCCTTTTATTGCGTTGACAGTCGTCCCTCGGAGCCCTCTTAAACCTCTGCCTTCACTTTTCTCCATTCCGATTTCTTTTGAAACTCGCTCCCTATAGTCTCTCTCGGCTATCTCTCACTTAATCCAGCCACTGGCTTAAGATGGCAGTTGTGGAGTTAACGGCTGGGTAGAACTTCCATAGCCAGGAGAAATCTACCCCTCGATATCAGCCCAGTGTGGGTAAGAGCAATAGATCTACAGTGGCACCTCGGGTTACATACGCTTCAGGTTACAGACTCTGCTAACCCAGAAATAGTGCTTCAGGTTAAGCACTTTGCTTCAGGATGAGAACAGAAATCGTGCTCCGGCGGGGGGGCGGCAGCAGGAGGCCCCATTAGCTAAAGTGGTGCTTCAGGTTAAGAACAGTTTTCAGGTTAAGTATGGACCTCCGGAACGAATTAAGTACTTAACCTGAGGTACCACTGTATTTGCCTAGTTGCTGTGTTAAACCGAGAGCAGCTTGCCCACTGAGATGATTCCTTACGGCAGAAGTCCGAGCTTCCCGGGCCCTTTGAATGATTGACGCAAACAATTCAGATGATCTGTCTTTTCACAGATTTTGTGTTTTTTTTTTAAGGAGTGGAACCTCCATATATAGGTGCTGTCTGTCTCTGATTGGGACGCGGGTGGCGCTGTGGGTTAAACCACAGAGCCTAGGGTTTGCCGATCAGAAGGTTGGCGGTTCGAATCCCCGCAATGACGGGGTGAGCTCTCGTTGCTCGGTCCCTGCTCCTGCCAACCTAGCAGTTCGAAAGCACGTCAAAGTGCAAGTAGATAAATAGGTACCGCTCCGGCGGGAAGGTAAACGGCGTTTCCGTGCGCTGCTCTGGTTCGCCAGAAGCGGCTTAGTCCTGCTGGCCACATGACCAGCTGTACGCCGGCTCCCTCGGCCAATAAAGCGAGATGAGCGCCGCAACCCTAGAGTCGGCCATGACTGGACCTAACAGTCTGGGGTCCCTTTACCTTTACCTATCTCTGATTACCAGAAGCTGGGGGAAAGCCTAGGCCCTCTGTCATTCCTTGCTTGCAAGTTTCCCTCTGTGTTTGTGTGTGATGGATTTACCGGGATATCTCAGCTGGTCAGAGTCTAGCCCTGATGATGCCAAGGTTGCAGGTTCGAGACAGCTGCATATTCCTGCATTGCTAGACCTCCCCTTCCAATTCTATTCTAGGTTGCCTGTCTGTCCTGCAGTCTGAGACAGCGCACTGGGTTTAAGGGCAGAACAGCCTCCCTCGGCCTCCTGCCCCCTCAGCGATTCAAACTATGTCTCCCAACCGCGGTGCTGGCAGCGGCTAACGGGAGTTGTAGTTCCAGTTCCCCCTAGCCATGAGGTTGTTTCTTTCTGCTTTTAATTCCAGGAGCCGCAGGGTTAAAAGCCTGCAAGCGAAAAAACATCTTGCGACTCATATCACCATGGAGATGAAATCCTTCCATGATGATCAGGGAGGGTGTGTGTGTGGAAATGAGAAAAGCAGCCTGTCTGTCCGTCAACTCCCTACCTGCTGTGGATCATAGTCAGAAGGGGGTCCCTGAGGGTCATCCAGTGCAACCCCCACAGCGCAGGAATTTTTGGCCCAACATAGGACTCGAACCCACAACCCTAAGATTAGGAGTATCGTGCTCTATAGACCGAGCTGTCCCATCGCAGCCACAACATAGCAAAAGTAGGTAAAGGGACCCCTGACCATGGCCGACTCTCGGGTTGCGGCGCTCATCTCACTTTACTGGCCGAGGGAGCCGGCGTACAGCTTCCGGGTCATGTGGCCAGCAGGACTAAGCTGTTTCTGGCGAACCAGAGCAGCGCACGGAAACGCCGTTTACCTTTCTGCTGGAGCAGTACCTACTTATCTACTTGCACTGGTGTGCTTTCGAACTGCTGGGTTGGCAGGAGCAGGGACCCAGCAACAGGAGCTCACCCTGTCACAGGGATTCGAACCGCCAACCTTCTGATCGGCAAGTCCTAGGCTCTGTGGTTTAACCCACAGCGCCACCCGCGTCCCCTATAGCAAAAGTAGTCGTACGCAATGAATAAATGCACGGCCAAACCGAACGATTTCCTCCCAAATCGCAACAAGACCTGAAATGAAGGCGCTGAAGACCAACAGCAGCAACCCTCCAGCCCCAGGTTCAAAGCTATTCTGTGGCAAGTAGCACTTTCCACATGCTCAGAGGCCAGGTGGCTGGAGACCACGCAGTGGGACGCTAAGCTTTTCTGAACTTTTGGGGACGTTATGGGACTTGGAGCGAAAAGGCATTAACGGGGCAGTGTGGGGAATTATTTATTTTGTGGGCGGGTCCACACCATTCCTTTAAAGCATGTGACGTCCCCCAGAGGATTCTGGGAACTGTAGTTGGACGGCGCTGTCCATTGTACCTCTGTGAAGAGTAAGAACCACAGCTCCCGGGATTCCTTGGGGGGGGGGTCCCATGCGTATTAAGCACGCGTCCGGTGTGCTTAAAAACTTGCTTGACCCATGGCCTGACTTGGTGGAAGCCAACTCTCTTATTTATCTCGGAACCATGTGGACTAGAACCCTTATTTTGGGGGAAGGGGTTGTTGCTCTGTGGCTGCACGCAGAAATATGATGGGGGGAGAGAGAGAGGGACAGACAGACAGACAGACAGACAGACCCCTCTGCCTAAAAGCCTGGAGAGTCGCTGCCAGCCAGTGTTGGCAACCCCAAACTAGACAGGCCAATGGCTTGACTTGGTATATATGCCAGGTTAGACCAACCAGGAGGACGAGGCAGGGTCAGGGCAGCAGCTTCAACCCCTCGCATCTTCAGGTAGGGCTGCGGAACACCCCTACCTGGAACCCCGGGCAGCTGCTGCCGGCCAGTGTTGACCACACCAAGGTCCATGGGGCCTGACTCCTAATTTCCTCTGGGAGCGTGTGGGTGCCTCCTGCCTTCGCTCTCTCGCTGCGGGTAGGAGGAATTGCATGAAGATCCTTGCACCTTGCACACACGTGTGTGTATGCTACTGGCTCCTTAAGCGGAGGGTGGGTGCCACAAAACCCCTTCCCACCTCCCCCAGCTATGCACACAAGGCAAGCCCGTGTCTCCCCCCCTCCCCATTTTTTTTGCAGCCGCTGGGATCAAAGGCGCCTGGAACCCTTCCGCTGCTCTTTCCTGGGGTGGGGTGGCCCCCCCACTCTACTGCAGCAACCGTCCGCCCCCTCACTGCCTTCCCCTCTTGCTCATCTCCCTCTCCTGTTGGCGTGAGTCAACCCTGTGTGTGTGTGTGTGGGCTGATGAGCCAGGATCCTAGCGCGTGCATGTGTGTTTGGAAAAGGCGATTTGATTTCCAGGCTCCCAACTGTGTCTGGGGTGGGTTGCCTGGGGAAGAGAGAAGAGGCTGCCGCCTTTTTCCAGAGTCCGGGGTTGGGGGGGTAAGGCTTTTGCCGTTTTTCTCAGCCGCTTTTCGCCCCTCGAAGGCTGCTCTGCGGCCTTCTGGCTCCTTAAGGAAAACCATCTGACACCAGGCAGTGGAAGAGGGAGAGAGAGATAGAAGGAAAGGCGAGGGAAGAAAGGGTGCTCTTGCAATCTGCCACCACCTTCGCTTCTACCCCATCCTGCCTTCCTCTTAAAAATAAATAAAAACACACCAGCCTTTCATTTTGCTTTCCTTCCTCAGCTGGCGAGCCAAGTACATCATCTCCCGGGGTGTTGTAATCGCAGCATGGCGCTGCCGAGGATCTTGTGAACGGAATCCACCCGTGATCTTCCCTTCCGCGAAAAACATGTGAGCTGCAAAGGGAGGGGAGATGGATTGCTGGAGGTAACCGGGAGAGAAAGAGAGAGAGAGAGAGAGAAAGGGAAAAGAAGAATCTACAACCGCATCGACCACGTCGCCCCTTCTGCAAATTTTGATATATGTACATTGCATTTCTTTATTTATTTCCCCCTCCCTGCTCACCCTTGCCTTCTTTTTAATTTAAATATATATTTTTAATCTCGTTCTGCAACCGCGCACCGCCGTGTCACTGTGCTTTCGTGCCTCCCCTTTTTCACAGGAGGACATCTCTCTCGAGGACGGACAATGAGCGATGATTTGAGCGCATGGGAAAACGCGACGACGGGAGGTGTGACGGTGAGTGTCCCTGCTGTGGAGGCAGGTGGGGAGAGGTCTGCGAGGCTTTCCCCCCAGGGTGGGTGATATTCTGTATTTCATGCCCCCCTCCAGAGAGACAGAGAGGTCTCCCCACTTCCCCCCACACCGGCTCTGGATAGGAGAGTTCAGGTTGGGCCCAGGTCGGAAATGCCACCAAAGTTTTGGCAGGAGTAGCTGTGGGAGTTGCTGGCTTGTGAGCCTGCAGGAGAGAAACTGCCTTTTGCCCGGTGGATCCTGACCCTGTTTGATCTGCCCAGCCTAGGCAATTTTTGCTAATGCATTCAGCTGGGGAGCCAGCGAGGACCGGTCCATCATCTCCCGGGGTTGTTGTAATCGGAGCATGGTGCTGCTGATGCTAATGTATTTTAAAATCTGAGGCTCCCAGTACGTTTCCGAGCACAATTCAAAGTGTTGGTGCTGACCTTTAAAGCCCTAAACGGCCCAGTATCCCTGAAGGAGCATCTCCACCCCCATTGTTCTACCTGGACACTGAGGTCCAGCGCTGAAGGCCTTCTGGCGGTTCCCTCCCTGCGAGAAGCCAAGTTACAGGGAACCAGGCAGAGGGCCTTCTCGGTGGTGGCACCTGCCCTGTGGAACGCCCTCCCACCAGATATCAAAGAGAACAACAACTACCAAACTTTTAGAAGACATCTAAAGGCAGCCCTGTTTAGGGAAGCTTTTAATGTCTAATAGGTTATTGTATTTTAGTGTTTTGTTGGAAGCTGCCCAGAGTGGCTGGGGGGACCCAGCCAGATGGGCGGGGTATAAATAATATATTATTATTATTATTATTATTATTTATTATGTTATTAAAAATATTACCTGCCCCCCCCCCCACTAAAGCCCCAGGGCAGGTTGCAACTGAAAACACCAATATTAGAAACGATTTAAAACAATTTTGCGAATCGAGGGCAAGTTCTCAATCGGCATTGCTTTGGCCTAGCGTGGAGGGAAGAAATTATTTCCTGGGCCCACGAGTCTTGGGAAGGATGGCTGGTCCATCCAGCTACATATTGTCTGCACCGACTGGTAGCAGCCCTTTGGGGTTTCAGGCAATGGGCTTTTCCAGGCCTACTCAAAGTCCTGAGCAAAAGGCTCAGATTTAAATAGGAAACGGTTCGAATCTCAGTCAGGCCTTTGGTCCACCTAGCTGATTTATACTGACGGAGCTGCGGTATTGTGAAATCATGGCAAAAATAAGTAATTGTTGTGGGTGGTGCCTCTGAGCATATGCAGAGTGCCTTTGCCTTGCCCCTCTGCCACCAAAGCTCACCAGTAGAGGAATAAAAAGCAAAGGCATCTAGGTTTGGAGTTTGCGGCTTCTGTCTGCATCACCCGCTCTCTTAATCTAGAGCAGCGGTTCCCAACCTGTGGGTCCCCAGATGTTGTTGGACTACAACTCTCATCATCCCTGAGCTCTGGCCTCACTAGCCCGGGGGCCGGATCTGGCCCAATCGCCTTCTCAATCCAGCCCGCGGACGGTCCGGGAATCAGCGTGTTTTTACATGAGTAGAATGTGTCCTTTGATTTAAAATGCATCTCTGGGTTATTTGTGGGGCATAGGGATTCATTCATATATTTTTTCCAAAATATAGTCCGGCCCCCCACAAGGTCTGAGGGACAGTGGACCGGCCCCCTGCTGAAAACGTTTGCTGACCCCTGATCTAGAGGTTCTGTGCTACAACTCCCGGGATTGGCTAGCGCTGATGGGGAGTTGTAGTTCAACAGCTCTGAAGGGGGGCAGCCAGTTGTGGTTTTTGATCACATGATGGCTTTTTTGACTTCGCTAGTATCTGGGAATATTTTGGGGGTGTCTGTGGAGGAAGCCAACCTCATTCGGTAGAGCAGGATATTCTTAATCTCAGGGTTGTGGGTTCAAGCCCCAGGTTAGGCAAAAGATTCCTGCATTTCAGGGGGTTGGGCTAGATGATTTTTGAGGTTCCTTCCAGCTTATGATTCTTTAGGAAAAGGGAAACCTCGAAGGGTTTTCTGCTGAATCCGCTGCTGCTTGTGTTGCAAGCTTTTGCAGATTTCCGCAGCCGGGCATCTTCCCTTGCTGGGGGCGCTTGCCTGGCACGCAGACGGACCCGGGTTCAATCCTGCCCACCGCCAGTCGGAAACAGACCCAAGCCACGTGCGTGCGCAGAAGGCAGTTGTTGGCTTCCAAATCTGCAGGAAATGCTTTGGATATGTCGTTTGTGAAAGTAAGGGCTGTCGTTTGTGAAAGTAAGGACCGTTGCTTGGGATGCAGACAGGGCTGAGTCCCCTCCCATCTCTGCACATTTCCCTTTTCCGAAACGATTCGGAACTCTGTGCTGAGGACTAGCTGGTTGCTGAGTCATCAGTAAGCGACAGTCCCATGGAAGGGGCCCGAGGTTTTAATGCGGTCAGCCACTGACTTGAGCACTGACTCAGCTACCGCCCACCACCACTGCTGGCCCTAGAGTCGTAGAATTGTAGATTTAGAAGAGACCAACAGGGGTCATCCTGTCGAATGCAGGAGTGTTTTTGCCCAGCGGAGGACTCGAACCCACAACTTGAGATATTCCAGTTTTGCACATGATCGCAGAAGAATCAGAGAAGGGGTTCCCAGGGGTCTACTCCCTGCAGTGCAGGAATCGCAGCTTCACGGGCCCAAACTTAAGTTGGGCGCTTTGACCTCAACAGGTAGAAATCTAACAGACTGAAAGTTCTGGGGTCTTTCTCTCTGTGCTGGAAAAAGCTCTGGGTACCTGAATCTTTGGCTGCTAAGAGCCCTTCATCAAAGACCTCTTTCAGGGGGTAAAAGGTAAAGGGACCCCTGACCGTTAGGTCCAGTCGTAACCGACTCTGGGGTTGTGGCGCTCATCTCGCTTTACTGGCCGAGGGAGCCGGCGTACAGCTTCCGGGTCATGTGGCCAGCATGACTAAGCCACTTCTGGCGATCCAGAGCAGCGCACGGAAACGCCGTTTACCTTTCCGCCAGAGTGGTACCTAGTTATCTACTTGCACTTTGACGTGCTTTCGAACTGCTAGGCTGGCAGGAGCAGGGACCGAGCGACAGGCGCTCACCCCGTCGTTGCAGGGATTCGAACCGCCGACCTTCTGATCGGCATGTCCTAGGCTCTGTGGTTTAACCCACAATTGCAAATTATTACTGGGCAATAATAAGAATAAATTGTTGTTGTTCTTACTGGTAAAGGTAAAGGGATCCCTGGCCATTAGGTCCAGTCGTGACTGACCCTGGGGTTGCGGCGCTCATCTTGCTTTAGTTCCTACTGGTATCTTACTGTTATTTTATGAATATAGTGGCAGCACTGAGCATCAGCAATGAGCACATAGAATTATAGAATCCTAGAGCTGGAAGGGGACCCCAAGACCATCTAGTCCAACCCCCTGCAATGCAGGAATCTTAACACATTTAAGTGAAAGGATCACTGCCCCAGGGAGAACAGATTCATTGCACAGTGGAATCAACTGGAGTGGGGTGGGAAGAAGTTTTGAGTTTTAAGGATGGAGGGTCAGGGAAGGGCACAGAGTTCTTAAAACTGCAAAGTTGGAAGGGGTGATTTGAGTCCAATCTCTTTCCTCGTGAGAACCTTCTGAGGAGGGTGCCCGTTGCATCTCTGCGTGCTTTGTAACCGTGCTGAGACCGCTGACTCGTGCAGAGACATGGGGGAGCCATCTCTCAAGGGCAGGCAATTCTTGATTTTGCACACCCTAAACTTGTGTGTGAAAAAGTGAAGAGTGTCTCCATCTCTCTCTCCCCCCCAGTGGTGGAGAAATGTGCCCTCATACTGCCAGGGAATATATATACCATATTTTTCGCCCCATAAGACGCACCAGACCATAAGACGCACCTAGTTTTTGGAGGAGGAAAACAAGAAAAAAAATATTCTGAATCTCAGAAGCCAGAACAGCAAGAGGGATCGCTACGCAGTGAAAGCAGCGATCCCTCTTGCTTTTTCTGGCTTCTGGGATAGCTGCGCAGCCTGCATTCGCTCCATAAGACGCACACACATTTCCCCTTACTTTTTAGGAGGGAAAAGGTGAGTCTTACAGAGCAAAAAATACGGTATATTTTTCTGAGTCTCCTTGCTGTGGAGGTAGCTTGTACAGAACAAAGGTGAGGAAACTCAGCCCCATCGGCTCCCCTCACCCTTTGCACCCATATATTGTGTCTTTTTATTTTCCTCTCCCTTCCCTCCTTCCCCCCCAAAAAAATCCCACCTTCCAGACGGTGCCTGGCGAAGTGAAGACCCACGATGGGTATTTCCTGCTTCTGATACTTCTCTCCATCTTTATCGGGGGCACTCTGGTGCTTCTCTTTGGCATCCTGATCGTCTGCCGGCGATGCTGCGAGGCCGACCGGCGACACTCCAGGTAACTGGGTGTGGGGAGCAGAACTGGAACCCTAAGATGGGGAGGTCACACTGCGCAAGGCCAGTTCTGCAATCAATACAGAGGGTTGCAGAGTCAAGAGAGGCTTGGTCTGAGCTCTGGTCTTTTTCCCTAGCCGCAAAGTAAGATTCTAGACCTCATTGATTTCAAAGACGACTGCTTTAACCACAGGACTTTCATAGAACCACAGAGTTGGACAGAACTGCCTCCAGATGTCTTCTAAAAGAAGGTTCTGTAGTTCTGAAGGAGCGTCTCCACCCCCATCGTTCTACCTGGACGCTGAGGTCCAGCACCGAGGGCCTTCTGGCGGTTCCCTCACTGCGAGAACCCAAGTTACAGGGAACCAGGCAGAGGGCCTTCTCGGTGGTGGCGCCTGCCCTGTGGAACGCCCTCCCACCAGATATCAAAGAGAACAACTACTACCAGACTTTTAGGAGACATCTGAAGGCAGCCCTGTTTAGGGAAGCTTTTAATGTTTGATGCATTACTGTATTTTAATATTTTGTTGGAAGCTGCCCAGAGTGGCTGGGGAAGCCCAGCCAGATGGGCGGGGTATAAATAATAAATTGTTGTTGTTGTTGTTGTTCGTCTCCTTGACATCAGTCTAGTTCTTGGAGGGACCTGTGCCACGAAACCCACTGTGCATTGTTTTTTTAAAATAATAATAATAATATTGGGCTGTTCGTTACTTCCTGGCCTACCTCGCAGGCTTGAAGGTGTGTGTGAAAATGAAGCCATTTGGGCAAAGTTGGTAAAAAAATGATAGATAGATAGATAGATAGATAGATAGATAGATAGATATAGATATAGATACAGTGGTGCCCCGCAAGACGAATGCCTCGCAAGACGAAAAACTCGCTAGACGAAAGGGTTTTTCGGTTTTGCGTTGCTTCGCTAGACGAATTTCCCTATGGGCTTGCTTCGCAAGACGAAAACGTCTTGCGCTTTTTTTTTAAAGCCGCTTGAAGAGGC
Source organism: Podarcis pityusensis (assembly GCF_964106645.2). Classification (NCBI taxonomy): domain Eukaryota; kingdom Metazoa; phylum Chordata; class Lepidosauria; order Squamata; family Lacertidae; genus Podarcis; species Podarcis pityusensis. The sequence goes on from NC_138043.1 coordinate 3,882,839, forward strand.
GCAGTTGCGACGGACCGTGCTTCGCAAGACGAAAAACATCGCAAGACGAAAAGACTCGCGGAACGAATTCTTTTCGTCTTGCGAGGCACCACTGTAGATAGATAGATAGATAGATAGATAGATAGATAGATAGATAGATGATAGAGTGGTACCTCGGGTTAAGTAATTAATTCGTTCCAGAGGTCCGTTCTTAACCTGAAACTGTTCTTAACCTGAAGCACCACTTTAGCTAATGAGGCCTCCGGCTTCTGCCTCAACGCCGGAGCACGATTTCTGTTCTCATCCTGAAGCAAAGTTCTTAACCTGAAGCACTATTTCTGGGTTAGCGGAGTCTGTAACCTGAAGCGTATGTAACCTGAAGCGTCTGTAACCCGAGGTACCACTGTACACAGCATATTCCCTTAATATGCAAATCATGGCTTATGCAAACCTAGAGCTATTCAGCACAGGTTTTTCCTAGACCTTTTCCATCTCACTCTGTTGCGTACGCCTTTTTCAAGGTTTCCCCCCCGCCCACCTCCTTCTTCTCTTTCTTTTTTCCAGAGCCAGCGATGACCCCGAGAAAACAAACACTACCTATCTGGATGACTCCCAGCCGGCTCAAGGTGAGATGCTTGCTTGCTTTACTTTCAAAAGCGGGCAGGGCTTGCTGCATCCTTTTCTATAGGAAGGTCTGGTGGTACCCGCTCTGGTTGCTAGGGCCCGTTGCCCTGGAAACGGTTGCTCTCACTCTCTCTATTCTTTCCTTCCTCCTGTTGCATCTCCTGGTACTGAACCCAGCACCTCTCCAGGGATGTTGCCTCTCTGGTTTAATTCCTCCCCCCTCCCCAAAAAGCCTATCAGTGGGGGGGGGGGATTTGGAGGAGGGGTTTAGATCAGGCCCATAGCATCCTTGGCGAACTGGGAGAAACGACCCGAGTGCGAGAGCAGCTCTGCCCTCCTGCGGTTTCTAGCAAACGGTTTTGTTAGTAGCTATCTATAGGCTTAGGGATGCGGGTGGCGCTGTGGGTTAAACCACAGAGCCTAGGGCTTGCTGATCAGAAGGTCAGCGGTTTGAATCCCCGCAATGACGGGGTGAGCTCCCATTGCTCGGTCCCTGCTCCTGCCAAGCTAGCAGTTCGAAAGCACGTCAAAGTGCAAGTAGATAAATAGGTACCACTCCGGCGGGAAGTTAAACGGCGTTTCCGTGCGCTGCTCTGGTTCGCCAGAAGCGGCTTAGTCCTGCTGGCCACATGACCCGGAAGCTGGACACCGGCTCCCTCGGCCAATAAAGAGAGATGAGCGCCACAACCCCAGAGTCGTCCGTGACTGGGCCTAATGGTCAGGGGTCCCTTTACCTTTACCTTTACCTTTACCTTTAGGTCTAAACCACAGAGCCTAGGGTTTGCTGATCAGAAGGTCAGTGGTTTGAATCCCTGCGAGATATGTTAAGCCTTTGTTTGTTATAATATTGCTCTATTTGCAATCCTTGTTTTGCTGATTTCATTTCATATTCTAATTTTCTGAGATTGTTAATTTGGGGTTTTCATCAGCTGTATGCCACGATCATCACAATGATAACAAATAAAGGCTTGACATATTTCGCTTTGCATGTCATCAGTCTCTCTCATATATTAGTTTCACCTTTTAAGTTGAATTACTGAAATAAATTAACTTTTCCACGATATTCTAATTTTCCGAGTTTCACTTGTAACTCTGGGATTTTGCTAGCTAGGATGGGTGGGTTTCATGGAGGATGAAGTTATTGGACTATGCAGAATTAGATAAACTAACAGGAAGGATTCGAAACCGGCGAGACCAGAAATTCACGGAAGACTGGAGTAAATTTACGGACTATTTGAAAAGTAATTGTGAAGAACAGACGACGTTTGTAGGGTTGCAAGAAATTTTGTGAGGAGTATTATTAGAAGTATTGTAAAAATGGACAAGGGGGAGGATGATTTGTTAAGAGATGTAAAGGCAATATAAAGTTAAGAAATGGTGGTTAAAACGGTGGGTCATCAGAGGTGCTGACGGAAGTCTAAAAGGATGGTATAAGTGATACTCGGTCCAGTATACCTGAAGGAGCGTCTCCACCTCCATCGTTCTACCCGGACACTGAGGTCCAGCACCGAGGGCCTTCTGGCGGTTCCCTCACTGCGAGAAGCCAAGTTACAGGGAACCAGGCAGAGGGCCTTCTCGGTAGTGGCGCCCTCCCTGTGGAACGCCCTCCCACCAGATGTCAAAGAGAACAACAACTACCAGACTTTTAGAAGACATCTGAAGGCAGCCCTGTTTAGGGAAGCTTTTAATGTTTGATGTATCATAGTATTTTAATATTCTTTTGGAAGCCGCCCAGAGTGGCTGGGGGGACCCAGCCAGATGGGCGGGGTATAAATAATAAATTATTATTATTATTATTATTATTATAAGTTTTGTGGTACGTTTTATAATTTATATGTTAAAATTAATAAAAAATATTATAAAACAAAAATGATGGGTGGGTTTCTAAAAACCCCGCCATTGCCTCCCCTAGATATCACCATCAAGGTGGATGACCCTGACTGCATGTCCAGTTCCAGTTACCGAGACGCGGAGAGCGAGAGATTCCTCTCTTCCGGAAGCGCCACGGGGCGACGGGTGTCCTTCAACGAGGCGGCCCTCTTCGAGCAGAGCAAGAAGACCCAGGAGAAAGGGAGGAGGTAGGCGGGGGTCCTGGGTTCGAGAGAGAAGTACGGTTTGTACGTATGTTGTTGTTTCATCGTTTAGTGTGTCCGGCTCTTCGTGACCCCCTGGACCAGAGCACGCCAGGCCCTCCTGTCTTCCACTGCCTCCCACAGTTTGGTCAAACTCATGTTGATCTCTTTGAGAACACTGTCCTACCATCTCGTCCTCTGTCGTCCCCTTCTCCTTGTGACCTCCATCTTCCCCAATATCAGGGTCTTTTCCAGGGAGTCTTCTCTTCTCATGAGGTGGCCAAAGTCTTGGAGCCTCAGCTTCAGGATCTGTCCTTCCAGTGAGCACTCAGGGCTGATTTCCTTCAGAATGGAGAGGTTTGATCTTCTTGCAGTCCATGGGACTCTCAAGAATCTCCTCCAGCACCAGAATTCAAAAGCATCCATTCTTCAGCGATTAGCCTTCTTTATAGTCCAGCTCTCACTTCCATACATCACTACTGGGAAAACCAGAGCTTGAACTATACAGACCTTTGTTGGCAAGGTGATGTCTCTGCTTTTTAAGATGCTGTCTAGGTTTGTCATTGCTTTTCTCCCAAGAAGCAGGCGTCTTTTAATTTCGTGGCTGCTGCCACCATCTGCAGTGATCATGGAGCCCAAGAAAGTAAAATCTCTCACTGCCTCCATTTCTTCCCCTTCTATTTGCCAGGAGGTGATGGGACCAGTACGTATACGTTTCAACTTTTTAAAAAATACATCTTTTTCATTGATTTTCCAACAGTGGCCTTGCTATAACGATACCAATTAACGCCAAATTCTACAATTTTATCAAACTGCCCCCCCCCCAGTGGATGAGTTCATTCTTCTACCGTTTTTCTTCCAAAATTTAAATAAATTCCTATTCCGTTCAGATATGATAATCCTTTATATAAGGGATCGTCTTTTTTAAAAAAAATAAATCCCCGCAGCAGCCCTGTGACGTAAGGACCAGCTGAGAGGCTGTAGTCCCTTGATGGGTTTGAGGGCTGGGTTGGGAGGACTTGAACCCTGTACAATGCATGGGGGTCAGACTAGATGGGCTCTGAGGTGGCCCCCAAGGCCTGTGATAAGCCTGTTTTGCGGCTCTGGGTCAGTATTTCTCTCCCAGGATTGCCTACCTTCTGGAGGCAAAGGAAGGTTTCTACCATTCAGCGATGGGACTTGGAGAAAAATATTCAAGTTTTTGGGTTTTTGTGGGGTTGGAGAGACAGTGTGCCAGAGATGGCAGGGGCTGATGGGAAATCGTGGTCCAAAATGGCCGCGCTGGCAAGGGCTGATGGGAAATCATGGTTCAAAATGGCCGTGCTGACAGGGGCTGATGGGAAATCATGGTCCAAAATGGCTGTGTTGGCAGGGGCTGATGGGAAATCATGGTCCAAAATAGCCATTCTGGCAGGGGCTGATGGGAAATCGTGGTCCAAAATGGCCGTGCTGGCAGGGGCTGATGGGAAATCATGGTCCAAAATAGCCATTCTGGCAGGGGCTGATGGGAAATCATGGTCCAAAATAGCCATTCTGCCAGGGGCTGATGGGAAATCATGGTCCAAAATGGCTGTGTTGGCAGGGGCTGATGGGAAATCGTGGTCCAAAATGGCCGTGCTGGCAGGGGCTGATGGGAAATCATGGTCCAAAATGGCCGTGCTGGCAGGGGCTGAGGGAAATCATTGTCCAATATGGCCGTGCTGGCAGGGGCTGATGGGAAATTGTGGTCCAAAGTGGCCATGCTGGCAGGCGCTGAGGGAAATCATGGTCCAAAATGGCCATGCTGATAGGGGCTGAGGGAAATCATCGTCCAAAATGGCCGTTCTGGCAGGGGCTGGATGGGAAATCGTGGTCCAAAATGGCCGTGCTGGCAGGAGCTGAGGGAAAACCTGGTCCAAAATGGCCGTGCTGGCAGGGGCTGATGGGAAATCATGCTCCAAAATGGCCGTTCTGGCAGGGACTGATGGGAAATCATGCTCCAAAATGGCCGTTCTGGCAGGGACTGATGGGAAATCATGCTCCAAAATGGCCGTCCTGGCAGGGACTGATGGGAAATCGTGGTCCAAGATGGCCGTGCTGACAAAGATTGAGGGAAATCCTTTCCCTGCCAGGTACACCCTGACCGAGGGAGACTTCCACCACCTGAAGAACGCCCGCCTCAGCCACCTGCCCTTGCCCCCGTCCGCCGCCCTCAAGATCGTCACCATCCACGAGTCCAACGAGAACAGCATCGCCATGACGCCTCGGCACCCCCCAGCCAAGCCCAGCCTGGCCATCTTCCAGGTGAGACCCAGAGGAGCCGAGGGGCAGGATCCCACTTCTTTAATTCATGTTTGTAAGCTTTCTGGGGCAGAGACCCGACATACTACTTCTATTTTTACCGCCGCCCAGAGTGGCTCAGGTTACCCAGTCAGATGGGCGGGGTATAAGAATATTATTATTATTATTATTATTATTATTATTTATTGCTTGGCCTCCCTGAGGACGTCCATAGATGCTCATGAGAAAGAATTTTGCTGAGGCCTCTCCCAGTTCTTTAATTCACATTTGTAAGCCCTCTGGGGCAGAGACCTGTCTTATTACTTAATAATAATTTACCGCCGCCCAGTCAGATGGGTAGGGTATAAGAAATATTATTATTATTATGCCTCTCTGAGGGCACCCATGGCCGCACAGAAGAGAGAATTTAGCCCAGTTCCTTAATTCATATTTATTTGTAAGCTTACTGGGGCAGAGACCTGTCTTATTACCGGCAGAGGCCACATTTAGCCTTCCCATGGCTGGTCCTAGAGGCAAACTTTTTGTACGGAAACAGGCGTTTTTGGAAATGCCTCTTCAGTTTTTACGCCCGCGGGGTGTAAATTTCCAGGAGGTGTGTGAGTGGGTCGGCGAAGCTATCCCTAACCCTTTCTCACCTTCATCCCTTCTTGGTAGCATCCTTTGCCGGAGACGGCGCTGACCAGCCACGGAACCTGCGCCAGTTCTGCCTTGCCGGGAGACACCTATAATTCCACCGTCGAGGCTGGTTCCTCTGCTTCATCGGATTCTGGCGAAGGCACCTCGGTACGTCAGCTTAACTGGGGATAGCCAGATGCACAAATTTAGGATATTGGGGGGTGCCTGGCATGTGCAAAAAGGGATCCTGGGGTCTCGGTAGATTGCAAGTTTAGCAATGAGACAACCGTGTGATGCTTTCACACGGTCACCTCCAGACTGGATTATTGTAACTCGCTCTACGTGGGGCTGCCCCTGAGACTGACCCAGAAACTCCAGCGGGTGCAGAATGCTGCAGCGAGACTCCTTACGAGGTCTTCGCTGCGAGATCACATTCACCCGGTGCTATACCAGCTGCACTGGCTCCCGGTGGAGTACAGGATCAGGTTTAAGGTGCTGGTTTTAACCTTTAAAGCCCTATACGGCCTAGGACCCTCGTACCTACGGGACCGCCTCTCCTGGTATGCCCCACAGAGAAACTTACGGTCTTCGAATAAAAACATCTTGAAGGTCCCAGGCCCCAGAGAAGTTAGGCTGGCCTCAACTAGAGCCAGGGCTTTTTCGGCTGTGGCTCCGATCTGGTGGAACACTCTGTCACAAGAGACCAGGGCCCTGCGGGACTTGACATCTTTCCGCAGGGCCTGCAAGACAGAGCTGTTCCACCAGGCCTTTGGCCAGGGCACAGCCTGACTCCCTCCCTCGGCAATCTTCGCGGAGCTCTGGCCCAATGGTTGCCAGTGGCTTGAATTAATTAATTTTATAACGAATGATTTTAGACTGTTGTTTACGCTGTACTTTTGTACTGTTTTATTGTTGTTAGCCGCCCTGAGCCCGGCTTCGGCTGGGGAGGGCGGGATATAAATAAAATTTATTATTATTATTATTATTATTTGCTTTTGGGGGACAGGGGGCAGGCGGGTGTGGGGGACTCCCTGGTCCTGAATGGGGTAACTGTGCCCCTGAAGGACCAGGTGCGCAGCCTGGGAGTCATTCTGGACTCACAGCTGTCCATGGAGGTGCAGGTCAATTCTGTGTCCAGGGCAGCTCCATCTGGTACGCAGGATGAGACCCTCCCTGCCCGCAGACTGTCTTGCCAGAGTGGTGCATGCTCTGGTTATCTCCCACTTGGACTACTGCCATTCGCTCTACGTGGGGCTACCTTTGAAGGTGACCCGGAAACTGCAATTAATCCAGAATGCGGCAGCTAGACTGGGGACTGGGAGTGGCCGCCGAGACCGCATAACACCAGTCTTGAAAGACCTACATTGGCTCCCAGGACGTTTCCGAGCACAATTCAAAGTGTTGGTGTTGACCTTTAAAGCCCCAAACGGCCTCGGCCCAGTAGACCTGAAGGAGCGTCTCCACCCCCATTGTTCTGCCCGGACAGTGAGGTCCAGCTCCGAGGGCCTTCTGGCGGTTCTCCTCGCGGCGAGAAGCCAAGTTACAGGGAACCAGGCAGAGGGCCTTCTCGGTGGTGGCGCCCGCCCTGTGGAACGCCCTCCCATCAGATGTCAAAGAGAAAAATAACTACCTGACATTCAGAAGACATCTTAAGGCAGCCCTGTTCAGGGAAGTTTTTAAAGTGTGACATCTTAGTGTATTTTTGGTCTCTGTGGAAGCCGCCCAGAGTGGCTGGGAAAACCCAGCCAGATGGGCGGGGTACAAAAAATAAATTATTATTATTATTATGCAGCGGCAAAAAAGCCTAATGCGATTCTAGGCCATATGAATGAATGAATTTTATTATTTCGGTCACAGACCAGCTCCAGCCCACATCAAGGAAGTCATAAAACATGACAGGGATACATTTGAATTTGCAATTAGGTCTAACAGGGATGATACAGATATAGCAACAGCTAAAAATATATATAAATTAAAACTTAGTCAGGGATGTAGGTGGCGCTGTGGGTTAAACCACAGAGCCTAGGGCTTGCTGATCAGAAGGTCGGCGGTTCGAATCCATGCGACGAAGTGAGCTCCCATTGTTCGGTCCCTGCTCCTGCCAACCTAGCAGTTCGAAAGCACATCAAAGTGCAAGTAGATAAATAGGTACCGCTCCGGCGGGAAGGTAAACAGCGTTCCCATGCACTGCTATGGTTTGCCAGAAGTGGCTTAGTCATGCTGGCCACATGACCCGGAAGCTGTACGCCGGCTCCCTCGGCCAATAAAGCGAGATGAGCGCCGCAACCCCAGAGTCGGTCACGACTGGATCTAATGGTCAGGGGTCCCTTTACCTTTATAACAGAGACAATACAGATATAGCAACAGGTAAAAATCTATATAAATTAAAACTTAAGTCACTAACATATAACCTAAAATTATAATTTAAGGCCTTAATCATTATGATAGCACAGCTTGTTCCCTACATTTTACGGCAGTCGCACAGAATTTGGCTACCCTGCACAAATCTTGCACCCTGTTCGAGGGAATGCCTTGATTCGGACCACACCTGCGGTCCTGTGTCCAGTTCTGGGAACCCCATTTTAAGAAAGAGATTGAAAAGGTGCGCAGAGGAGGGCTTGGAAAATAGACGATGGACAGGTGATCAAATACCGGAAGGGCTGCTAGCCGCATGGAAGATGGAGCTTGTTTTCTGCTGCTCTCCAGAGCTCAGGATTCGAACCCGTGTCTTCAAGTTACAAGAAAAGGAGATTCCGGCTAAACGTCAGGAAGAACTTTCTGACAGCAAGAGCTGTTTGACAGTGGAACGGACTCCTTTGAAAGGGCTCTCCTTCCTTGGACGTTTTTAAGCAGAGGTCGGATGCCTGCCTGCCAGGGGCGCTTTGGCTGAGATTCCTGCATTTCAGGGGGTTGGACTAGATGACCCGAGGGTCCCTTCCAGCTCTTAAGATTCAATGTCTCTGTGCATCTGTGGAGGGGACCCCAAATTTGGAGGTTCGAAGCTAATGCTAAGTATGAACCCCATGTTTGCTGCATCAAACGCTCAGGCCTGCAAAACACAGGCTTTTCGCTGAAAAAAAAAACACACCCCAAAATCCTGGCACGGGTTTAGAGAAGATCCCAAATTTGGGGGTTTGTTGTTTATTTTTCCTGCAGGTTCACTCGGGGGAACTCTGTGAGAGACAGAATTACAACAGGAAAAACCCCCAGAAACCCAGAAGACAAAAGTCAAAAGAGATTCTGTCTCTCACAGCTACGATAAAACCTACCGTTAAAATTACGGACTGGCCGTTTCTTCGTCAGAGGGCAAACGGGCAAATTGGGCAGGGGGTTCAAATACTTATTTCCCTCCCTGTACGTGTTTCGCTGACGCGTCTTTCGTCCTTGCACCCGAGGGGGGGGGCGGCATTGAAGAGCGGCGCGTCTCTCTGCGTGTTTGATGCTTAGGGTGGCATTTCCATTCGGGTGGCAAAACCGCCGGCCGTTCCTGACCGATCCCTCCTCCTCCTCCTTCCTTCCTCTCTTCTCAGTCCGACGGCGCCGGCCAGAGTCCCAAGGGTGCTGGAGGGGGCGGGACGGGGGAGCCCCCGCCGGCCCCTGCCCAGGGCGCCGTCCTTCACTTCTTCACCCGCCTACGCCGCCATGCCAGCCTCGAGGGTGCCGGACCCTACTTTCGGATCAAGAAATGGAAACTGGAGACGAGTCAGAGAGCATCCAGTCTGGACACAAGAGGTGGGTCATGCCGATGGAGGGGTGATACTTTGGCCTGGGGGGGCGGATACGCCATGCTCCTTCTTGGGTAGTTGCCCGGCTGTGCTGGTCCCGTGGGTTAACCGTGCGGCGAGGTCCGAGTCCAATCCATAACTGTCAACTTACAGATTTGAAAATAAGGGACCAGCAGCCTCGAAAATAAAGGATCAGCAGCCAAAATAAGGGATCAACAATTACTTTGATAAAATACATATTTTGTTGCGTGCAAATGGCTTTGCATACCTATTAGGTCCATAAATTACCATATATTCAGCACAAAAAAACAGCAACAATTTGTTGTTGACAAAGCGCAGCTGGAAATAGAAAGGGCTCCATTACCTTCAGTACCTTATTTAAGGGACATCATCAATAAGGGACAGCAGCGGGACATGGCGCAGGGATAAGGGACTGTCCCACCAAATAAGGGACGCTTGACAGCTATGGTCCAATCCGAGGTCGAGGGTGCAGTATGGAGGCTGTCCGTCAAAGCTGAAACTGGGCCCAAGGCAGAGGGTCAGGTGAGGTCAGGAGCTCCGGCAGGACAGGGTGCAGGCAGGAACAGGCTACCAACAACGTTGCTTCCGCAACTTGGGACTGGGGCTGGCTGGCTTTTATCTGCCCTGAGTCATAGGGCGGCCCCGATCCTCTGGCGACTCGCCTCTCCTGGAGGCGAGCACTCCTCCTGCGGGAACTTGGTTCCCTCCGCCTCTCTGCCCTGAGCCTCTGCAGCTCAGGAGAGGCTGAAGGGCTACCGGACCCAGAGGCAACCTCAGCTTCCTCTGACGGGGCTGAGAGTGGAGCACCTGCAGGCAATGGGTCCTCCATCACCTCAGGAGCCAGAGCAGACTCACCTGAGGACCCAGCACATGTGAGGACCCTTCAGGCTCAGGCCCCAGCCCCGGCTCAGCTGGTTCTGGAGGCGGGGACTCCTGTGCAGGCTGGGATCCCTCAGGTTCAGCATCCGAGTCCGAATCCCAGGCCATCACACCTGCTTTGGTGCCCACCCACTCTCACTGGCACGATTCAAGCATTGCACCAGTGAACTGGAGGCATCAATGCAACCTCTCTTGATCTGGTGGTCCCTGGGGCAAAATAAAGCCTTGTAGTCTCTTTTATTTAAGCATACAGTGGTACCTTGGTTCTCAAACAACTTGGAACCCAAACACTGCAAACCCGGAAGTAAGTGTTCTGGTTTGCGAACTTTTTTCAGAAGCCGAACGTGCTCCATTTTGAGTGTTGTGCTTCTGATTTGAGTGCCACACATCCGTTTAGACTGAGGTCTGTCTGGTTTTGCTATTTATTTTGCGTTTTTCTTTTTGCGGCTCTTTTTTGTTTTGTTTTTGTGACTGTGTGGAACCCAGTTCAGCTACTGATTGTGTGACAGCAGTACGTTGTGCATTGCTTTCCTTTTATGGATCCATGGTCTCGTTAGATAGTAAGATTCATGTCAAATTCCTGTCAGGGGTTGTTTTTAAAAGTCTGGAATTGATTAATCCGTACTGCATTACTTTCTATGGGAAAGCGCCCCTTGATTTTGGAACGCTTTGGTTTTGGAACGGACTTCCGGAACGGATTAAGTTTGAGAACCAAGGGACCACTGTAACGTGTTTCAGGTTTGCGATAGTGTTGCTGCGGTTGTTCAAAGAAAATAAAAGAAACACAGCTTTTTTAAAGCATTTGTTAAACTCGCTCTGTAAAAAAAAATACCGTATTTTTTGCTCTATAAGACTCACTTTTCCCCTCCTAAAAAGTAAGGGGAAATGTGTGTGCGTCTTATGGAGCGAATGCAGGCTGCGCAGCTATCCCAGAAGCCAGAACAGCAAGAGGGATTGCTGCTTTCGCTTCACAGCGAATATTTTTTTTCTTGTTTTCCTCCACCAAAAACTAGGTGCGTCTTGTGGTCTGGTGCGTCTTATAGAGCGAAAAATACGGTATAGCTGAAAACCCGTAGAATGGAAAGTGACCCCGCCAAAATAAACTTTGCGGTACAAGCTTAAAGCCATACCATTTAAATTGGCTTAATCTTGAAGCGTAATTGGATGAGATTGAAGACTAAGCACACGAGGTCCTGTGCAAGGTAGTAAAATACTCTTAAGACCTTTCACGGTCTTTGGACTGAGTTGCATCAACAAGAGAAGCCATTTTTTTAATGCAGTAAGAGAGATGTGTTCATCAGGATGAGGCCATAATGCCCCCTCTTCCTTCATGATTTCACGATCATTGATTATCTCAGAGAATTTTTATAAAGTGATGTATCGTCGGTATTTAACTCGTAAGAAACGATTATCCTCCCATTGCGCTTTGGTGCACATATAGGGTTTGCCATATTTCAAAAAGTAAAAACCAGGACACACCAAAAGTTGTTGAGTTTTTTACTAGAAAACCCCCCCCCAAAGAGTTTTGCTTTTATTTAGGAAAACCCAAAAGTTGTTGTTGATCTTTTTTATTAAAAAACAAAGACACCAAAACCCCCACGAATTTTTGATTGACTTCTCTAAGATCCAGGACAAAGTGCTGCTTTTTGGACGTCGATTCCACCTTTGAAATCCTGGACCTATGGCAGCCCTATGTACACAGAGGCTTTAATTCTGATCAAGACGTCATTTTTATACAGGTGGCGCTGTGGATTAAACCACAGAGCCTAGGACTTGCCGATCAGAAGGTCGGTGGTTCGAATCCCCGCAATGACGGGGTGAGCTCCCATTGCTCGGTCCCTGCTCCTGCCAACCTAGCAGTTCGAAAGCACATCAAGTGCAAGTAGATAAATAGGCACCACTCCGGCGGGAAGGTAAACGGCGTTTCCGTGCGCTGCTCTGGTTCACCAGAAGCGGCTTAGTCCTGCTGGCTACACGACCCGGAAGCTGTACGCCGGCTCCCTCGGCCAGTAAAGCGAGATGAGGGCCGCAACCCCAGAGTCGGCCACGACTGGACCTAACGTTCAGGGGTCCCTTTACCTTTACCTCGGGTTAAGTACTTAACCTGAAACTGTTCTTAACCTGAAGCACCACTTTAGCTAATGGGACCTCCCGTTGCCGACACCGCACGATTTCTGTTCTCATCCTTAAGCAAAGTTTTTAACCCGAGATACTATTTCTAGGTTAGCAGAGTCTGTAACCTGAAGCATATGTAACCCGAGGTACCACTGTAATTGCTGGTTGAATGGACATCTCTTTTTGCTGGCAGGGCGGGATTCGAGAAAGGCTTGCCCTTGTCCAAAATAATCATATTTTGGTTGTCGTCTCTTCTCTTTCTCTCTCCCCCCCATGTCGCCCCCCCCCACTTAACTCTTGGTCTTCGCCACCCGGTCCTTTGCCCAGGCTCTCCGAAACGGCACCAGTTCCAGCGGCAGAGGGCCGCAAGCGAAAGCATGGACCAAGAAGACCGTGACCCCCACCAGACGGACATCATCCAATACATCGCCCGGACGGATGACGTGGCGTTCAGGCCCGTCGGCGGGCCGTTCCTGCCCGCTCCAGCCAGCTCCACCTTATCCCTCGGCAGGTATTTTTCAGTAGATAAGTGGGAATGGGGCGGGGGGTGGAGCAGAGAAGACACAGGTGCGATGGCATGAGGAAAGACTGGGGGAGAATTTCGGCAGCACTGCAGGATTCATGGGTTGGGTAGGCTTAAGAGTCATAGTTAAAGGTAAAGGGACCCCTGACCATTAGGTCCAGTCGTGACCGACTCTGGGGTTGTGGCGCTCATCTCGTTTTCTTGGCCGAGGGAGCCGGCGTACAGCTTCCGGGTCATGTGGCCAGTAGGACTAAGCCGCTTCTGGCGAACCAGAGCAGCACACGGAAACGCCGTTTACCTTCCCGCCGCAGTGGTACCTATTTATCTACTTGCACTTTGACGTGCTTTCGAACTGCTAGGTTGGCAGGAACAGGGACCGAGCAACGGGAGCTCACCCCGTCGCGGGGATTCGAACCACCGACCTTCTGATTGGCAAGTCCTAGGCTCTGTGGTTTAACCCACAGCGCCACCCGCGTCCCTAGCACTACCCGCGTCCCTTTAAGAGTCATAGGGTTGCCATATTTCAAAAAGTGAAAATCCGGACACTAAAGGTGTTGAGCTTTCATTCCCTGAAAAAGTTGTTGGGTTTTTCTTTATCTTTTTTTGGTCCAAAGCATGCGTAGGCAAACTAAGGCCCAGGGGCCGGATCCAGCCCAATCACCTTCTAAATCTGACATGCGGACAATCTGGGAATCAGTGTGTTTTTACATGAGTAGAATGTGCCCTTTTATTTAAAATGCACCTCTGGGTTATTTGTGGGGTATAGGAATTCGTTCTTTTTTCTTCTATTTTTCCAAAATATAGTCTGCCCCCCCCCACAAGGTCTGAGGGACAGTGGACCGGCCCCCTGCTGAAAAGTTTGCTGACCCCGGGTCCAAAGTTTAGCTTCTTTTATTTTGCAAAAACTTAAAAAAAAAAAATTTGAAGCTTTTGAGCTTTTTTAAAAAAAGATTTGCCAAAATCTACTTCCATACAGTTTTCCCAGACATTAAAGCAGTTTCTGCCTGGGCACCGTTTCCGACGGCCGAATCCTGGCTATGTGGAACCCTATCATAGAGTTGGAGGGTTATTTAGTCCAAACCACCCCCAAATGCAGCTGTCCCTTGCAGGGATTGAACCTTCAACTTTGGCGTTATAATCGGGCAGGCTTTGCTGTATCCGCAAAGTCTTCTCCTCTCCTTCCTGAGCTGCAGCGGCTCGTTTAATAAGAACAAACGAAGGGGCTGCTGGGTCTAGTCCCAGTGGCCCATCTTAAGTCCAGCATCCTGTTCTCACAGGGGCCAAAATGCCCATATAATAATAATAATATATTATTTATACCACGCCCATCTGGCTGGGTTTCCCCAGCCACTCTGGGCAGCTTCCAACAAAATATTAAAATACAGTAATACATCAAACATTAAAAGGTTTCCTAAACAGGGCTGCCTTCAGATGTCTTCTAAAAGTCTGGTAGTAGTTGTTCTCTTTGACATCTGGTGGGAGGGCGTTCCACAGGGCGGGCGCCACCACCGAGAAGGCCCTCTGCCTGGTTCCCTGTAACCTCGCTTCTCGCAGTGAGGGAACCGCCAGAAGGCCCTCAGAGCTGGTCCTCAGTGTCCAGGCAGAACGATGGGGGTGGAGACACTCCTTCAGATATACTGGACCATAGCCGTTTAGGGCTTGAAAGGTTAGCACCAACACTTTGAATTGTGCTCGGAAACATACTGGGAGCCAATGTAGGTCTTTCAAGACCGGTGTTATGTGGTCTTGGCGGCCGGTCCCAGTCACTAGTCTAGCTGCCGCATTCTGGATTAGTTGTAGTTTCCGGGTCACCTTCAAAGTTAGCCCCACGTAGAGCGCATGGCAGTAGTCCAAGCGGGAGATAACCAGAGCATGCACCACTCTGGCGAGGCAGTCCGTGGGCAGGGAGGGTCTCATCCTGCGTACCAGATGGAGCTGCCTCGCACACAGGAGCCAACCAGTTGTCCCAAAGGGAAACTCGCAAGCAGGATTTGAGCACAGGAGCAGCTTTCTCCCCTCCTGCTGTTTTCCAGCAGCTGGCATCGGTGTGGTCCTTTCGCAGGAAGGACGGGCCAGGCCAGTGCCCTTTTTCTAGAAAAAAGAGGTGCTGGAACTTCACCACGAGCATCTTATTTATTCTCTTATAACGGCAATGGAATATGCAGAAATGACGAAACTTGCCAGAAGAACAAGAAATCAAGATAACAATTAAAAAAAATAAAAGAATGGAAACGGTTTATTGAATATTTACAGATAATTTGTTATATGATAAAAACATCAGCAGGATTATTGTAATAACCTGCAGTTTTGTAAGAGTACAGTGGTACCTCGGGTTAAGTACTTAATTCGTTCCGGAGGTCCGTTCTTAACCTGAAACTGTTCTTAACCTGAAGTACCACTTTAGCTAATGGAGCCTCCCGCGGCCGCGCGATTTCTGTTCTCATCCTGAAGCAAAGTTCTGAACCCGAGGTACTATTTCTGGGTTAGTGGAGTCTGTAACCTGAAGCGTATGTAACCCGAGGTACCACTGTAACAGCAATGCAATATGCAGAAATGGTGAAACTTGCCAGAAGAACAAGAAATCAAGATAACATTTTTTTAAAAACAAAAGAATGGAAATGGTTTATTGAATATTAACAGATAATTTGTAAACGGATGAAAACATTGGCAGGATTATTGTAATAACTTGCAGTTTTGTAAGAGTATGTATTTAAAGAAGATGAATGAATGAGCAAATGAAGTTAATTTGGATATGCGAAAGGTATTAAAATGAAATTTAAGGAACCGCAGAAAGAGGGGGAAGGAAGTAAAGTTTTGAAATATCAAGATGATTGTGAAATCAGTGAAATGTATAAACTTGAAAAGTGTGTGTGTGTGTGTGTGTACCGTATAAGAAGCACCAGACCACAAGACGCACCTAGTTTTTGGAGGAGGAAAACAAGAAAAAAAATATTCTGAATCTCAGAAGCCGGAACATCAAGAGGGATCGTTGGGCAGTGAAAGCAGCAATCCCTCTTGCTGTTCTGGCTTCTGGGATAGCTGCGCAGCCTGCATTCGCTCCATAAGACGCACACACATTTCCCCTTACTTTTTAGGAGGGAAAAAGTGAGTCTTAGAGAGCAAAAAATACGATATATGAACTTGAAAAGTGTGTGTGTGTGTGTGTGTGTGTGTATGTATGAACTTGAAAAGAGTGTATGTATGTATGTATGTGTGTATATATATATATATATATATCAGGTCTCAATTATCATTTGCTGTTTTTGTTCCATACGATCCTAAGACCCAAAAGGTGTTTTTAAAGGGAAAATGTACCTGTTGTGTTCTGGATGCAGGATAGAGCCGTCGGAGCAACCCAGCCCCCCCTCCGCTGAGCCCCCCGCTTTGGAGCCGCCACCGCAGCAGCCACCCACCCCCCTTTACCATGACATCTGGAGCCTGCGGGCATCGTTGGAGATGTACGCTTCGTCGGAGCAGGGCAATGACCGGGACTCGGTGCGCAGTGACGGCGGGGAGAGCATCTCTTCGAGCGGCGGCTTGCCCAGCTTCCCTTCTTCCTTGGCGGACGAGGCTGAAGGAGGAGAGGACAGATTGCCGGGGAAAGCCAAGCAGGACAGTGTGGAATCGGAGGCCGGGACCCGGAAGCTCCTGCAGATGGACAGCGGCTACGCCTCCATCGAGGCTCCCGGCGGGCGCGTCGGTGAGGACCAGACGGCCTCGGAGAAGCGCTACTGCTTCACCAGCGCGGGCCGCCGAGCCACCATCTTTGAGAGTTTCGAAGGCCAAGAACCGGAGGAGGAAGACGAGGCCACGGAAGGGGCTTCCGGCGGGCCGCCGGCCCCAAGTCCGCTGGTTTGGGCCCCTTACGGGCAGCTCTTCCCCACCCGGGACGCGTTGCCCCGCCGGGACTACAGCATCGACGAGAAGACGGACGCCCTCTTCAACGCCTTCGTCCGCCACGACCCTCAATTCGACGAGTCGCCGCTTCGGGCAAAGCACCGTTCCCGGACGCACCTCCGGAAGCAGTGGCAGAGGGCCAAGCAGTACAGCGACCCCGGCGTCCGCTACCCGCCGGCCCTGGAGAGGCACCGCACGCCGTTGCGGAGGGGCGACAGCGTCAACTACCCACTCGAGGGGCGCTACCAGAGCACCCTGCCACGCATCGTCAGCTCCGGGGACGAGGAGGCGGCACCGGCGACGGCGGAAGCCGGCGACAAAATCCAGGTGATAGAAGAGGAGCCGCCGGAGGAGGCCAAGGGGCCGCCCGAGCCGTATGGCAGCGGCTGCCTCGAGGATGGGCAGTGCCCGGGCCTGGGCGGCTTGGGCAGCGAACTGATGGACAAGATAACCGGGGGGTTGGAGGAAAGGATGTATGGGCGCTTGAAAAAACCGAGAGAGAGTCCAGGGTGCGTCGTGGCTGTGGCGAACGCCTCCCCTGACCACAGCCCAGAGTAGAGGAGCAGGGGGACGCCGTCGACTTCAGGGTGAGGTAGCCACCGCTCTCTCCCCAGTTCCTCCCCGGGGCCGGCCTGGGATTTGCCAGCCAACCGGGCAATGGGGCGCACTATCTCAGAGGACGGTGGCCCTGCTGGGGCAGGTACCACGCAAGGGACGTCACTGCGTCCTAGGGGAGTCGCCATCCCGCAGACATCCCTGTCTCTAGCCGGGACTCGGAGTCCGCAGAGGGTCGAGGGAAACTGGTCAAGGCTGCGTTTGTGCGACGGGCAGCGGCGGGCCCTTCGGCTTGGCCTTCCGCTTGCGAGGGGCCGGGGAGGGCGGGATCTTGCTCCCAGCAGCCTCTGCTCCCTTCTCGCCGGTGCCCGAGAGGGGTTAGGGGTCCCGAGATGAGCCAGTTCTCCCTTCCCCGAGGCAGGTTTGCCAAAGCAAGCGCCTCTATTGCACAGCCCGGACATTACGTTCCTGAGGGGCTTTTTCTCGCTAATAACAGGAGACCCCGGAACCTAGCAGAGGCCCGACTTTTACCTCACAATGTTCAAAAGAGCTGGTTGTAGCAGATAACTATAAATGACTCCTTCACCTTTGCACACACACTCTCTCTCTGGTTTTTTTTTTTTCTTTTTGCAAGCAATAACCTTCTCCTTTCCTCCTTCTCCCTCCGTCTGTCGCTGGGCGTCCTCTTGGCGGGAGGCAGAACCAACCTTGCCTTCCAGATGGGACAGAAAAGCCTGCCCGCTTGGCCCTGATCTCTCACCCAAGTTTCTTCCCAATGAACTTTCGTTGGCGTGGAACTAGCTCCAGAAATGTTATTTTGCCTGGGTGGATGAAATTGCCATGGGTTACTGCACCGGTTTGGAGCGGGTTGTGCCGTTTTCGGGTACGTACTTGGCAAAGCGAGGCAGGCGGGTTGCAGTAGAAGCAGCGCGCCCAACTTCTTTGAAAGCTCAGGCCTCCGTCTTTCCTGGCGCCCCTGCGTTACTCCTCCGTCGCCGATTCTCTATTATCTCCAACTTTTCCCGTTCAACAAAATTGTACGCTGTCCCCCCCCCTTTGCTCTGGCTTTCCTTCCGGCGACACCATCCCTTGCGCAGAGATACCAAACAGCTTGATTGGAAAAAGGATGTCGGAGCTGCTATTTGAATGCTCCCAAGTTTATAGTCCTCATGTGAACTGGGCAGCGGAATGAGAAACACCCTGGTCTTAGCGTCAGCGGATGATGCAGGGATGACTGACGTCCGTGTGTGTCCCCCCAGTGTCGTTGGACTGCTAGTCTCAGAAGCCAGGAAGTCTAGAGCCATCGGAAAGCCGCCCGTTTTTTCTCCCCAGGCTGAGATAGGAGAGCCGCGAGTTTGGGGGTAAGGCCCAGCGGAAGAAAAAGAGGGAGATCAGCCATAGTCCTCACGCGCTCGGCTACAAAAACATGCCTCTTCCGACACGTTATTCCACAATCTGCCCCGTTCTCCAAATCGATGCAAAGGGAGTCTCTTTTTAATTTTTTAAAGAATTAATTTATCCACATTTGTGGTTGAAGAAAAATAATAATGATATACAGGTGAAACTCGAAAAGTTAGGATAACATGGAAAAGTTCCTTTCTTTCACTAATTCAACTTCAAAGGTGAAACTAATTAATCTCAGAAAATTAGAATATTCAATGAAATCAGCAAAACAAGGATTGCAGATAGAGCAATATTGGACCTCTGAGATGTAGAAGCGTCTCTCGCTTTGCATGTCACGAGTTTCACCTTTTAAGTTGAACGACTGAAATAAACAAACTTTCCTGCGATATTCTAATTTTTCGAGTTTCACCTATACGAGCAGGCGGTTTTATTGCGCCTTTAATTTTTAAGCAGATTATAAGGTGGCGGCAGCAAGCTTTTTCTTTTAACGTATCGTTGCTACTACGCGGCTACAAGCACATCGCTTGGGGAGGGGGCAAACTGACCCATCCATCTCCCAATACAGCCATGCAGGGGATGTGTGCCAAATCTTTTACGTTTCCTAACTCCCCCCCCCCCCGTGCTTCAATTCCTTTGCATGTCAACAGAGGGGGGGTTCAGGGAGGAGTGGGGGGGTGTGCGCCTGGTTGGATGTGTGGGTCCTGCCCTCCAGTTTTCATTTTTTTTTCCTTTGAAAATCAACGTCCAAAGCACTACTTGAAGGGATGGGGAATTTGGGGCGGGGGGGGGGACCGTCAGAAAAGAAGAGAAACTTAATTTTGTAAAAGCGAAAAACTGCCAGAGGTGTGGCAGGGCGATCTCCCCCCCACCCCTTCTTCTTTTGGAGAATGTGAGAATATATATATATATATTTATTTATTTATTCCAAAGTTCTGGCTTGTTTTGCCACCTCGCTCTTGTCATTGTCGAAACCGTCATAATCGTCTAGCTTGGGAGTCCTGCCTTGCAAGGGGGGTTGGACTGGAAGACTCTTCTGTATGTGGGTTGTGTGTGGGGGGGTCTCTTCCAACTCTTCCAACTCTGGCCATCCTATGATTTCGTCTTTTTTTGTCGGCGGGGGGGCAACGCAAAGCCTGTTTTCCCCTCCCCGCTTCATAAAAGCAGCAGACCAAACCACGAACCTCCTTTTTCCCTGCCTTTTTCAATGGAGGGGGAGAGCAAAAAATAAAAATACAAGACTTTATTAAATAAACGATGTGCCAACGTTTTCCAATGGGTGTGTGTGGTCTTCTTTTCCCCTTAAGTCGTGAACACTGTCAGCCCCAGAGGTTGTATATAGGGCCTTGCCCTAGTGTGGCTTTTGCCAGCCACGTGTCCTCTAGATCAGGGGTAGGCAACCTAAGGCCCGGGGGCCAGATCCAGCCCAATCGCCTTCCAAATCCAGCCTGCGGATGGTCCGGAATCAGCGTGTTTTTACATGAGTAGAATGTGCCCTTTTATTTCGAATGCATCTCTGGGTTATTTGTGGGGCATAGGAATTCGTTCATTTTTCTTCTTCAAAATATAGTCCGGCCCCCCACAAGGCCTGAGGGACAGTGGACCGGCTCCCAAATACCGTATTTTTCACTCTATAAGACGCATCAGACCACAAGACGAACCCTAGTTTTTGGAGGAGGAAAACAAGGGAAAAAAATATTCTGAATATCAGAAGCCAGAACAGCAAGAGGGATCGCTGTGCAGTGAAAGCAGCAACCCCTCCTGCTGTTCTGGCTTCTGGGATAGACGCACACACATTTCCCCTTACTTTTTAGGAGGGGAAAAGTGAGTCTTATAGAGCAAAAAATACGGTAATCGAAGGACATGTTCTACTCATGTAAAAACACCAGGCAGGCCCCACAAATAACCCAGAGATGCCTTTTAAATTAAAGGACATGTTCTACTCATGTAAAAACATGCTGATTGAGAAGGTGATTGGCCTGGATCCGTCCCCTGGGCCTTAGGTTGCCCACCCATGGTGTAAGTGCTCGAGTTTTAAATTGTTTTGGCACCCTTTCCCACAAGCTCCCATCTCTCCTTCAAGGCACAGACAGGAAGCGACTGCAGTGTTAGCCCAACCCACATTGAGCACAGTAGCCCTTACACTGGCTGGCAGCAGCCCTCCGGCTGCTTCCGAAAGGGTCTCCGGCCCTTTTGGGAGACACCACCCTGGGACTGATCCTGGCAATGTATACATGCAAGATAGGTGCTCCACCGCCAAGGTGGGGTCCTTCCCCAGTCAGCCTAGCCTACCTCACAGGGTGGTTGTGAGAATGAAAAAGAGGGAAAGAGGATTGAGGATGCTAGCGGGACAGAAATGCAGCAAAGAAATAGAACTGTAATTTCTCACTGGGATGCAGGTGGCGCTGTGGGTTAAACCACAGAGCCTAGGGCTTGCTGATCAGAAGGTCGGCGGTTCGAATCCCCGCAATGACGGGGTGAGCTCCCGTTGCTCTGTCCCTGCTCCTGCCAACCTAGCAGTTC